>NC_056741.1:1760741042-1760751042 GCF_019279795.1 Protopterus annectens | reverse complement strand
GGCCTGTAACATGCTACAATTTGCAGAGCAGTCTTGCCTATGGTTAATTGCACCTGGATGGTCTCCGATGCATCGTGCGTTGCCACCAGTCTTGAGGTGTGGGTGTCCTTGATGAATATGGATACCCCCCTCCTTTCTTGGTATTGTCCGGATTTTGTGGCCGGAACGCATGATATGAGGTAAAACCTGATAGTGCTGGGGTGCTCTCAGGAGCCTTGAACCAGGTTTCTGTCACAGCACAGACATCGATGTTCTCCATACTGAGAAGGGCCTCGAGTGCGTGCATTTTGAGATTTAGACTTCTGGCATTGAGCAGCATTACCCTTAGTTTTTTCCTTTTTGTGTTCTAGGGTGGTAGGTTTAGAATTTGAGCCTTGCCTAAAAAGGTACTATGGGGTGGCAAGAGCCTTTGCCAATATCCGGAATCCCAGGGTGACAGGTGCAAGCCATCCCTTAAGCAGCGTGGCTTGTCCAGCATGTCATCCCAGGCAGACAGACACTGGATCCCCTTTGAATGACACCAGTGTTTAAGCCAATTGTTAAAGCTGATCATCTTATCTCTGTATTGCGGCATCATTCTTGGTGAAGGTAGGATACTGCTCAAGGTCAGGGTCATACCTGCCTGGGCTACATAATCAGAGAGCTCCTCAATGTCTCTTTTCATGTAGTCCAAGGAGGTGCGTCTCAGGTCGTTTACACCAGCGTGGACAATGACTGAGTCATATTTGTACCTGCTGTTGAGAGACCTGAGTGCTTGCGTTATGTGGCGGATTCTAGCGCCCGACAGGCAGCTTACTGTGACCTTCTCCTTACTCAGTCTGGTGAGCGGGACGTCAGTGTGTCTGACTATGGAGTCACCAATGACTAGTGTGTCTGGCATTGTGTTTGGCCTTAAGGGCTGTGACTGTTTGACACTCTGACTGTGAGGTCTATGTGTTGCAGGTGTTGTGTTCTGAGGTGGTGGTTGTTTGGGTGTCTGCTTTGGTGGCCTCTGCTGTTTTGGTAGATTTTTGATCAGAGCCTCCGAGTATGTCTTTGTGTGTTTATGTGTATGATTTGAGGTTGTAATGGTACTATGTGAGACTGGGTCTATAGTGTGTGTGGTAACCTTCTCCTCCTGACTGGTCTTGCCAGTCCTATGTTGAGAGAGCTCAGCCTCCAGTTTGGCCCTATAGTTGCATCTCTCGCATGTATTTGTGTTTTGTGGGAGGAGGAGAGGGTTGTCTGTGTACATGAGGCAATTGTAACATTGCCTCAATATTCCCAGGTTCACCAGCTGAGCAGGAGAGGACACTAGCAACTGATCCCTCGACATGCTAGAAGGAATAGACAAAAAAAACTTTAAAAAGATTCCCGGGGACGTGGGTGACCCAAAAATGGGCGGATGCCTTTATGGGGTACTATCTATGACAAGAGTGCCGTATCAAGGTAATAAGTACTGTAGGAGCAAGTGCTACGTTTAACAGATAGAGAATAGTCTACTTGGAGTCAAGTAGAGATGATCTTTTTAATTATAGGATACGCTGATTAGATCAGTAGTATAGTACGAGGAAGGTAGTTTTAAGGGAAAATTTGAAGAGTGGACTTTAGGTAGCCCGAATAGTTTAAACCTGCTTAACCGGCGCTGCCCTAGTGTGAAACGGTAGCAACTCCGCGCTAAATCGGGCTAAATCGCGCTAAAGCGTGCTTTATAGCAGGGGGCTGGAAAAGACAGGAAATGACCCAAAATGGCGTGTGTGTGTATATGTGTGTGTATATTTGTGTATATGTGTGTATATGTGTATATATAAATTCTTTATTGAATGTTTTAGCCTTGACCTCACCCACACCTCACCACCATACATTTATACATATTTACATACATTAATGCATAAAAATAAGTTAAGGTAAACATCCCTGTTTGCTTTGCTTAAGATGTCTCTATGTTTGTGTGTCAGTGTGGACAGCTCAGTAAGGTCTCTGTTACTGACCTATGTTGTCAATGCTTAGATGACTTTTTGTGTCTTACGTTGCATTCTGATAAATCATGATATAATATTACTTGCATGATGCCGTGTGTGTTTAGTATGCCTTGTCCTTTAATTAACTTTCCTTGGTTTGTGATCTTAAAACCCACTACAACAGAGATGCACATTAACATTTGCTTACATAGCATTTATGAAATGGTCTTGAATGTGTAAATACTTATAAATGGAAATGATAACATTATAAACTTAATAACCACATGCTTAAAAATAAACATGAATGTAATTAGCAAGGCATGCCCTGACAGACTTCATTAGTGGGATTTCTTTAACTCCTGGAGCAGTTTTATATTTTGTCTGCTGATTTACTGACAGTAAAGACAAATGGTAATTAGCTTGGATTACTCACTTAAAATGGCTCTGAATATATTCACATCAGATGTGTGAGTGTTACAGTAGTTATAAAAGTGTACAGTTTCCTCCTACTTTTAGGCACATACTAAATTATTTCAAGTATTTATTTACTATTTTAACTGGGAATGTCCGACTGGGTACAATACTCATTTCAGCAGAAGACATGGACAAAAAGCTCTTAGAAGGAATAGATGTACAATATAATACATTTTAAACAAGCTCTAAAGAAATATGTACAAGAAATTAATTGAAATTGTTACAGAAAATCACTGAAGCAGAAAAAATTGGAACCGTGTGTTACTGTAGCCTGTTTGATCTATTATCTGAAATGGCATCTAAAGCTAGATGTAACACACACACACACACACACACACACACACACACACACACACACACACACACACACACGTGCGCACGTGCGCGCGCGCACACACACACATGCACACACAATCAAAATAGCTTACACTGATAAAGTTTCCAGTACTCTGTTCTATCAGCAGTGGTGCTTTCCTTATTATTTAGAAAACAAAACAGTTTTCTGCTTATTGTGCAAAAGAATGTAATGGCCCTTGAGTTGTGTTTATATGAGCTACTATATGTGGCATTAAAAATCAAAGTCATTTTTCAAATTTAAGAAATGGTAAAGGATTTAACCTGAATCGCTCATAGGTATTCCAGTGCACAACTTTGATGAAGAAAATGTTACTCAAAATTGTACTAGCCATATGGCTAACTATAGTCAACAGTATCACTGCAGATATCACACAATAAAAAATGCAACGTGAAACATCTATTCATCTCATCTGATTCACATCACTCTAAATGTAATCAAAATAAGACAGAATGGAAAAGATTCCAAAACCAATAAAGCTGAATATAGCATGTGTTATTTTACACATTTAATGGATTGTTTGCCATATCTGAAATCTCATTGAAAAGGTGTGTGTGTGTGTGTGTGTGTTTTGTGTGTGTGTGTGTGTGTGTGTGTGTGTGTGTGTGTGTGTATAGATATATATATATATATATATATATATATATATATATATATATATATATATATATTTATAGGGTTTACTATTACATCGTTGAAATGCTAATAGCTGAAAGTAAAATGGCTGAATGACATATATGTGAAAATCCTTTATTCGACTGTCATAAACACGCATTCATAATATCGAAACTACAATGAAATTCGAATTAATAAATTTGATCATTTCATTGTCATCGTCGAAAGCCCAAATCTCCAAAAACTCATTTACACCGAATTTCATTTTGCCCGAACATAGTAGTGGCAGTGTATATACCCTTTTCTTCACTGAAGTGCGAACATGAAGTTAGAATATATAGATGGGGTGGATTGGGGGGCACAGCCCCCCCACCTACCTTGGTTTCATACTGTCCAGTTTCTGTTAAGAGGGTAAGTAAATAGTGTTTAATCAAACTGTGTTTGGTTTGGCGAAACTTTGGTTTCGCAAAAGATGATACATGTTGAAAATGGTTGGAAATGTTGAATAATTATGAATTTTGACATTCTGAATGCTTTCATGTTAGGAATTTTGATAATATGAATTGATATTATGATAGCTTTATGTTTTGAACTTCAACATTATGATAGTAAACCTATATATATATATATATATATATATATATATATATATATATATATATATATATATATATATATATATATATACATAGTAAACCTATACGATACGATTAGATGCCAATAATGCCCCAGGCATTAACAACACCCTATCCCTAGCTTGTATACTAAAACACAAGGCAGCTTGTATCTAACACATATGAATAATGATTTATTGTTTCTTTTTATTTTTGGTCATTATATGTAGGGATTATGTTTATTATTTATTTTTTAATGTTTAATTTTATTGTTATTTTATTTATTTATTTTTTATCAATAACTTTGAGCTTGAACAAGAAATACTAGGACTTGTATTATCATCTTATTATTATTTACTACTGTGTATTGTGTAAGGAAGGGTTGATCTCCGAAGGTTATACAAGAAGTAGTTTAATGCACAACCACAAGGTTAATTCTAAAAAGGTTGTGAGATGATGGGCCCATTGTATTCAGTTAGATTCAATTATACTGATGATTACTAGGTGTATATAAAGACTATGATTGAATTTGTAGACTGACTCTGAAGATGCCCTACCAGGGTGAAAACGCTTAGTCAGTGAAGTTTTGTACTATTCTTAATTAAGGTTGGTGATTTTATCTGGGAAACACCAGCGTGCTTTTTATTGTTACTAGTTCTTTCACTAATTTGGAGTTCACCTCTAAGGACTCTGTATGAAACTGAGTAGAGGGACAGGGTTTTTAGCCTATCTGTGTAGGGTAGATGTTTGACGTCCTGAATTATCCTGGTGAGGAACCTCTGTGATCTCTCCAGCTGCTGCGTGTGCTTTGCGAGTTATATCCTGAAGGGGACATTGTACTCAATAATTGGCCTTATAAAGAAGAATACAGGGATGTTATGACCTCATTGTACCTGGATGAGATACCCTTAGTTATGAGGCGGGCCATGTAGAAAGCTTTTCGTACAACAGAAGCAACATGCTGGTCTAAAGTCAGGTTGCTATCAACCTGGTGCCCAAATCCCTCATGACTGACTGTGTGCTGAGGACATTGTTGTTAATGCAATAATATCTGGAGACATCACTTTCCCCAAAAGGGATGATATTGCATTTTTTGGCATTCAGCTTGAGGCCATGTTTCTGGCACCAGTCATTTGTTTGGTTGAGACCCTCTTGAAGGATGGCCACATCACTTGGGGAACTGATGATCACATCCATCTTTCATCATCTGCAAACTTGGTCAGCCATAGGCCACTGGTTTTGGCCTGCACCTCAGAGAAATATATCCCGAATAACAGAGGCCCCAAGACCGATCCCTGGGTTATGCTAATCATTACCGGTCTACTGCTTGAGGTGGCTTTCCCTTTTTTGATTAGATGGGTTCTATCAGTGAGCCAGTTTGCTACCCTATACTATGGCAACATATAGATTGATGCCATGTTGAGAGAGTTTATCTATTATGCCGGAGTGGGGAAAAGTGTCGAAGGCTTTGGCCAGGTCAGGATAGGTTGTGTGCACCATCTTCCCTTCATCCATGACTTTGGTAACTCTCTCAAAGAAGTCGACCAGATTTAACAGACATAACCTTGCCATGACAGAGCCAAACTGTGTGGGGTCGAGTGTTTGGAGGTTGCCAGTGTTGCTGTTAATGAGGTCCATGGCCTTGCAGATCAGGCTAGTTAGGCTGATGGGTCTATAATTTCCCAGATTGGTGGACACTCCACCGTTGTGTAAAAGGATGACAGTGGCTGTCCTCCACTCGGCTGGGACAAAGCCAGTACTCAGGCTTTGGTTGAATAGGGTGCCTAATGTTGCTGCAACTTCATGTCTGAGTTCATGTAGGATGCAGCCTGGGATGTTATTGGGTCACATGCAGGCTGTATTTTTTGCCTTTGAGAGGGCAGTGATGACCTGTTCCATAGAGATAAGGGGGGGGCAGGTGATAGGATGTCCTGATTTACTGATGGGGGACAGAGCGCTCAAATTTTTGCTGACTCTGTCAGCCAGTAGGTTGGATATATCTACAGCATTTGTGTATGTAATGTCCTTGATCACCAGTTCTGAACAGATCTGGGTGCTTCCTTTGAGACTGTGGCCATATGTGAAGAAGGCCTTATGATTGTCTCTAGTAGATGTGGCCAATCTGGAATCGAAGATGGCTTTAGAGGATTTCATTAGTGCTCTTGTTTGCTTGTTCAGGCTAAGGAAAGATTGCTTCCAACTGGGCACCTGTGCCTTCTTGGTCCAAGACAGCAATTTTTTTCTTTTATTATATAGTTTATATATATGTATATACCAACCAAGGTTGATTACATTAATGGCGAATAGAAAGCAAATCCACCGTGCTTCGAAATAAAAAAATAATCCAGCAACTGAGCAAATAATGTGCACAAAACTAAATAGTGCAAACATACCATTTTACTTCAAAATTCTAAACAACTCTCAGGAAGTGACGATGGACCCAAGCAGATCAGTTTTGCCCCATGACATCATCAGTACAATGGAAGACATTGTATCCCCTCACCTTTATATCCTGCAAATTTAAAGCAGCAGTTGTAAAAACATTCTACTTGACAATAATGAATAATGACAATCTGTTTAAGGCAACATTATAACCTATTGCGTATGAATGCAAATGTCTATCTCATAAGACATGGACACATTAATAGGCCACCTATACATTTTCATATTATTTATTTTTACTAAGTCGATTAATTAATTATCCAAATAATGAATTACAAACAATTTTTTAAAACTACAAATTTTTTTTTAACTTGAACTCCCTATCAATATTTGTTAAGTCCTGGCTTCTGCATCACTTCCAAATTAATTATCCATAACCTTTCCTTCCGATCCAATATTCAATGTTTACATAAATCAGACATATTCCTATCTCTAACTAGATCTAATCCAACACAAATAAAATCTGCAGAGACATGTTCAGGTTAATGTTTATACAGTGCATTTCTAGGGTGCTTGCAATTAATGTCGCTAAGATGCACTGTTATTCTATTTTTAAAAGCGCTAGATGTCTGCCCCACAGAGAATGCAACACACTGACAGCTAGCCATATAGATAACCCATTCTGTACTACATGTAATTAGATGTCTGATATTAAAAACTTTGAGGGTATTAATCAATGTAAAGGACTTAGTCCTGCAGACCACCTTACAGTAAACACAGTTAGCACAGTTAGTATGACCTATAGCAGCATTCACCCTTATTAGAACCCATTCTTTTATTCCTACCATGAAGATAACCAAAAGAACAATGCACTTCCAGGCATTGGTCAAAGAACACATCTGATTTCAATATATGCCAATAATTGTTTATGACTTCCCTGATAATAAATATATTAGTACCATAAGTGGTAACAAATCATAATTTAGATGTTCCATGCATTAATGACGCAAATCCTTCTCACTCTAGTCAACTAGCAGATCACCCCTTTTAGTACTCAAAGCCATATTTTTTGCCATCCTAATCTGAGGCTCTGCATACCCTCTGTCTAAAAATCTGTCACTCATTTTATAAGCTTTCCCTTCTATACAGCTCAGCAAGCTCCTGACTGGTGCCCTGCAGAGTCCTAGAACAGCTGAGAGAGAAAAGAGAGACTTTGGAGTGATTAAGTAAAATTTTTCTGCATTTCTTGCTGCCTTTAGCAAATTCCACCTAAAATGCCATTTTTTTGGTTTCTGTGATTTAAAAAGCTTGTTTCAGCAACATATTGTACTTATTTTACTACCTGCACTTTAACAAAGTCATTTTTGTGTTTAAATTATTTGTTTAACTGTTATAGGCTACACACTCAAGTGTGATAGCCATTTCTGTGCATTTAAAGTGTGTTTTTATTGTATCTGCTTTATTTTCTGAAAAATAAAAAACAAAAAAAAAAGAAAAAAGTACTTGTTTTCCCACCTTTCTAAGCTAGTATAGTCCAATTTTCAGGTTAGTGCTGAATTCAGGGTTGTGTTACAAGTTTCTGTGTTTGCCCATACCTTACTTGGATAGAAGGAAGTTTTTCTGTTCACCTGTGAGAGAGGTGAGCTTTGAGCAGCCAGTCTGTCCGTGGAAGAGTGGTTTCAGCCCAGAAATTAGTAGTTTATTGGCCATTTTGGGCTAATTTCCCTCTTTTATTTCCCTGCTATAAAATCTGCATTTGCTCCAGTTAGCTAGGGTATAACTATTCCCGGCTCCACAAAGTCTACTCTTCAATTTTTCCCTTGGAACTAGATAAACTTTCAACTTAAGCACTCAAACCATTCACTTCTCAGCCCGGCACTTGCTCAAAACTCATAGCAAGCACTAATAAACCTTAGCACTAGACCCCCCTATACTGTAGAGAAGGACAAGACTCTCTATTTGACCTTGCCAGCCAATCAGTAAAACAGTTTACTGTACCTATCCAGGCATGTCCAAAGGGCAGTTTCAGGTGTACTGTCCAGTCCACCTAGTGAATCTGGGCATTTTGAGGCAATGTTACAACTGCCTCATGTACACAGACAACCCTCTCCTCCTACCACCAAACACTAATACATGCGAGAGATGCAATTATACAGCGGAGCTCTCTCAATCCAAGAATGGACCAGACAGTCAAGAGGAGAAGGGAATTACTTGCATCACACCACTGGTTTCACACAGACCTATGAAACCAGCACCAGCAAAAAAACACACATAAATACACAAAAACATACTCAGAGGCTCTAAATAGAAACCTGCAAAAGCAACAGAGACCTCCAAAGCAGACACCCAAGCAACCTCCACCCCCCCAACACAAACCATGAAACACATACTTCACAAAACCAGTGTGCCAAGCAATCACAGCCCTTAAGGCAAAATAACATACCCAACACACTATTAATAGGTGACTCTATAGTCAGGCACACTGATGTCCCACTCACTAGGCTGAACAAGGAGGTTACTGTTAGCTGCCTGTTAGGTGCCAGGATCCGCCACATAACACAAGCACTCAAGCCACTCCAGAACAAGTACAGATACAGCTCTGTCATTTTCCATGTTGGTGTGAATGACCTGAGCCGTATCTCCCTGGACTACATGAAAAGAGACATGGAGGAGCTCTTTGATCACATAGCCCAGTCTGGTATGATCCTGACCCTGAGTAGCATCCTGCCCTCACCAAAAATGATACCACAGTATAAAGAAAGTAATATCAATTTCAACAATTGGCTAAGCTTCTTGTGTCATTCAAAGGGGATCCAGTGTCTGTCAGCCTGGGAAGACATGCTCGACAAGCCACGCTGCTTTGTTAGAGATGGCTTGCACCTGTCACCCTTAGGCTTTCGAATACTGGCCAAGGCTCTTGCAACCCCCATAGTGCCTTTTTTAGGCAAGGCTCAAAAGACAAACCCACTGCCATAAATAGCACAAGTAACAAAAAAATGAGGGTAATGCTACTCAATGCCAGAAGTCTAAACCTCAAAATGCATGCACTCAAGGCACTCCTCAATATGGAGAAAATTGATATATGTGCAGTAACAGAAACCTGATTTAAGGCTCCAGAGAGCACCCCAGCAGTACCAGGCCTCAACTCATATCATACATTTCGGCCGCAAAACCCAGATGAAAATACAAAAGGTGGGTGCGTATCCATATTTATCAAGGATACCCACACCTCCAGGTTAGTGGCACAGCACGATGCTTCAGAGATCATCCACGTGCAACTAACAACGGGCAAAACTGCATTTTAAATTGTAGCTTGCTACAGATCACCCACCATGTCCCAGGACCCCCATTCAACATTTCTGGAAACCCTGGGAAACATAAAGGTCCTACCAAACACCCTGATATTGGGTGATTTCAATTACCCAAACATTAACTGGGAGAACTACTCAAGTACTAATTCCCTTGCCCAACATTTCCTAGAATTTATAAACTCAAATGCCCTGGATCAACTGGTCAACAGCCCTACCAAAGGTGACAACATATTAGACCTGGTCATCACCAACATGGGCAACCGGTGTTCCACAACAGAGGCCAACCCCTCGCCGGTTAGATCTGACCAT
>NC_056741.1:1760701042-1760733542 GCF_019279795.1 Protopterus annectens | reverse complement strand
AGTATGATTTTAATTCTAGCTGGAATAATAATTTGTGCTTTGATACCTGCTTTCTTGAGATTTTTGATGCAAGGAACACATGCTTTTCTTTTTGTAATTACTGTAGAGGCATAATCATTATCATACTTGATGTTTTCCCTTCTATCTAAATTGGTGTTCATGACCAGGCTGCTCTAAATAAATTTAGGGATCTAGGAAACCAGTCATTTAAAAATTGAACTAGATTATTACCTTCCATCTTTTCAGGTACACCATAGATCCTTATGTTGTTTATCCCTTGTCTGCTTTCAAAATCTTTTGTTTTTTTCAAGTAGCAAATTATTTTGCTTTAAAAGGAAATCAACCTGGTGCTCATTTTCTGTTTGTCTTCCATCTAGTTCATTTACAGTTTCTTTAATTGTTATTTGAATTGTATGTTTTGTTATGATTTCCCTCAACAAGTCTATTTGTCTTTTATTCTCTTTCTTCATATTAGCCATAACTGGTTCTAAGTTATTTATCTTTGTAGATAGATCTTGGATACTTGAAATGATCGTTTGTAGATCCTTCTTCATTAAATTTTCTTGAAGATAAGTCTTCAAGTGACTCATAGTTAATGCTGTTTGTAAACTTCTGACAGGAAAAAAATGCTAAATGAACTATTCCAGTTAGAATTTTCATGTCTTCTAGTTCCAGACAATAAAGTGATCCAGTATAACTTTGTTCATCCAATATTTTAGTGAAAAAATGAATACAATCCTGACATAAAAATTAACTAAAGGCAGAGTAAGAGATGTATGCTGCTATCAGCTCAGCATGCTGGCCATGCACCCTAAAGTATTACTCTTAATGTAATATATTTATTTAGCTTATTATTTTTTCATAAATTAATATTATATAAGGATATGTACTTTATTATTATTATAAATAAGTAATATCCATATATTTTAATTATATAAGGTATCTATCTTTTTTATATAACTACAGGGCTCTATTATAAATATATGCTGTTTTATATGGTTGTTTTGGATAGTCTACTAGTTTTTTTTTGGTAGGAATTGTGATAATTCCATATTTATTGTTAATTTATTTTATTTATAAATTCATTATATTTTTTATTTTTTCTATCTTTTTCTCATTTTTATGGCCTGATTTTCTCAATAGTTAGCTCCAAAAACATACAATGTATTGTAAATATATGTCATTTTCAAATATTCTATACCTTTAATTATATTATTAAATATAAATAAATAATAATCACTTAAATGGAAACTATTTTATCTTTGAATGTTAATGGATTGAATATTCCAATGAAAAGAGCAAATTTAGAAGATTATTTAAAATAAATAAAATTCAAGTAGTTTTAATACAAGAGAATCACATCAGACATACAGAAAAAAAAACATTTGAAATCTAAGTAAATTGACAATTTTAGCTCAATCAAATGTTAAGTCTAAGAAAAGAGGTGTTATGATTTTATGGTAAAAAATCCACAGTATTTCTTCAAATTGTATATAAATATGAAGACCAGGAAGGTTTGTTAACTTTTATAACATACACATTTAGCAATAGTCTCACAAAAGAGGATACTACCAGCCCAGCTAGCTGGAATTTTGTAAATAATTATATGTCATTTGTGAATATTAATAGCATTGATACAGAAGTATAACAAAAGGAGATACTGCATTCCAGCTCTCTGGAATTTTGCAAATGATTGCATGTTATTTGTGAATATTAACATGATTTATATAGAAGTGTAACAAAAGGAGATACTGCCAGCACAGCTGTCTGGAATTTTGTAAATGGTTATATGTCATTTGTGAATGTCAACATGCTTCATGTAAAATGCTTGTGTTACAAATGTATTAGAACTGCATGTTATGTGTATCTCAAACTGCTGGCAGAGAAGTGTGCGTTGAACAGAGTTTGCACAGTACTGAGCTAAAAAGTGTAACCACAGTGTGCCCTATTGTAATTGAACAGAAATGCATCTACACTATTCTAACTGCTTAGATGTATATGTTTTAACAAATGAAACTGCAACACAAGAAGTTCATTTCAGAAAAATAGCTGAAAACTTAACTTACTTTATGGCCATGTAATAAAAGGATGTTATCTTCCAGTTTCATTGCAATAACAGACACAATGTTTAGAACTAAAAGTTTTTTCTATTGTCTTATGACTTCCAGGATCTGCCTTAGATATAAGGAAAAATCATTGTTTATGTATTTTCATAGGTAGATGCTAAATGCTACCACATGCATCAGTGGGAGTTTTCACCTAGGATAGAGTCAGATGACAAGAAGTGATATCATTCTGCAAGCTATCCCAGCAATAATATTTGGGATATTAATTTAAGAATTCTCTGAGAGAGAGACTGACCATTTTGCATTCTGTCTTTGACCTGACAGCTTCAGCTGGAAGACCCATTTACCACATCTGCCTTGTTGCTCTGTAAGTAAGTTAACTAGAGTATATTAATTCTCTTAGATTCAGTCAGGAATATAGTGACATATAGCTTAGATGTTTTCTTTATTTATTTGAAACTGTCCTGCAATTTTTTTAAAAATATTTCCTGTGATTCTGAACTCTGATATAACTGTGATTATGTACTGGTTATTTTCTTGTTCTTTTATTATTTATTATTAAATATTTTTAAACCTTTCATTGTGGCTTATATTTTTAAGACAAATTTAAGTTCTAAGCATACTTGCATATTTATTTGGTGACACTGTGGGCCACACCTAATTGCCTTGCTCTTGGTCAAGTTACCATTTGTATTGATAATAATATTACACAGTAAGATTGGACACCCTTTGTTAATGGCCTTAAAGTATCTGAAAAGGATGTGGCTGGTGGCAGTGATAACTACATTATAGTCTGGGCAAAAGGGCCATAGCTAGTAAACCTGTGCCAGCCTTTCCCATGTGTATGTATGTGTGTATAAATCAAACCTCAAAGTGTTTGTTTGTCAGTTACTTGGGCAGAGACACACAGCACTGGTTGGACAGACAGGGTTCTGGAGGTCTTGGCTTGATCACTCAGCTGGGATCTTAACTCTAGAGCTGTGCCAGTGGGGCGTCTTATAGGGGATCTGAAGAAAGAGAGAGAAACTAATCCCAGACTAACTGTGGTCTCCGTATCCTCTTAAGGGAAAGTGAATTGATGCAGAGAGCTGCATCTGGAAATATTGTGTGTATGTGTAATTGTCATCCTACCAATGTACATCCCCCTCTGGTACTAGTGGTGAGGATTGAGGCGCCTTGATTACTCGGCAAGTGGTGGAGCATCACAAATAGGTTATGGACTTTAATTAATCTTTACAGGTTCTCAGGTTTAGGCCCAAATCTTGCTAAAACATCTAGATATAATTTTTGTCAATGTAAAGGTAATTTAATTATAGGTGGTGATTTTAATTGTTTAATAAATTAATCAGATACTCCCAACAAATGATAGCTAAGATTAACCTCTACAGCTAAAGTATTATATAAGTAGATAGAAGCTCTCAACTTAAATGATACTTTTATTTTGAAAAGTTCTAACTGTTCATTATTTTCTCATCAGGATTTTAGATATGGTACACTGACCAGAATACAGCCTATATTAGTTTCACATTATCTATTTTCAAATATATCATATTTTGCTATAGTTCTCTGTCATATTTCAGATCATGATGCTCTTATTTTAATCATTCAGGCTAATGTTAAAAGATTGTCATTAATAACAAGAATACCTGACTACATAACTAAACGTAAATATTTTAAACAGTAGACAATTTCAGAATTGACTTCATTTTTAGAAATTAATAATACACCAAGTGTAGATAGTATTATGATATGGGATTCATTACAAGACTATGTTTATGGTAAAATTGTAACTTGGTATAAAAATAAAATTAGGGATTCAGAACTCTCCAATACTCAAAATCATCTGGTATAGACTAAATCCAGGGACATTAAAACTAATAAGGTTAATATACAAGAAACCGAACATTTAAATAAAAAATACTTTAACATTTTAACTCATTCATCTAATTTAACTTTAGAACAATTAAAATTTAATTCTTCTTCATATCCTCTAAACATTTGCATAACCTTTCTAGGAGACTTAATATTCAATATAAATTTAATAATATTTTAGAAATCAAAAATGAAAGAAATAAAAAAATACAACAGATATAGCTGAGATTTTTGATGCCTTTAGATATAAATATACTAATTTAAACACTAATATAAATATTCATGCAGGTATTTCTATGTTCAATTATGATAAGCTTAACATT
Source organism: Protopterus annectens (assembly GCF_019279795.1). Classification (NCBI taxonomy): domain Eukaryota; kingdom Metazoa; phylum Chordata; order Ceratodontiformes; family Protopteridae; genus Protopterus; species Protopterus annectens. The sequence continues at coordinate 1,760,729,281 of NC_056741.1, read as the reverse complement.
AAGAAAATACCCTCAAGCTTAAAAGACAGTTTAAATAAAAAGGTCACTTATAAAAAAGTTCTAGTTAAAGTGTAATAAAGCTCCAGGAATAGATGGGTTAACTTCTGAAATATTTAAACATCTTTCTTCTAATATGTTATTTTTTATAAAACACTTATTGAAATTCATTCCAGTGAAAAGATCCCTCCCCATGGAAATATTCTCTAATTTCACCAATATTACAAGAAAATAAAAATTCTCTAAATTGTTTTTCCTATAGGCCTATTTCACTTTTGGATAATGATTACAAGATTTTTATGTCTATCTTTACTGACAGAATAAATGTACCCACAGCTCAAGTAATAGTCTTGGAGCAAACAGGTTTTATATATCAAAGACAAACACATGATAACATTAGATGTATTTTAACTCTTATAGATTATAGAAATAAGAAAAATAATTAAGCATTATTTATTAGCTTAGATATTGAAAAAGCTTTGGACTCATTAAAATGTGATTATTTAATTTAAATGATAGAATTATTTGATTTTCCTTTAAGTTTTATTTATTAAAATATTTATAAACATAATTCAGCATATGTAAAATATGCCCTTTCATTTTTGAACATATTTCTATAATTAAAGGCACTAAACAAGGTTGTCCTCTTTCTCATATTCTATGTGTACTAGCTATTGAAGTTATTGCCATTCTAATCAGATAAAATCAAAACATCAAAGCTATAGCTATTTCAAATTCTTATTCTTCTAAAATTATGTTATTTGCTATGGTATTTTATTGACTCTTTCTAATTCAGAAACAACTCTTTCTGCACTCAAATCCATAATAGACATATTTCAAATCATTTTTGGTCTACATTTTAACCAAACTAAATCTGAATTTATAATATTAACTAAAAAGAAGAAATCATCCACTAATGTAAACAACATCATTGGCTTACATGTTAATTTTATAGAATATTAAAGCATTGAATTTTTTTTTTCCTTAGATAAAATAAGCACTGTCAGTTATGATATTATAATTACTATAATAAAATATATCACTAAATGGAATAAACATATCATTTCATTTGAGGATAGGCTTCAATTATTAAAAAATGGTTCTTTTTCCTAAAATATTGCACATAATTCAAGCTCCGTCTCTTTTTCCACATAAACAGCACATTAGGGAATTTAATAATCTTCTTTTAAATTTTCTTTTTTTATCTTCATAATCCTAGAATAGATGTTTTACATCACATAAGATCCTAGATCCATGGGAAAGTTAACTTTCCTAATATAGAATCTTTTGCAAAAGCCTCATTTTTTCAACTTTTAATGCACTGAATTTATCCCAATTATAATTCAAACTGGAAAATTTTGCATTTAAATCTTCTTGATAATCAGAACATTAATATAGCTAAATATATGGAAGGCCAGTAAAAATGTTCAGTTGGAGCTATATAGCAAGGGAAAGAACAGGAAACTGTGGCAATTCTGACACAGTCAATGTCATGGAGTAATAGGCCAGTGATTTCCCATATGAAAGAGCAATGAATGGCACAGGGAGAAACTGAAGAGAGTGTGGCACAGAAAGTTGCCCTGAAACTTTCTATAGAATGCCCACAGGAAATGGAGAACAAACAATGCACTCTCAGTTTTGAAGAAAATTATCTAAGAGAAGAGATGCTTGATTTAATAAAGATGGATAAATATATTAAGATCAATGAAATAAATACATTGTATCAGGTCAGTGAAACCCAAAAGTTAGAATTTGATAAAATAAATGAACTGTCCATAGAGAGTCATGCAATATAATAGAAGTAAATAGGATACATTACTGTGCAGCCAAATTAATAACAGATAAAGTCCTACCACAAGAACACATGGTAACAAGGGAAAGGACAGGGAGAAATCAAATGCCATCATGGAAGTATCAAACAAAGAAAACTATAAAGCAATTAAAACAAGAAGTGTCACTGCTAGAAGAGTATAGAAATGGCAGCAGATCAACAAAAATCCTCAGAAAGATAGACATGATAAAAGCAATGCACATTATTATATCAGATCAGGATTTATCATGCACTATAACAAATAAACTAAAAATATCAGCACAGGCAGAAAAACTTAGAAGATACACAGATAAATTTAAAGAAAAAGTGTAAAATAAGCAATTTATTGAAGACCCAAAAAAATTTATAGAGAATTAGGAAACAAGGTAAAAGGAATTGAAAGACCACCAAAAAAAGAAGAAATAGATACATTTTGGGGAAATATCTATGAAGATCCTGTTTAACATAACAAAGATGCTAAAAGGACAGAAGAAGTAAAATAAAGAATAAGAAGCTCAAGTGTACAGGATATGAAGTGGGATGAAGTAATGGCAAGACAGAATGAAACAAAGTTAAGACAATCCTCTAATTGGACCCCCCATGCCCAGATGTAGTACCTAACTTCTGGCTAAAAATATTAACATTTTTGCAGGAAGATTTAGCCATCAGTAAAAGCTATGTATATGTGCACCCCAAACAGACACCAGCCTGGGTAACAACAGGAAAAACAATGCTTCTACTTAAGAGTGAACCTGCAAGCTACCCTAAAAGCTATAGACCACTAACTTTCCTACCAATGATGCATAACCTATACACTGGAATTGATGCTGACAGAGTTTATAGTCATCTAGAAGAAAACTCAATTATGACAATAAAACAAAAGGGTAATAAAAAAGCCATATGGAAAAAGGATTATTTGCTGTTAAATAAAGTCAAAGTGGAAAACTGAAAAAAAGGATGATTCTCTAAGTATGGCATGGACAGACTACAAAAAAATTGACATTATTCCACATTCATGGATAAAACAGTGCTTAAAAATGTATAAGATACACCCTATACTGATAAACTACACCACAGTGACCACAAAACAGTGGTAAACCACTTTACAGTTAAGCCAGGATAGATGACAAATTATTATTCCAGGGATAAAAATTGAAACGGGGATATTCCAGGGTGACTCTCTGGCACTGTTACTTTTTTTGCCTTGCCCTTAAGCCATTAAGCTGTCTACTTAACAAATTAGGTCATGGCTATACATTAGCTCCCAGAAAGCAACAAAGTATAAAGACTTCTCATCTTCTCTTTGTAGATGATTTAAAATGTATAGCTCATCAGATGAGGAATTAAAAGCCCAACTGCAAGTAGACAAAACTTTTTCAGATGATATAAGAATCACATTTGGTCTTGATGAATGTGCAAAAGCAACCTTTAAAGCAGAAAAGCTACAGCACCAAGAAAAGATCAGTTTGGGACAAGAATGTGATATAAAGGACTTGAGCAAGAGGAAGTGTATAAATATTTGGGAATTGGTGAAGGATCAACAACAAAACATGAACAATTGTGAATGAAACTCATTAAAGGAATATTTTAGAAGATTTTAATTAATCCTGAAAACAGGATTGATATCTAGAAACAAAGTTCAAGTTATAACCAAATTTGCTCTTCCTGTCCTAACTTACAGATTTGGAGTGATTGACTGACTACAAAAGGTGTTGGATAGATTAGACAGGCAAACAAGAAGGATGCTTCATGCACAACAAATGATTTATAAAAATCAGTGCACACCAAGATTATATATTCCCTATTCTGAAGGAGGTATAGGCCTCTTTGAAATTGATTACATATACAGATCTGCAATTGTGGGACTGCATACGTAACTGCTGACCTCACAAGACTCAAACATAGTGAACGTTTTGAAACATGAGGAGAATAAAACTAAGATGACTTTCCTACTTAGTCTAGCAGAAGCATAGTGATGCCAAGCGGGACATAAGCAGATAAAAATCAACTGAATGTGCCAAAAACAAAAGGCAAAAAATGTGGAAAATGCATAAATATAGGGCTAGATTCAATAAAGCCTACACTATGTGTATATGATATGTATTCAATAAAATTCTTATCACATTTTTTTTGCTTTCTAGTCACTCAGAAAGACCGCATTAAGTGTACCAGTATTCTACACTTTGTGGTAACCTTTATGAATCCCTGTCAATATTTAAAGCTGCAAGAATATCAGTAGGAAAACTAAAATTAGGACAAACAAGGTCTTTGTTATGTCTGTGTTGCCTGTTCACTTACAACAGTGTACACTTAGTGTAGGCACTGTTGAATCTGGCCCATAGTTGCAAGTATAGAAAACTACTGGAACAACCTCATGTTGATCAGGATTGAATGCAGGAAAGGTTAAGGAGAGGTGAATTTAAACCAAAAGGTGAAAGGATAATGTTGGCGGCCTGATATAGTGTACTATATACAAATTGGTTCATTGAACATGTGGGAGAAACAGACAAATGTAGGTTTTGCAAAACAGAATTGGAAACATTTGCACACCTTGTTGCTGGCTTTGACATACTAATGACTGAAAGACTGTATACTGAAAGGCATAATAATGTGGCAAGATTGTTGTACTGGGGATAGTGCAAATGTTATAATACTGAAGTAGATGAAAAACACTGGAAATGTGAGCCACAAAGCATCATAATACATTGTGAAGTCTACATCACATGGAATAACCCATTACCAACAGTTCAAAAGATAGGTGCGAGAAAACCAGATATAGTCGTCCATAAAAAGAAGACAAAAGTAGCATTGATCACTGAAATCCGTACACCCATGGACTACAGTGTCTTGTGTATAGACAGATACAAAGTCATAAAATATCAGGATTTGCAGGCAGAAAGATGGCATGACACTTACAGTAGTATAGGAGCAATGCGTCTTATAAAAATAATCTACAATCATATTTAGATATGTTACCAATACATGTAACTCTGTATGAATTGCAAAAGGAGTCATTACTGGGCACATTCCGGGTGCTGTGAAGAGTACTTCTGGCTAATGTCATAGATTGAAACAATCCTAATTTCATGAACTTTAATCATGCTTTGACTTAGGAATGGGATCCAATTCAGCCATGGTAATAGAAACCCAAAAGATTTGGAGATACCTAAAAATATCATATCTAATTCAAACAATTTACTTTGGCATTACTTTTATAATATAATACAGTATAAATTAATTTCTCATGCAGATACAGAATATTTAAATATTTTATTAAAATTTATTAAAAATATGATTTTCAATAACACTGACATTAAAATATGTTTTGAGTCTCTTATCCTTTTCAATATTACAAAAACATTTCACAATAAAATTAATGTTCACTTGTCAGAACTTTGGGAGACTAAGGGGTTTGCTTGTTGGTATCATTGTATTAAAGATTTGAGACCTAAAGAAATTCAACATCTTATATCAGAATTTAATTTTAATTCTCAGTATTGGTTATTACATAACTTGAAAGCTTATAGAAATGATATATGCATATCTATTTTAAATTCTTGTTATAAAGAGGAACCTAAAAGTTTCTATTTCCTGTATGAAACTTTATATAATAATAAAGGAATAGACAATTTAATTTCCAAACTTTACAAAATATTAATTGAAAACAAAACCAATTTAAATGTAAAACTTTAGAACCATGTTACCTTTGGGTAATGCATCACAATTGAGTTCTCATAATAAATCACAGTTATCTTCTATTAAACATACTTCATGGTCTCAATGTTGACATATTTTTACCTGGAAATTTCTACATACGGCAATCCTAACTCCTAAAAGAATTATTAAAATAAATGGAAATGTCACTATCTTATGTTGGGATGTTCACAAATTTGTAAAGCTAATTGCATTCATATATTTTATGAATACCCTTCAAACTTTTTATTTTGGTATTTTATTTAGTCTAAAATAGAGAATTGTTGCAAACTTAATTTACTGACATTTTTTCTCTATCAAAGTTTCTAATATTATTTAATATAATAGATAATAATTATTTGATAAATATGAATTATAATATTCTATGGACCATTAAGGCTGTTGCAAGAAAAAGCATTAGAATGAAATGGAGACTATCTACTTCTCCATCATTTGAAGATTTAGTCTTGTTTCTAAAGGAAACAGCAAAGAGACTAAAGTAAAAGAATCATTAATTTATCCAAATACATTCTCCAACAATGTTTGAATTAAAGTGATTCTACTTATTTATTTATATTTGAAAAACAATATTACTAATGACTGAATGAACTAATGAAAATTGAGAAAATTTTGGAGCTTTAATTTTTAATATCTAATATGGCCTCTGTAAATATTATACATAGCTTGTCTGTTTTGTTAAGAACTTACTATAACATTTATACTTCAAGTTTATTGAATTTGATTATTGTCATTTATTTGCTGAAAAATAAAAACATATTGGATCTTAAATCCTGCACAATGAATATATCCTTAGAGTTTCTTCACAAATGCATGGCTCACTTGAGAGAAGTACTGAATGCCTGTTTGCTATGCACTTATATCTGTGTGGCATCCTTCTCTGGGAACATGGCTAACATTGCCAGAATATCTGCCAAAGCTGAATATCTTGTAAACAGAAATCATTATAGACATGCTCTGAAGAACACTTGACTGATGAAATAGTATTCACTGCATATATATATATATATATGTATATATCTACTTCAGAAGACTGACAGACCAAAACACTGACTCCTAAAATACTGACAGACAAGATCACTGAATCCCAAAATATTGAAAATTCAAAATACTGAAGGATGGAATTTGCCCTTTTTCACTGTAGTGTGATCTTGGAATTGGTATATATATAATTGGGAGGTGGTGTTGGAGGTGCAGCCCCCTACATGAGGGATGCAAGGGGCTTGCTTCCTGCATTAAACATGTTTTCAGCATTTTGGGATTCAGTCTTTTGATCTGTTAGTCTTCTGAAGTAGACCTGTATACATATATATATATATATATATATATATATATATATATATATATATATATATATATATATGTATGTATATATATATGTGTGTGTGTATGTATGTGCATAGGTTTACTATCATAGTCTTGAAGTGGACTTTGTCGAATGATTATATCATTGACCCACGTCCATGAAAAGTCACAATCCTGAATTCCGATATTGTCAAATTACATTGTGAATTGTTCCTAGGAACAAGCATTAACATGAGTCAAGATAGGGGCAAGATTTGTACTTCGATAATATCAGAGTCCGACATTGTCACCATTCAATCTCCAGACTCCAAATCCACTTCAAGATTATGATAGCAAACTATATATATATATATATATATATATATATATATATATATAAAATGATTTACTATCATAATTTCAAACATGTTTGTTGTAAGTACTCATGTACTCAAAAAACATTGTTGAAAGTCATGATAGCGACTGAGGAAAAGAACAAATGAAAAAAAAAAAAGTTGAGAAATTAATTTCGAATTGTTGACATTTTTCGAACATACCACCACACCCTGTGGTATACAATGCATGTTTTGAAAGGGGGGTAACCCCCCTGCACCACCCATGTGGAGGGCTGCACCCCCCACAATCCCTGCAACTTATATATACAAACTCTGAAATCACACTACAGTGCGGGAAAGGGTATAATTCCCGATCCCCACTATAATGTGATCTCCATCCAGCATGCCAAACTCACAACAGCGAATGCCCAATACCATTTGCTGTTGTGCATTTGGCATTTTTTTCACACATACAAACCTGTGCGGACTTACTTTTGAATATCCATTGTCGCACACTGCAGCTGCGACATAGTGATGGTAAGCCTATAAGATTCATATCTCTCTCTCTCTCTCTCTCTCTCTATATATATATATATATATGTGTGTGTATAAAATTGATATTTATGTATGCATATATATATATATATATATATAGAGAGAGAGAGAGAGAGAGAGAGATACAGTTCTTGAATGTTTTATCCTTGACCTCACCAAAAAGTGAGGTATTCTGAGATGACCAACTAGGCTGATAATAAATGATAAATGATACATATATGCATAATACATACATTCATACATATTTACATACATAAATACATAAAAATAATTTAAGGTAAACATCCCTGTTTGCTTTGGTTAGGCTATCTCTATGTTTATGACTGTCAGTTTGGACAGCTCAGTAAGGTCTCTGTTACTGACGTATGTTGTCACTGCTTAGATGACTTCTTGAGTCTTATGTTGCATTCTGATAAATCATGATACAATATTACTTGCATGATGCTGTGTGTGCTTAGTAAGCCTTGTCCTTTAATTAACTTTCCTTGGTTTGTGATCTTAAAACCCACCGCAACAGAGATGCACATTAAAATTTGCTAACACAGCATTTATGAAACTGGCCTTGAATGTGCAAATACTAATAAATGGAAATGATAACATTATAAACTTGATAACCACATGCTTAAAAATAAGCATAAATGTAAATAGCAAGGCATGCCCTGACAGGCTTTGTTAGTGGGATTTCTTTATAACTCCTGGAGCAGTTTTATATTTTGTCTGCTGTTTCACTGACAGTAAAGACAAATGGTAATTAGCTGGGATTACTCACTTAAAATGGCTCTGAATATATTCACATCAGATGTGTGAGTGTTACAGTAGTTATAAAAGTGTACAGTTTTCTCCTACTTTTAGGCACATGCTAAATTTATTTAAGTATTTATTTACTTTTTTAACTGGGAATGTCCAACTGGCTACAATACCCATTTCAGCAGAAGACAGGGACAAAAAGCTCTTGGAAAGAATGCATGTACAATATAGTAAATTTTAAACAAGCTCTAAAGAAATATGTACAAGAAATTCATTGAAATTATTACAAAAAATCACTGAAGCAGGAACAATTGGAACAGTGTACCACTGTAGCCTGTGTGATCTATTTTCTGAAATGGCATCTAAAGCTATTATTTGGTAAAGGCAAAATAAAATCAGACTAGATATACACACACAAACACACACACACACACACACACACACACACACACACACACACACACACACACACACACACACACACACACACACACACACACAAAATCAAAATAGCTCACACAAAGTTTCCAGTACTCTGTTCTACCAACAGTGGTGCTTTCCTTATTATTTAGATAAGACAGTTTTCTGCTTTTTGTGCAAAAGAATGTAATGGCCCCTGAAATATGTTTATATGAGCTACTATATGTTGCATTATCACTGCAGATATCGCACAATAAAAATGCAATGTGAAACATCTATTCATCTCATCTGATTCACATCACTCTAAATGTAATCAAAATGAGACAGAATGGAAAGGATTTCAAAACATAACTAATAAAGCTGAATATAGCAGGTGTTATTTTACACATTTAATGGATTATATGTGTCATATCTGAAATCTCATTAAAAAGATGTGTGTGTGTGTGTGTGTGTGTGTGTGTGTGTGTGTGTGTGTGTGTGTGTGTGTGCATATCTATATATTACACTGCCTAGCCTCTGAGCTGTTAATGATCTGCTTTCTGTGGCCATGGTACAGGGTTTGATTCTTCTCTCCTTTATTTGCTTAAATTGCAGTTTTGATCAAGTCTCTTAACCAGCCATTGTTCCTGGGTCCACCCTAAAAAGGGACAATTTTCACAGTCATCTCACCAGGCCAACAAATAGGTAAAATGAAAATAATATATATTAATTTCTATTTTTTAACTAGATAAGTTGACTGGTTGTCAGACTCTTCTAAGCGACGACCTTGACCAGGAAGACGCAGTAAGACATGTATGTAATACGTTACATTAAAGTTTAGAATTACATCTAGTATATTGAAGATAGCTGAAATCCTGATGTTCTGTAAACATCTGGACAAATGAGAGGTATGTAACTTCCTTAGTAGTCAACTGTCAGAGGTGGAAGGTTATACCATATGCAGCAAATAGGCATTTATGTAAAATTGTGTGCCATTGCTTACATTGTTATCTATTAATGTAGTTGAGTAAGGAGGTAATTTGCTGGTTGTTTTTTTGGAGAGATGGGAGTAGCAATTTTCTAAAATTATTTGCAAAATGTTAATTATCTAAAAAGGTAGACATGGTGGATGAAATTAATCTGATATCCCTCCTTTTAGCACACTTTCCAAAATGACTTTGTGAATGATACAAGAATATTTTCCCTTGGGAAAGTGTCCTTGGAAGAATTTGTAGAAATTCTGGCTTTCTTCATAAGGCTGATGTATGCTTAATGCAGATGATCAGTTGAAGAGTTTGATTTCCAGACGTTCCAATCTTTCTCTCTTGTAGACAACACTTTGTTACACCTATGGAAGGCCATGGATAGCTGTCCCCTCTTTTTCACTATGTAATGAATGGGGGAAAGGCATTCTGAACAGAGATGAGTTAATTGAGGCATTTAGATATGTAATATTTTGTATGTGTGAATAGTATGAAGTTGAGAATTTAGGATATTTTCTTTGATTTTCCCGTAGGCTTATATGTTAACAGCAGTGGAGGTTTTCTTTTAGTTTTGAAGGGCTAGGAGGATAGTACAGGCAGTGGTCACTTAGGTTTTATTTATTTTTATTTTATTTTACATTTGTTAACTGGGCTAGTCTAGCTGGATATATTTCCATTTTCAGTAGACGCCCGGGGAGAAAAGCTCCAACATGATAGAAAAATTAAAAATGTCATTACATGGTAAATGAAAGGATTGATAAAAAAAATACAAGTAATTATAACATACTAAAAGTATTTACACTTGAAAAAGCAACAGTAAATATTTACACTTGAAAAAGCAAGAATAATGATGTAGCACAGTAAGATTCATAAGGAATTTTTCACATCAAGTAGAAATATTTCAGCAGTATGTTGATTAGAGTTTAAACAGTACCAGCCTTGCTTACAAGCATAAGAATTAAAATGTTTGGAAGTTTGTAAGGAATAGGAAAAAAAAACAGTGGTGGAAGGGGGTGGTTAGTCAGGGTTACTACAGGGGTATAACCAGTGCGTTTTAAGGTGTTTTTTGAGTTTTTGTTTAAAGAGAGGCAAGGATGCAATTAGAGTTAGTTCATTGGGTAGCAGGTTCCATTTTTTCCCGCTGCATTAGTAAACAGAGAGTTACCAGCCATGTTGTTAGACTTTGTTATGCTAGCGAGGAGTTTGCTAGAAGAACGTAGGGAATTCAGATTTTCATAGGGGATGAAGAGATTGGAGAGTATAGGGGTGGTGTTAGGTTGGTAAAATATCTTGTGGGCAATCGTGAGTTGGGAGATTATCAGCTGATTTTGGAATTCAAGCCAGTCTAGTTGCCAAAGATTCAGACAGTGGTGGGTTCTAAAGGGATTGCCAGTGGCGAATCTTGCGTTGTTATTGTAGGAAGTTGCTAGTTTGTTGAGATTATGTTTCTTTAGGTTGGTATAAATAGGTGAGGCACACAGAAGAGTAGAGATTAGATGGAAGTGAGCAATCTTGGTTCTGGCTGCTGGAGTTACGAAAGGTTTTATTCTATATAAGGAGCCTATTTTTCTGTCAACTGTTTTAATGGAGTTATTTATATGGTAATCAAATGTAAGGTTATTGGTAATGGTTATTCCTAAGAGTTTAGTGGTAGAGTCAGGGAGTATAACAGTGCCATTATTGGAAGAGACTGAGAAATCTATGGGGGAGGACTTGGTACTGGGGGTAAAGAGAAGGAGTTTGTTTTTTTTGGCATTAAGAAGGAGGCAGCGTTTTGTAAACCATGTTTCTACAGTGTTAAAAACATTTTGCGTAAGAGAATATAGTTCTGATGGGGAGTATGCTGAGCATATTAGCATAGAATCATCTGCATATTGAATGCAGGTGGCTTGAGGAATTACTACGTGGAAGTCATTGATAAATAATGAGAAAAGTGGTCCAAGAATAGAGCCCTGAAGGACTCTGAGGGTGACTGGCAGAATGGATGAAATTTGATTTTCCCAGAGAACTGCCTGTTGCCTGTTGCTGAGGTGGGATCTGAACCATTTAACAGCCTGAGAGTCAAAGGAAAGGGATTCAAGAATATTGATTAAGAGGATGTGGTTTACCATGTCGAAAGCTTTTGAGAGGTCAATAAAGAGTGCAGATGAGAGGATGTTTTTATTGCGGTTTCTATTGATGGTATCATTAAAGGATAAAAGGGCAGTAGTGGTACTGTGTGATGGCCTAAAGCCATGTTGGCAGTTTGCTATTATGTTATGTTGAGATAGATGATGTAAAAGGTTATTAGGGAGTATAATTGTTACTAGGCATCTGTGAGTGGTATTTGTAATTATGAGGTCAAGGGTTGAGTTACTCCTTGAGTCTGAGTAGGAACTAATAATTTTTTGCATGAAATGTTCAAGGCCTAGATTCAGGAGCATTTTATTAAGTGTGTTTGCTAAAGGAGTAAAGGTGTTAATGGAAAATTAGCAAAGTATAATGGTGGTGTTGGGAGCATCCTTAAGAGTTAAGTGGGTTACTAGTGCTTGCAGGTTTATTTCTGAGGAAAATGAGGCTATATAGACTATGCAAATGTGAAGGACTGAAGTATAGTTTAATGAGTTTAAGCAAAAGCAGTGAATGGTTCTCAGTTAGCAAATCATTGATCACATCTTGCAATCATTTAGTAATATTTACTGTGTGACTGAGACATGAGTCACGTCATAATCCTTCCATCTTCATGAAACTGTACTATGGGAAAGCTAATCCATCTAGTTGCTGATTTGATGAAATTCAAACACCTTCTTCATCTAGGGGATCCTGCTCAACACTTTGCAATTTTTCTTGATAAATTCTACACTTATCTCCAGGTAAACACTGAGGACTCCGTCCCCATAACACATATAGTGCCACATTTAAGAAAAAACACATTTGGTGAAACTCCAGTATCAAACTATACAGCAAGAGGAATCATTAGCAAATAACAGAAACAAAATCAAATCATCCAACAGCAAGTATGAAATGCAATCACCACCCATGCTAAAGGTTGCCATAGAGCTTTCTTCAGTTATGTCATAAACTTATGATATAACAACCATCAGTGCTCTCAGTTAATATAGCAATAACTAATGACTGGGTGTGGTATACTGAAGACTTATCCATGGATGGTATGATTAAACAAACACAACTGTGGTAAATCTTCAATATATCGAACAATGAAGTTGGTTATTGCTATTATACAATGACGTTATTTAATAAAAGGATTACTTACTTTTCTTAAATAATGCCTTTGTATAATTGCACAGTGGCATTGTTTCCATATGTTGTGGCTTTGTTGATATACTATGCATGCGTAAGGGTCTTATGTTTCCATGCTTATGCAGTACATCAGTGCTTTGGAAGTCAAGTAACGGAGATGGGAAGATCTCTGTTGCTTCTTTTTTTTTTTTTTTTATTACAAAAAGAAACAGTTAAATTTGGACCCTTTAGAGGTATGAGTGAGGGCAAAAATACAAGGAAAATCAGGTATATTTATTTAGTTTTGTATAATGTACCTGATTTTCTGTGTATTTTCTCTACCCTCCATACCTACCTCTTGATGTCAGATCAAGAAAACTGCAAAGCGTTGTCATATATTAACAGAAGAAAGTCAGGGTTACCAGAATTCTTTTTATTGGTATATTCTCAATTTACTTCAGGCACGCTGGTTGGGCTAACGAATCAAAGTGCCCGTTTTCGAATGTTAATGACCTGTCATTGTATATTACAAAATAACATCACCTACGCAACCACTGAAGACATTGCAAACATATTAATGGACACATTCAACTCAGACTTTATCCCTATCTCCCCCAAATTTCTCACAGTATGTAAACATACCTACATCACCTCTCAAATCCCCTCCAAGAAGCCTTGTGCACTCTCTTTGAAACTAAAACCACTATCTACATGTCCTAATAAAGCACCAAATACTGCCTGATTGAACTTCAAATGGCATCTGTTCAGTCTCAGCCTCTCTACTACACTCATGCCAGACATAAAGGGGGATACTCCACAAAGCGGGACCCCTAATGATGTGGGCAGCTATAGCCCTATCACCCTCATCAACCTTGTCTCTAAAGCAATGGAATACATCACTATGGACCTCATAAACAAGGAGAAGGACATAGGCAACCTTCAAACCCCCTGTCTCATACCAGTTTGTTGTTTTAAACTTGGTGGACTTTTTGCAGATACGTCACTAAGGCATTGGACGCAGGTACATCAGTTCACATGGCATACCTGAGCTTGGCCAAAGACTTCAACACCATTCCACTCTAAGGAATCACTGAAAACCCGATACATTTAAACAAAAACCCCTATATGAAAGCAAGAATATAGTGTATTTGGCCTAGCATATGAAATGTCCATTGTTTTATATAGGTAAATGTAATAGAAAACTAAGGGACCACATCTCTGATCATATGCCTGAAATCAAGAAAATATTTATTACAAATGCACTACTTAAATATATAAATGATTCTACTAATGAGAATGATTTTAGATTCGCTGTATTACAGATTTTGCAGGAAAATAGGAGGAGGTGACATGAGTCTGAATACAGAAAATGCAGAAAACATGTGGATAAATAAAGGGCCAATTTTAATTCCAGCTTGAATGAGTTAAGTAGTATCAAGCCTGTACTGAAATTAAGACAAATGCCATTGAGGTGAACTAACTACATTCTGATGTTTTATCATGTGATTTTTAGTTATGTTATTTAGATATATAGCAGAGTGTATATGTTCGTAATCTAATGAAGCATTCTATCCCAACCCTTGTTTTACACATTTTTTTTTGTATTATTGGAGAAGAGCATCTTGAGCCAGCTTTCTGATATTTATATTTTACTTGACCTGGCACATTATAACCTGCTTGAACTTCCTGGTGTTTGGTATCTCATCCCTATCTGGCCAACTTCTCCTGTTGCCAGTGTCACTATTCAGTTCCTGGTCATCTGAGTCAGAGATATGAATTAGGTCACAGACAGGGATTTATCAATCTGTATCATGGAATAACTTTTGCATTGATTATCAGTCTGCTCAAAACAAACATTCTAATATTTTTTGTAATGTGAAATATAGCTACCACATAAAACTCTATATTTGTATATGCACACACACACACACACACACACACACACACACACACACACACATATATATATATATATATATATATATATATATATATATATATATAGATAGATAGATAGATAGATAGATATGGGTCTACTTCAAATTAACAAAATGCCTCTTGCTGAATCTTATTTAACCTAGACTACAACACTAAACTGGCATTTTAACAAACACTTATATTACTGATAGTTTAACTAGGGAAAGGAGGCAGTCAGCCAACATTTGGGAGTTTCCCCTTTTCTCCACTATAATGCGATCTCAGAGTTGGTATATTTACTGCGTGGGGGCGCCAAAGCCCTTCCACATGGATGGGTTGACATGTTTCAGTATAGTTTTTTTTTGTTCTTATTGGCTAACCTCCTCCTTTCCCTAGTTAACTATTGGTAATGTAAGTGTTCATTAAAATGCCACTTGGGTGCTTTCATCTCACTTAAATGAAATTTGGATAAGTCGCATTTAGTTAATTTGAAGATGACAAATATATATATATATATGTATAGGTGTATATATATATATATATATATATATATATATATATATATATATATATATATATATATATATATATATCTATGGGTCTACCTGACATTGCCGACAGTCCAGAATGCCAACAACCATATGGCCGACATCATAAGATCGACATTCACAATGTCACAATGGCGACAATGTGGAACCGGCATCTCACTGTAGTGCGGAATGGAAAGACTTCCATTCCTGCACCGTAGTGCGATCTCACAGTTGGTATATTAAAGTTACGGGGGTGGGGTGGAGCCACTCACGGGGGTGCAGGGGGGCAGAGCCCCCCAGCTAGCAGTTGAAAGGAAATTTTATTTTCCTTTTTCATGGTCTACTTACAATGTCGAGATTTCGGATGTTGGTCATATGGTATCGGCCATATGGTTGTCGGCATTCTGAAATTTCGGCATTGTGAAGTAGATCCATATAGATATATATATATATGGCTTACTATTACATCATTGAAATGCCAATAGTTGAAGGTGAAATGGCTGAATAACATATATGTGAAGATCCTTTATTCGACTGTCATAAACACACATTCATAATGTCGAAACTACAATGCAATTCGACGTAATGAACTCGACCATTTCATTGTCATTGTCAAAAGCCCAAATCACCAAAAACTCATTTACGCCGAATTTCATTTTGTCCGAACATAGTAGTGGCAGTGTATATGCCCTTTTCCCCCACTGTAGTGCGATTATGGAGTTAGAATATATAGATGGGGGCTGTGGGGGGCATAGCCTCCCACCTTCCTTGGTTTCATAATGTCTGGTTTCTGTTAAGAGGGTAAGTAAGTAGTGTTTAATCAGTCTGTGTTTGGTTTGTTATGAATTTCAATATTCTGAATGTTTTCACGTTATGAATTTCGATAATATGAATCGACATGATAGCTTTACATTTTGAACTTCAACATTGTGATAGTAAACCTATATATATATATATATATATATATATATATATATATATATATATATATATATATATATATACAGAGAGAGAGAGAGAGAGAGAGAGAGACAGAGATAAATAGATGTAGATAGATATAGATCTATAGATATAATTCAGATTACTGAAGTTCAAAACTTCGAAATTCATATGGCCAAGACCATCCCCTGGATTCAGCAAGCCCTACATGACGTGCATGATTAGTGTAAGAGGTAATGTTGGCAATATGGTGGCCGAGCGATCCATGAATGTGCCCATTTGACATGCACAAGCTCTCTTGCACTAGTCCTGCACATTCCCAGCCCCTGTATGCAAATTACCCCATTTGCAGATGAAAACCATACAGATTTGCTGTATCCAGGACTGTATGTAAGCTTTTGAGCCCGCCAAGCCTTTCTGTGTTGAAGGGAAGCCTTCTAACTTATCAGTGGGAGTGGTAAGCACTAGGCAACCTGTCTACCACATAAAGAGTGGTTCTGGCCCAGAAATTGTAGTTAATGACCGTTTGGGCAATCTCTTCCATCTCTCTCAACTTTCTGATTTGAAAGCCTGCATTTCCACTTGTTTCTATCCTGTAACTCATCTAGTGCAGATACAGATTATTAGTTTTAGCACTTACATTTGCTTATTCATGCTCAGCACTTGTTCAGAACTTGTAAGCACTAAATAAGCTACTAATTACTATAGCCCTCAACCTTCCTCATTACCTAGAGGAAAACAGTTTTTGTACTTACATTTCTCACTTGCTTAGAGAAAAACAGCTCTTGTACTCACTTTCCTCACTTATCTAGAGGAAAATATTTTTTTATTCAGGCATGTCCAAGGGTCAGCTCCCAGTGTTCTCTCCTGTCTATCTGATGTATCTGGGCATCTTGAGGGAATGTAGAAATTGCCTAATGTAGAAATTGCCTCATGTACACAGACAATCCCTCTCCTACTACCACCCAACACTACAACCTGTGAGAGATGCACTTATCTAGCCAAACTGGAGGTAAAGCTTTCTCCAACCAAGACTGAACTTGACAGTCATGAGGAGAAGGTAAACATTTGCACCACACCACACTCATCACATAGTCTCACTAAATCTACACCACCAAAATCCACACATAATAATACAAAAATATTCGCGGTGGCTCTCAGTAATAATCTGTCTAAGCAACAGAGACCTCCAAAGCAGAAACACAAGCAGCCTCCATCCCCCAACACAATCCAAATGACACATAGCCCACAGACTCAGTGTGCTACTCAACCACAGCCAATAAGGCAAAACAACGTACCCAACACACTAGTCATAGGTGACTCTATAGTCAGGCACACTGATGTCCCACTCACCAGGCTAAACAAGGAGAAGGTTACTGTCAGCTGCCTGTCGCATGCAAGGATCCGCCACATAACCCACGCATTCAGGTCACTCCACAGCAAGTACAAATATGGCTCTGTCATTGTCCATGTTGGTGTGAATAACCTGAGATGTACCTCCCTGGATTACATGAAGAGACATGGAAGAGCTCTCCGATCTTGTAGCCCAAGCAGGTATGACCCTAGCCCTGAGTAGCATTCTGCCATCACCCAGAATGATACTGCAGTACAAGGACAAAATAATTGACTTTAACAATTGGCTGAGCTTCTGGTGCCATTCTAAAGGGATCCAGTATCTGTCTGCTTGGGATGACATGGTCGACAGACCACGAGGCTTTGCCACAGATGGCCTGCACCTGTCTCCCCTGGGATTCCAGATACTGGCTAAGGGTCTTGCTGCCCCTATAATGCCTTTTTTAGGCAAGGTTCAAATAACAAATTCACCACTGGAACAGGAACAGGCAAGCAAAAACTGAGGGTAATGCTTCTCAATGCTAGAAGTCTAAATCTCAAAATGCACTCACTCGAGGCACTCCTTAAAACGGAGAACATCGATATCTGCGCAGTGACTGAGACCTGGTTCAAGGCTCCAGAGAGCACCCCTGCACTACCAGGCTACAACTCATACCACACTTTTCAGCCATGTAACCTGGACCAAAACACCAAAGGCGGAGGTGTGTCCATATTAAGGATATCCACACCTCCAGGCTAGTTGCTCAGCATAATGCATCTGAGGTTATCCAAATGCAACTAATTCTGGGCAAAACTGCAATCCAAATTGTAGCTTGCTACAGATCCCCCACCATGCCCCAGGATTCCCACTCTTCTTTTCTTGATATGCTGGAAAATATTAGGTTTCAACCAAACACCCTAATAATGGGTGACTTCAACTACCCCACCATTAACTGGGAAAACTACTCATGTACCAACTCCTTAGCTCAACGCTTTCTGGAATTCATAAACTCCAATGCCCTGGATCAACTTATCCAAACCTCCACCAGGGGCAACAGTATTCTAGACCTAGTCATTACCAACAAGAGTGACCGGTGTTCCACACCTGAAGTCAACTCCTTGTTGGTTCGATCCGACCATAAGCTAATCATCCTTGATATCCACATCCCGCCCCCAACCCCCATTAAGGAAACCATGTTAAAAAATTCTCCAACGCCAACTTCATGCTTCTTAAGACAGAAGTGGTGAACTTCATGACACCCATGCAGATGGACAATACAGTTACAACTGCTGAATCCTAAACACATGCACTCTATAAGCACTTACACGAGTGCATGGATCGTGCTATCCCAAACAGAACCAAGACACTATCCTCCAAAAAAAAGGAAGCCAATCTGGTGGTCCCCTGCCATAAACAAACTGTACAACAGAAAGAAGAAAGTGCTGAAAAAGAGAGTAAAATTCCATGAGTGGAGGAGCTCCCTGGTCTGCCTCAGTAAGAAGCTGAGGTCCCTTATTAGATCCTCCAAAGCTAGCTACAAAAACAAAATAACCACTAATTCTAAGGACAAACACAAGCATTCTATAGCTATGTCAGGAATCTCGATGGCAACACTCAGATCTGCTCTGAGTAACAGCACAACGGCACGAAAATTACAGAACTAACTGATATTGCCAACATCCTGGCAGATAGGTTCAGTGCTAACTTTACCCCCCTCACCTCCTAAAGGGCCCATATCTATACATGAAGAATGCAGAGTCCCTGTAATCACAACTACGCAGATAAAAGCTGCACTCTCTAAAGCCAAAAACACAGCATTCATGGGACCGGACAACATCCCAGGCTGAGTTTTACACGAACTTCAGAACAAACTGGCTCCCCACTTAAGCACCATGTTCAATAATAGCCTTGCATCAGGCTTTGTGCCCACTGAATGGCACACAGCAACAGTTATCCCACTCCACAAAGGGGGAGGCACCACTGATCCCAGGCATTATCGTATCGACCTATTAGCCTGACGAGCCTGGTCTGCAAGGCCATGGAATGTATCATTATGGAACTCATAAACAAAGACATTGGTAACCTCCAAACTCTGGATCCCACCCAGTTCGGGTTTGTGAAAGGCAGATCATGCCTCCTGAACCTGATCGACTTATTTGAGGCAGTCACCAATGCCGTAGATGAGGGGGAGGTGGTTCACACAGCCTATCTTGACCTCACCAAGGCTTTTGACACCATCCCCCATTCTGGAATTATAGCTAAACTCACTAAACTAGGTATAAATCCCTACATTGCAAGATGGGTTGCCAACTGGCTCACTGACAGAACCCACACTGTAAAAGTTGCAGACTCCAAATCTGACCTCAAAGCAATGACAAGTGGAGTACCACAGGGTTCCATCCTGGGACCTCTCCTGTTTGGTATCTACTTCTCTGAAGTACAGGCTAACACAGAAGGCCTCTGGCTAATGAAATTTGCAGATGACTGCAAACTAGGAGCCATAGTCAAGTCCCCAAATGACGTGGGCATTCTACAGAGGGGCCTCGCTGAGACAGATGCCTGGTGTCAGAGCCATGGCCTCAAGCTCAATGCCAAAAAGTGCAGTGTCATCCACTTTGGTAAAAACTTTGTACCCATGAACTACCACATAGGCAGCAATCCACTTAACACTGAATGTGTGATAAGAGACCTTGGGATCCAGGTGGACAATAGTCTCTCCTTTGACAGTCACATTGTCACAGTAGTCAGGAAGTCCTTCTATGTGGCACACCTCATCATAAAAGGGTTCTCATCCAGGAAAAAAGAGGTCATTGTTCCCCTCTACTCAACACCCATTAGACCCATTATAGAGTATAATGCCCCTTTTGGAATGTACCTCACAAGACATCTGCAGCAGCTGGAAAGGCCACAGAAGTACCTCACAAAGAGGATTACTGGCCTCAAACAAATGCCCTACACTGACCGCCTCAAAAAACCCAGCTTTACTCTGTAGCATATCGCTTACTCTGTGGTGATATCTGAGTAACATATAAAGCTATGTCAAACCCAGAGCTGCTGGACATGCTACACCTAAAGAAATCCCAATACTTCTGAGCTATATACTCTAGGGACCTAAACCTTGTCACCACAATGAACAGGACATGCTGGAGGGATAGATTCCTGTCCCAGAGACTTCCCGTACTCTGGAACAGGCTACCCATCTATGTCAACCAAAGTTCTTCATTAGCACTCTTCAAGAAAAATCTTGATGACTGGATGGGAAATAGGAAAGACACCCCGGGGATCACTTCCGTGTCTCTGCTCGACAGTGGCACAGGAAAATAACTTTCTTGGGTGGTTTAAGCCTGGGAACCTTGTTGGCTAGGTTTACATAGGCCCTTGGGCCGATAGCCTAGTACCTACCTATGAACCTATGAGGTAAATCTGCTATCCAGGAAGCTGGAATCAGGCCATGCAAGACTAGAGTAATCTGCAGAAATGTACTCGGTTAGTAACCGAGTACATTCCTGCAAAATCCAAAATGGAAACATGACCGCTCCAAATAAAGGGTGCATATCATTGAGGAAGCATGCCAATGGCCAGGTATAAGGCCATTGGCATTGCAAACAATACAAAAAGTAAATAATTCAACATTTATTTTATTTCTCCTGATCTCTGCTGTTTAACCATAGGGCAGCGGTGCGCAAAGGGGATCGGTGGGAAAATAAGAAAAAAGACCCTAAAACAAGCATTCTAACTAAAATCAGTATTCTACCATGCAGGTCAGTGGCAGCAAAAGACAACCTGGCCAGTGAATAGTGGTTTCTAAAGGGGGAGGCACAGTGTGACACGTAACTATGCATTAGCAGGCAATCCTACGCAAATGAGGGGAAGGATAGTGAGTCCCAGTTTTCTCCAGCATGTAAGGAAGGTCCCAACAGTGTAAAAGTATGAATAGCTGAATGCAAAACTAGGAGGTAGGTGACATCATGGGTAGGTGTGTCAGGCATACTGTAAGCAGACTGGAGCCCTGTGGCTCGGGTGTGCTCCTAGCTTAGCACAGCTATGCATCAAACTTTACAGGAAGAAAAATGAAGTTAAACCAGGAAATAGCAACAATGTGCACAATTGAGCACTCCGTTTGCACGGCACACACATGGGCTCAAACAGGGAAGCAATACGAAGGGAGGGAAAACAGCAGTAGGAAAGTAATCAAGGAGAACTAGCCTAGTTGGCAGGTGAAATGTATCAAAATGAGCCAATTACACAGGCAGCAGCCCAGCCCAGAACACTACTATAAACTAAGCAAACACCTTCCCCACTGGTGTTTCCCACACTCTACACCACCGGTGTATACAAGCGGGGAAATTTTAACAAACAAACCTACAAAATGTTAAGGGCTGCAGCAGGCAACATAGAACAACATTGTAAGAGGCTGAGAGTGTTAAGGATGTGAATGCTGCCAAACAACCCACACTGAGGAGATGGAGAAGAATGTACAGACTCAGGGTAAACTACCTGGGGCTACATGAGCTGGAAATAGTGGAGCACTATAGAGTGGACAGAGACCTCCTACAACAAATTGTTGAGCTGTGCCAGCCACACCTGATACACCAAAGTGAATGAGGGGAACTCATCCCATTGGATACCAAGGTATGTGTATGCCTAGGGTATACTAGCCACAGGTAACTCCCAAAGCACAACTGGGGATATCATGGGGATCTCGCAGGCATCATCATCCAGAGTATTCCACCGGTTCCTGGATGCCATGTCAGCACATACCATTGAGCATGTATATTTTCTCAACACCCGTGAGGTGTTGACTAGCAATATGCATCTCTTCCACCAAATAGCAGAATACCCTGGGGTAGTGGGTACTATGGACTGCATGCACATATGCATCAAAGCACCACTCAGTGAGCAGGGTAGGGGCTTCATCAACCGCAGGGGCATCCCCTCCATCAACTGCCAGGTCGTATGTGATGCTCAGTGCATTATAATGAATGTGTGTGCTGGCTGCCCTGGAAGCTATGACAATTTTCACATATGGCATCTGATGCAGCTGTACCAGAGATTTGCCAATGGGGACATCCCCTATGGTCACCTAGTGGGGGATGCTGGGTACACACTGGAGTCATGGCTGATGACACCCATCAGAAATGCACACACACCTGAACAAGAATGCCATAATGAGGCACACATACAGGCCATACATATAATAGAGCATGTGTTTGGGATGCTCAGGTCATGGTTCCGGTGTCTGCACACATCTAGTGGAACCTTGCAGTATTCACCAGCTACATGTACCCAAATTGTTATGGTATGTGCTATGCTACACAATATGTTCCTGCGGAAACAGCTGCCGCAGGAACAGCATGGGGCAGGGCCACACAGCTCCCCACCAATACCAAGGCCTGCCCAGGCACAGAGTGACCTGGAGGAGGAAGAACCTGAGCCTGCCACAGTAGGCAGAAGGAGGTGTGCCCAGTATGCCCTGGCCTTGGCAAAGAGGCAATGCATAGCACATGCCCTGACAGAGTAGGGTCCCAGGGAATGACTCCTCTCTCTGAAATGCACATACAGTAAAAGGGATGACAAACATGACACCACCTATGCTCAACCAAGTATAGGGACTGTACTATATGCATCTGACATAGGCAGCTCTCCAGCACCATCCAAAAGTCTGGCACACCCACAAGGTAAGTCATTCAACATACCAATTGCCAAATGGAGTAGAATGTGTTGTTACCTGTAGCTATGTTATGGATGTGAGCATGCAAGGAAATTGGGTGGCTGAATGTTATGGCAGCAGATAGTAGACACCCATATTTGGCACCATGACATCTGTAACACATACTGGAGTCACCATAGTAGCCAGTACTACACAGGGTGACAAAACCCACTTCAGGTATTCTGCTGAGCGACATGTGGGTCCATATGACCCACACATGCCAGTCAGGATGGTTCACATATCCATCAACTGTCGCAGCCAGCAGGACAGGTGTAGACAAACCCAAATAGGGCCTGTGCCATGGCCCCAGAATGATGGCTATGGTTAACCCCACCCCCAGGTCTACACAAACAGACCACAGCATGGCAGGCATTGAGATGCTAGTTCTGAAGGGTAGGAAGTCAGACAATAATATGTAGGGCAACCAAAGCCACAATCTGGTAGTACACTGGTGTGTGTCTTAGCATACAGAAAGAAATAGAGTACTTGACATACCAGTACAGTCATAGCAAATATGTACAAGTGTTACTTGTGACCCCCATCCTACATAGCAATGTAACAACAGTCAGGTGTGCCTCCCAACCCTATGTTGAAATAGTCAGGTGTGCCCCCCCCCCTTCTACATAGTAATGTAATAACAGTCAGGTGTGCCCCCCCCCCACTATGCAGAAATTTAGTCACAGTCAAAGACAACTGATTGATGGATACCCTGCAGAGCACAGCATGCTACCTGTCGGTGTACAACACAAAGCTCAGCACTGCAGCATGAACTACCTGGGCACGATCCACACATCAACTACAGATGGCCATACTGGGCATGCTCACTCACTTTGAGAAATGAAGGCAATGTCAGTGAACAACATACTGACAGGTCATACTGGGCATGCTGACACACAAACACATGAAGACCATGACTGCAAACACCAGTGGACCAGACATATCTGGCAGTTGCAGATGTTAGTTCAGATGCTCGTCAGTATGCACCACTCATGCCTTGCACACATAGTAGATAGAAATACACACATATATGTCAGGGCAACACATTATAATAAGCCAAAGGTAGACATACATAGATGTGTGGAAGATGGTGACTGTGACAAGGAGCCTTCCAGGCCTGTCCCACCCAGCACACAGCCAAAGGGCCCCAAACACATGAGATGCACGTCTCACTCACTGCAGATACTAGCCACAAGTATCTGTTAGCATTGCAGACTATGTGGTGCATGTGCCAGCTGTGCAACCTGACTATACAAGGAAGTAGTCATCTAGCAGCAGTATACACATATCTGTGACATATGACCCTGTGTGTGCCTGCATGTGGCTTGTCAACCTGTACATGAATAGGCTATGGCCCATGCACACACTGCCCTCCCCAAAACCCTACTATGACAAGCCTGCTGTGGTGATCCAATGTGAAATACACCTTTAGGAGAGTTGTAGCCCAGTAATCTCCATGGTGCATCCCATAACTGTGTAATGCTGTAGTGTGATGAACTAGTTAGGTAGGAGGACTAACCCCAGACTTGGTAACTGTGAGTGTGTGTGTGTGTGTGTGTGTGTGTGTGTGTGTGTGTGTGTGTGTGTGTGTGTGTGTGTGTGTGTGTGTGTGTGTGTGTTTGTGTGCATGTCTGTCTGTCTCTGACTGTGTAGAGAACAATGTTTTATAGGGTACTCGCATTCCTTACAATTCAAATACTCAAAACTTTGGCAAGGTTGCTGAAGTCACCCACCTAGAAATACACCTCTGGAAAGATTGCAGCCTAGTATTCTCCAGATCACATCCTGTAACTGCATTCTGCTGTAATGTGATAAGGTAGTTAGGTAGGTGTTCTAATCCTGGACTTTGCAACTCTGTGTGTGAGTGTTTGTGTGCATGTCTGTCTGTCTCTGACTGTGTAGAGAACAATGTTTTATAGGGTACTCACATTCCTTACAATTCAAATACTCAAAACTTTGGCAAGGTTGCTGAAGTCACCCACCTAGAAATACACCTCTGGAAAGATTGCAGCCTAGTATTCTCCAGACCACATCCTGTAACTGCATTCTGCTGTAATGTGATAAGGTAGTTAGGTAGGTGTTCTAATCCTGGACTTTGCAACTCTGTGTGTGAGTGTTTGTGTGCATGTCTGTCTGTCACTGACTGTGTAGAGAGCAATGTTTTTTAGGGTACTCACACTCCTTACAATTCAAATACTCAACTTTGACAAGGCTGCTGATGTCACGCACCTAGAAATACACCTCTGAGAAGGTAGTAGCTCAGTACTCCTTGTAGCACGTCCTATAACTGCGTGCCACTGTAGTGTCATAAGGTAGTTAGGTAGATGTTCTAACCCCAGACTTGGCAACTGTGTGTGTAGTTTGTATGCGTGTCTGTCTGTCTCTGACTGTGTAGAGAACAATGCTTTTAGGGTACTCACACTACTTATGATTCAAATACTCAACTTTGGCAAGGTTGTTGATTTCACCCACCTAGAAATACACCTCTGGGAAGGTTGTAGCCCAGTACTCTCTGTAGTGCGTCCTTTAACTGCGTACTGCTGAATTGTGATTTAGAACTGTGGTAGGGTTCCATCCCCACCCATTGCAGTTCTGGATGCTTTGTGTGTGTTTCAATGTCTGTATACGGAGCAATGCATTATAGGCTAGTCACACTCAGTACATTTCACATGGCCTACTTTGGCAATCCTGCTGATGTCATTCATTGTGAAATACACCTTTGAGAAAGGGGTTCTCTAGTAATCCCCGTGGTGTGTCCTATATCAGATCCATGATGTAGTGTGATATAGACCTCTGTCAGGGTTTCTATACCCACACATGTCGGTTGTGGATGTTTTGTGTGTGTCTCACTGTCTGTGTAGGGAGCAATGCATTTTAGGCTAGTCACCCGCAGTACATTTCAAATGGCCTACTTTGGCAAGACTGCTGATGGCATTCATTGTGAAATACACCTTTGGGGAAGGAGTACTTCAGTAATGTGCATGGCGCATGCTATAACTGTGTAGTGCTGTGGTGTAATAAACTAGTAAGATAGGGGTTCTTCTCCCAAACATGGCAGGTGTGTGTGTGTGTGTGTGTGTGTGTGTGTGTGTGTGTGTGTGTGTGTGTGTGTGTGTGTATGTAAAACTCATATCCTGTGCAGAGGTGGTTGTGAGCGTGTGGCCAATGTGCAGTGGGTTTTGCATATTTCTTATATGGTGGACCTACTATATATCACAATGTCCAACATATAGGGATAACAGATGTGAAATAGCTGAGAGGCTGGGGTGCAAAGCCATACCCATACATGTGACATCAAGGCCAGGCAATCACAGTTAGCAACCCCAGTATTACCCAAAGCACACTCTAAACCCATGTCTCACACACACACACACACATGCCTAGGCAACAGCCAATATGTGGGTAGTACACTGCATATTGGCCACTGCTAGTAACTATGGAGTCATAGCAGTAGGCTACACAGGGCATGTCACTCTGTCCATCTGTCCAATATGCATGTACATGCTGACAGTGCACCTCCCCCATGTTCCCCAATGGAAACCTGCATCACCTGTGGTACCATCACATGTGACCAACAATGGATATCCCATGCCTGACAACATGCCCTGTATGGACAGATGCCACTGACACCAGGGAATGATGTTAGCATGCTATCAATGTAGGTGCAGAGTAATCCTGCTGCCCATTACCGGTCCCCACCACAGGTGGGCAAGACTGGCAGATGTGATGATAATCTGTGTTAACAACATGGGCCAGACACCCCAGGTACCGTTCCACATGTAACTGTACATGCATGTGGGAGGTAAGTACATCCCAGACACCGTCCATGTCATGGACTAAGGAGCACATACATGGCAAGTGATGCACAGCATTGGCCACACACAATAGTCACCCAGGTGACTGGATGGAAGATACAATACCCACCTGTATGGGCAAATGCCGACACTACAGCCCTCAGACACAACACAGGCAACTGTCATGTGGCCTGATGCCAAGGTATATCCATCGCCTACCCTTGTATAGCCTGCTGCTACAGTCAACCACCACACACCCATGCAGACATGCACCCATGCATGTCAGTACTTGCACCCTGTGTGTTTGTCTGTGTGTTGTATGGTGCGTATGTTCACATCCACACTCACTACAACCCCCATGGTCATACTGAAGCAGTCTGCCTGATGTCAGACACCTCCTCATTCCCTTTGCCAATACAAGCTCCATATGACCCATGTGGTGCATTTGATACCTGGACATGATTTGTTGTAGCATTCCCGCTACAGATGAGTTGTACTCCTGGCCCTGCAAAGTGTGTCGATGTGTGTGTGTCCGTGTGAGAGTGTGGTTGTGTTGACGCTGGCACCTGTTCATGCGGACAGGCAGATGTATGTCACCTACTGTATAGCTACCGTATCCCTGTTGCAGATGTCACTCACAATCACATATATGTTCTGAGGGCTCCACAACAGGTAGCCCATGTGTTGCATCCAGTAATTGCAATGAACTCTGATAACACTATATAGTTGTCAGGGGTTTGATACCTTGTATTGGTAGGTGTGTGACACAAACAAGCTGCAGTTTGATAGGTTCATAGGTTGGTACTAGGCTATCAGCCCTAGGGCCTATACAAGCCTAGCCATAACAATTCCCTGGCTGTTTCTTCCCACACTATTTACTTTCCTGGACCCCTGACTAACAGGGTGACTGATGTGATCCCCGGGGTGAATTTCCTTTCTCCTATCCAATCATCAAGGTTCCTTTTAAATAGTGCCAAAG
>NC_056741.1:1760643542-1760696042 GCF_019279795.1 Protopterus annectens | reverse complement strand
ACTGTCTAGGATGGCCAGGAACCTGGTGTTGAAATTTGAGACTCCTTGGTCAAGGGGGAGTAGTTTAAGATTGGCCCATCTGCATGAGCTTAAATCAGATATGAAACTATTTAGGTTAAAGTTCTTTGCATATCTCAGAGTTTTAAAGGTGGTTTGGTGGGGCAAGTCATCTCTTTTTCTCATTATGTAGGTTAGCAGGTGATCGCTTATGACTTCAGGTTGGGTGCCTAATTTGTATAACTGAGGTTTGTTATTTATTAAGATCCAGTCTAAGATGCTTTCCTTATTGCTGGGTTTGTTGATTCTAGTGGGGGTAGTAATTGTTTGGGAGAAACCATGTAAGTTAATGTGGGTAGTGGGGAATTTAGCTGAACAGGCTGTCCAGTCGATGTTGAAGTCCCCAAGAATGAGTGTTTCTTGGGGGTGGGTGGAGGATATCCAATGAAGGGTACTTTCTAAGATGTTTATGTTATTGTCTGGGGGAATATAACTACACACTATGTTAATAGATTTGTTATTGTTAAGTTGGATTCTTGAGAGGATAGTTTCAGTATTGGTGGCAGCTAGGTCTTGTGGGATGCTAATTGTGGATAATTCGAGGGTGGATTTGTATAAAATGGCAACTCCCCCTCCTTTTCTGCCTTTTTGATCCATTCTAGTAATATTGTAGCCGGGGGGAAGTATTTCATTGTCAGGGATGGTGGGTTTGAGCCAGGTTTCAGTAAGGCAGGAAACATCAGGGGAGTGGATATCTAGAAGAGCATGCAGCTCTTGGAGTTTATTTTTTATGCTTCTGATATTTAGGTGACAGACTAGAAATGCTTTGGGGGCATTATGTGAATTTCTTATGTTGGTAGGAGTTTTTCTTTTGGTGTAAGTGGTAGCTGGTGAGTTTGGGCCTGGGTTAGGATGGATGTCGCCATCAGCTGTGAGGTTAGGTAATAAATTCCTTATGAGTTTGGTGAACTTTAGTAGGAGTTGGTAATAGCTTTTAGTCCTTGGGTTTAAGTAAGTAGTTTGTATAGGATGGAGAGGTTTTGGAGTAGAGCAGTAGGTGAGGAGGTGTTACAGGAGGGGTGTGTGTTTGGGTATGTATGGTAGTGACTGATGTTGGAAGCTGACAGTTAGGCAGGTAGTGGTATTTGTAGGTGGTAAGCATATAAAGTATCAAAATTGGGGGTATGAGGTAGTACAATGGTTTAAGTTTTGGAGTTGTTGAGGTGCTATGTATAGACATAGTGGCTAGTGTGCTAGATAGGTTAAGAGAATAAAGGTGTGTTGATGTAGTAGATTGAGTGTAGGAGAACTGGAAAAATGGGGATGGGTGATATGAAGGCTGGGTTGTGATAGGTTGAAAGTGGTTAGTGGGACTGACCATTTAGTGGGGGGTGTGGTTTGGTAAGTATAACTAGGAGTAGTGGGGGCGAGTGGGAATTGGGGGCAGGGTAGGGGAGCGGAGTGAGCCTGCAGGGCGAATGGAGCGGGTAGAGCCAGAGAAGGACCAACTGCAGGGGAAACAATCAGTGGAGTGCTGGTTGTTAAGGTAAGTTAAAAGGAGATAGTGAAATGTGCAGTCGCAAAAGATGGAAGAAGTGGGGTTAGGTGGGTCTATCAGATAGTTAGAAATAGTATAAAGGGTGTTTGGTAGAATTTTGTACAATGGAGGTGGAGTAGGCAAGGGGAAAAAACCTAGAAGGGGGGTGCCACTTAGTGGGCAAGGGATGAGCTGCAAGCAAGGCTAGTCCAGAGCATGCAGTTCTAAGGAGATATGGTAGGTTTACACAGGAGAAGTTAAGGAGGCTTAAGAGTGGATACTCTGTTTGTATGGAGGGGGAAGGGTTTGGCTGCTGGCTGTCCTGGCTATGGAGTTAACAGAAAGCACCTGGTGTGTATGTAACAATTTTAAATGTAGATAACAGTCAGTATAAGATGTACTTTCTTGAGTTCTTTAGGGGAAAGATGACCAAATAGGTTTGCCTCTTTTCCTTAGCTTGGGGAGGAAGCAGCAATCCTGGACAGGGTAAATAACCCAAGACCTAGTGCAGGTCAGGCAGCTGTTGAGCTGGTTGCACAAAGGGAGAAGAAAATGTGTTGAAGTAGCCAGTAGGACTAACACAGACTATAAGCAAATTATTTAGTAAAAGACAGTACATTTGAAAACAGATTAGCCAAGAAATGAACAGGTCATTATCCAAAATATGTTATTTTAAATTAACACAGGCATAGGCAAGGTAGAAGCAGTTAATAAAGAGACTTTAAGTACTTTAAGTTCTAAATATCAGCTTATCAAAATAACTCTTAAATCCGCTAACATTCAGCTTAATCCCAACTCTAATAAACCGCTAAAATTAAAGCCATTAATGTCATACCCATCATTTCCCAACCCCCCCCCCGTTCCTCCTCCACATCAATCATCCTTCCTACAGGTTCCAGCCGAATCTAACCACACCACTACATAATGCCCACTCTCCACTTCTTGGGACCCTGCACGTAAGTTGTTCCAACTCATAGATTTTCAGGCTTCCCACACATTTAGTCCACGAACATGCGTACCATCTTTGCTTACCTTTGAGGCATGGTATGTTACCCTGAGGACTCTTTTTAGCAGAATTTTGGGGGTCATCTCACCAGGGATGAACATGCGTTTGTTTAAGATTAGACTTAGCAGGTTGACACTGTGTCTCCCACTGGCAGTATCCTGCCAGTAGTCTGGGAAGCAGTCCTGTGCTATGCTTAGTGGGGCATATTATGTGATATGCATGATATTTGCCTTTTGGCTTTGATTTCCCCTTCATCACTTGTTATATATGTGTCTTGTATCCTTGAGAAATGTGTACGTACACTGTATGGGGTCCTGGGAACTTCTACACTTAATTACAATAATGCCTCACATCTGGACTTACTGCAGTACTCCAGTTCACATATGTATGTTCTGTAGTCAGTTATGGCACATATGACTATATACTGATGCCTTTCACAGGTTCAGTTTGGTTATACTATGGTGAGGACATGTTTACTACTATCTCCTTCTTCTGTACTTCGGTGATGGCTTGGTGGATAGCTACTGGGACTATGGTGTATAGGGTCCTGGGTTTGTGACCTGCATGGCTGTTTCTTTTGTTGCTGGGCTGACAAAGGCCCATTGGATACAGAGTGATTAAGGCACTTCAAATCAGTTGTAAGGCCTTAAGCCCACTTACTAGTGTGTACATATGCTTACTATTACTTATTTGTGCTTACACCTGCTTACTAGTGCCTTATTCCGTCTGACACTGATACATCACATGTGCATTTCTTGCAGTACTCCAGTTCATATATATATATATATATATATATATATATATATATATATATATATATATATAGCACTTAGTGGGTTTGCCACAAAACTATTGGTTATAACATGCTTTGCCATGTAAAATAGACTGTGCTACAGTGGAATGCCTGCTCATTGGCCGGATGCTCTACCCACTAAACTATTGCTGTTCTGCTTCATTTGCATATTTCTACCATAATGTCATACCCATGTTTCCTTCCCCTGGCCCCCGAGCTCCATGTACACAGCATCCATCCATACTCCAGTTGCTAGCCCAGCCATACCACACCTCCACACATTTCCCTCTGTGCACATCTTGGTACTCCTGCAGTATACTGTCTCAACCCAAGCTTCTGCAGGCTCTTCATCCATTTAGTCCACGTATGTATGAGCCTTCCTTTGCTCCTCCTCCATTACTGGTGGAGACATCGATGTGACTCACAATTTTTGGTTCGTCCCACCAGGGAAAGACTTGTTGTTGTGTCAAGAGCAGACTTAGCTGGTTCTCCCAATGGTAGCATCCTGCCAGGGGTTTAGAAGCAGCGGTTTGCTTACACACCTGGCCAGCCTCATCTCTCAGTTCCATGGAACCAATGCCCCAGGTGTGACATTCTGTGCATGAAGCACACCCACATGCCCCCATGGCATGCACCGTTTTTTTATTATTCTCTTTGGTATTATGCAAGACTATTGTTCTCACAGTATGATTGTACAGGCACTGTTCTTTGATACACATAGACTGCTCGAAATACTTTGACTGAGCAATGTAGACATGTTTGCTGGTATTAATCAACATATTTACATACATTGCCTATACTGTTGAATGACTGCGCTGGATGATATGTTTGTGATCACAGCAGCTAAATGTGTAGTTGTCATGGCTTAGTGGTAACTCACTTAGACTATAGTGTGCAGGGTCGGGATTGCAACCTGGGAGTGCAGATTATTTTGTTAATGGGCATGATGAGAGCTGTTGGCTACAGAGTGACTAAGGCACCGTAGAGCAATTGTAGGCAGTTATGTGCTGGTTTGCATGAGGCTCAGCATTGCTGACCTTCGGTTGCAGCGTCTTACACTGAGTTAGCTTCTACATTGCTTAACCAGTGTGGGCATTGCTTACCGCCAACCAAACAGGCTTATACCCGCTTGCTCCCACATACCCCCATGCTACTTCATGTATTTAGTTTACATTTGTTGACTGGGACAATCGGACTGGATGCTTGTCAGTTTTCAGCAGTGGCCCGGGGAGTAGAGCTCCACAGTAAACCTCTGCTACACATTACAAGTAATATTGTGATGTTCACATTCATAGATAGTAACAGACTTAACATAGCTATGTACCACATTCTTCATGCCTAGTTTACGTTAACATGTGGGTATTATACATGCTTAGGTCAGGTTTACATGTCAGGTATGACTGTTGACAAAGGTCAGTTTAAGGTGAAGTTGGATTCCAGTTTAACAGTAGTGGATAGGTTACACTCAGGTCTTCAGGTTAAGTTTAGTTATTCCATACCTGTGTGGTAGAGTAGAAGAGAATAGTGAAGGAGTAGGTAGGTAGGCAGAGGGGGAGACATTGTAACTGTAGAGTAGGCTTTTGGAATAATTGGTAGGGGAGCAATAGGGAAGGTTTGACAGATATTGGGATTTGAATGCAAAGATATATACATATATATACAAATATATGAACAGATATACATGCAAATACCGGCAACTACACATATATATGTCAACATCTGTATGTCCGCATATACACAGCAGGTTACATATATGTACGCAGATATATGTCTCTGTAGGTATATACGAACATAATTAGAAATATGTAAGCAAATATATATACCCACAGAGGTATATATGGCCAGACATCTGTAGATAGCAATGGTAGACTAACAGACACATATATGTCCACATGCACTGTTAATGGGCTTGAGAGGCCCCAAACAATATACGTTACATACGAACTGGCATACCTCCCCGTCCTACCAAACACGTTTGCCCCGCAATAAACTTCCAAGCTCATTGTATTGTGCGTGTGTCATTGAAATAGGGATTTAAATTAGCCCTCTGTTATGTTTCACATGTTGACATCACATCCCCCTCTCCCCCACCCACTAGGTGGGCCAAGCTGTACAGGCCCATCCAACCAAGGCCATCCCAACCCATACATTCATTACCCACAGTTCCGTTTCCCCCCACCCATTGCACACATGCAGCCACCATCCCTAATCTGGTTACCAGCCTGTAGCTACCACACCACCACACATTGCCCCCCCCTCCACCCCCCCCCATCCTGTATGTTGTCCCAACCCAAGTATCCTAGGCCTGGCATGCACCGTAGTCCATGCACATAGCCATGGTTAACTATGTAACTCTGGGTGTAGACAAAAGTTGTATACCCAATGTTTGGGTTGTCCTGTTTGGGACAAGTGTATTCCTGGTACTAACAATAGATTTCACGTGTGACTCTGTACACTAATGGATTTAGTTGTAGGTATCGCAAAGCATATGTGGCACACAAGGTTGGTCAGTATGCACACGAAACACAGTATCCAGCAATACCAGTCAACATTACAGGATATGTAGCTAAATATGTAGAGGCATATGTGTGTGTGTGTGTGTGTGTGTGTGTGTGTGTGTGTGTGTGTGTGTGTGTGTGTGTGTGTGTGTGTGTGTGTGTGTGTGTGTGTGTGTGTGTGTGTATATATATATATATATATATATATATATATATATATATATATATATGTGTATATATATATATATATATATATATATATATATAAATAAATACCGATAACTAAATAGAGATATACCACTCCCTCTCTGTAGTACAAATGTATACATACACATATATACATATGCAGACACCCATACATCCACATGTCATTAGATATATATATATATACATATACAGCAATATGTATATATATATATATATATATATATATATATATATATATATATATATATATGTGTGTGTGTGTGTGTGTGTGTGTGTGTGTGTGTGTGTGTGTGTGTGTGTGTGTGTGTGTGTGTTTATATACACATACATTTAGCTATGATATGATACAGCAGTTAAGAATTATATATGTTCACAGGACATGCCAATGGGGGTGAGGGGCCCAATCAACAAACGTGTAACATGTAGCATCAGCCCCCCCCCCCCCAGCCAGACAGGGAAAACATACAAAGAAACACACAATGTAAATAATCCACCACTCCCCAAACCACAGGCAGGATACAGCCAGAGGGGGGGAACACAGTGGACCTGCTAAATCTAATCTTAGAACAGAGACAGGAGCATCCCTTGCGGGACACCCCAAAAATTGTCTTGTAATAGGAGGCCATCCGTGCAATGATGTTTCAAGGCAGGGTGTGTATGTACCTGGACTACAAGGGTGGGAAAGCTTATTGACCCATGGGTCGAGACAAAGTACGAGATGGGTCCTGTAAAGTGGAGAGTGGGCAGTGTGTAGTGGTGTGTTTAGACCCGACTTGCACCCAGAGTAAGGATGAGTGCTGTAGAGGAGGTGCGGGGGGGGACTATAAGTATGAAATTATTTCTATTTCTATTTCTATTCGGACTGCCCCAGGGATGTAAGCAATAGTGTGCATTGCGCAGAGCTGCCGCCTAATGAGCAGCCACACCCGGTGCGAGTCCCACTGCAGCACAGTCTATTTTACATGACAAAGTATGGTATAACCAGATGCGTTGTTGCAAATCCCACTAAATAACACCAAAGAACAAATGGGTCATAACACCCCACTGTGGGCATGTAAGCCAAACTAATTGGCATCACAAGGTATTATTGTTGTCCTCACCCCCACCCAGGGGTGTGAGTGTCCACACCTACCCATAAATGCAGTTTATATACACAGCTGTTGCTGTCAAAGAAATGGCCAGCTGTGGACCTTCCCGCCAGCCTTCCTGCACATCCCTGGACATTTCCCCTACTATCTGCCCTTCTGTGTGCCCCATTAACACCGCTTACCTATCGACCCCTGTTTCATTACTATTAATGTTCACAGTCACAAGTAGGTGATACCCTCTTCCCCAACTATATTGGCAGAATCTGGAACCCTCTACTCACGTGTATTACCTCA
This sequence comes from Protopterus annectens, assembly GCF_019279795.1. Taxonomy (NCBI): domain Eukaryota; kingdom Metazoa; phylum Chordata; order Ceratodontiformes; family Protopteridae; genus Protopterus; species Protopterus annectens. Next base: position 1,760,688,622 of record NC_056741.1, on the reverse strand, counting down.
GTTGTCCCACACAACACATGTAGATAACACATGAAAGAACATATCAAGCACACATGGATCAGCACATGCTCCCCACCTGGCGAAGTTCCCCCCGAACTAACACTCTTTACCCCTTCACCATCTAGTGAAACTGACACCTCCTGTCCTGCCTCACATACATATCCCAACATCCTGCAAACCTTCCATACTGCTTCCCCACTGGCCTACTATACAGTTAATGTCCCCCCCTCTACCTACATACTCCTTCACTATTCCCTTCTACTCTGCACACAGTTATGGCATAACTAAGCCTAACCCGAATACCTGAGTGTAACCTATCCAGTAATGTCAAACTGGAATCCCATTTCACCTTAAACTGACCTTTGTCAACAGTCATGCCTGAGATGTAAACCTGACCTAAGCATGTATAATACTGGCATGTTAATGTGAACTAAGCATGAAGAATGTGGTACATAGCTATGGTAAGTCTGTTACTCTCTATAAATGTGTACACCTCAGTAGTATGTGTAATGTGTAGCTGGGGTTTACTGTGGAGCTCCACTCCCTGGGCCACCGCTGACAACGGGGAAGCATCCAGTCAGATTAGCCCGGACAACAAATGTGAACTAAATACATGAAGTAGCATGGGGACATGCGGCAGCATGCAGGGTTATGCCTGTTTGGGCTGTGGTAAGCAATGCCCACACCGGTTAAACAATGCTGAGGCCAACTCAGTGTAATGCGCTGTAACCAGAGGTCAGCAAGGCTGAGCCTCACGCACACCAGCACATACCCACCTACACTTCCTCTACAGTGCCTTAGGCACTCTGTAGCCAACAGCTCTCATCGTGCCCATTAAAAAAATAATCAGCACTCCCAAGTTCCAACCCCCACCCCCACCCTGCACACTATAGTCTAAGTGAGTTAGCACTAAAGCATGGCAGATACACATTCAGCTGCTGTTATCACAAAAATATCATCTAGCACAGTCATTTAACAGTATAGGAAATGTAAGTATGTAGATTAATGCCAGCAAACATATGCACATTGCTCAATCACAGTATTCCAAGCAGTCTATATGTATCAATGAACATTGCCTGTCCACACATACTGGGAGAACAGTAGTCTTGCAAAATACTAAAGAGAGGAATGAAAAATGGTGCACGTAGTGGGGGCGTGTGGGCATGCTTCATGCACAGAATGTCACACCTGGGGCATTGGTTCCGTGGAACCAGGAGATGAGGCTGGCCCAGTGTGTGAGCAAACTATTGCTTCTCAACCCCCTGCCAGGATGTTACCAGTGAGAGTGTAGACCAGCAAAGTCTACTTTTGTCTTAATCACTCTGTATCCAATGGGTCTTTGTCAGCCTGGCAACAAAATGAACAGCCATGCAGGTCATGAACCCAGGACCCCATACACCATAGTCCCAATAGCTATCCACCAATCCATGACAGATGTACAGAAGAATGGGGTAGTAGTAAATATGTCCTCACCATTGTATAACCAAACTGAACCTGTGAAAGGCATCAGTATGCAGTCCTATGTGCCATAACTGACTACAGAACATACACATGTGAACTGGAGTACAGCAGTAAGTCCAGATGTGAGGTGTTAATGTAATAAAGTGTAGAAGTTCCCAGGACCCCATACAGTGTCCGTACATATGTGTCAAGGATACATGACACATATATGACAAGTGGCAAAGGGGAAATCAATGCCAAAAGGTGATTAGCATGCAAATCTAATAATACAAACCGCTAAGAGTAGCACAGCACTGGCTCCCAGACCACTGGCAGGATACTTCCAGTGGGAGAAACAATGTCAACCTGCTAAGTCTACTCTTAAACAAATGCACATCCGTCCCTGGCGGGATGACCCCAAACGTCTGCCAAACAGAGTCCTCGGGGTAACATACCATGCCTAAAAAGTAAGCACAGAAGGTGATGTATGTACGCGGACTACATGGAAGACTGAAGATCCATGGGTTGAGACAACATATGTCAAGGGTCCCAAAAAGTAAAGAGTGGGCAATGTGTAGTGGTGTGGTTAGATTAGGCTGGAACCTGTAGGAAAGATGACTGATGTAGAGGGAGAACGGGGGGATGGAATGATGGGTACAACATTATGGACAGAGGGGTGCCGTGGTTGGATGAACCTGTTCTAATGGGACCAGCCCATGGATGTCAGTGAGAAAGGAGGGGGTACACAGGGAAGGTACTGGGACATGCCATTTTCCATGGCAAACCACATTATGGGTAATATGTATGTTGCATAACCCACGGAATAACATGTATACATGAACTGGAGTACTGCAGCCACAAAATAACATATATATATATATATATATATATATATATATATATATATATATATATATATATATATCTATATAAAATTATATATAAAAAACAGGAGTACTGCAGGAAATGCACATGTGAGGTGTCAGTATCATATTGCATACATCAGTAGTTAGGTTAAGCAGCAATAAGCTGTTGTAAGCATAAGTCAGCACTAGCACGCGAGTTTACATTTCCAGGCTCAGCAAATCTTACGCAAACTATCTGTAGGCATATGTAACTGGAGGTCTGTGTTTGCATGATGGTGAGCACTGCATACACAAAGTAAGCAATGTTGAGGCTAACCTGATGTAACTGGCCATTACCTGCAGTTGGTGATGCATACCATCTCACAAACACACTCATGACTGCTTACAAATGCCTTAATCACCCTGCATCCCAGCGCCCTTGTTCACCCCTGCAACATAATTGACAGCCACTGCATGGCTCAAACACAGGACCCTGCACACCTCAATCATAATGAATTAACACTACACCATGTCGGATATACAGACATCCCATGTATTCCCAGATATATCATGCAGCACAGTCAATCTGCATAAGGGGAATTGTACTAATATTACACCACTCAACCTCTTATTGCAAACATTGTGGACACAGTGTGACAAAAGTGGGGTACATATCTGAACATGTGAAATATTGTTCATATACATGTAAAACTTTGCTAGTTAAACAATGATCTGTTGTAATACACATAACCTGAACAACATGATGTCTGCAAATGTAATGTATCAGTATTCCTGACTGACCACATGCCTGACATCATCCATGTCAATTGGCTAGACGAATGTGGGGCAGGCCAATATTGTAAGCCACTCATGCATGGACATATGACCAGTCATAGATCTGTAAATGTAGAGAAATACACAGGTACATATAAATGTCTGACGAACACATACATCATATCACATCAATGGTATGTAGGTGGGTGGATACATATGTCAGCATATATTTAGATATAAATATAGATATACATATAGATATACAGATAGATATGTGAATTGCAGCACCAGATAGGAATAACAATCAGAACTCCACCACAAAATAACTGACCTTATGCACAGTTGGTGGGGGTGGGGGCTCAAATGAGGGGAACCTGGTGAGGACTGCGATGCCCCCCCCACAGCCGTAACAGATATGCTGTGCAATGCAATATACAGCAAATGCAGTTCATGACCCCACGACCCTCCGCAACACAGCTACAACAGTCTAACAGTAGGCCACTACAGCTGTAGAAAGTCAGGGCAATATCCAAAACATATCAAACAGGCCAGTCATGCAACTGTACAAAAAATGTATACCATCATCTAGATGTATCTGTGTGTAAATATATTACTATCTACACTGCTACAACATATCTGTATATGTATATATATATATATAGATATATATATATATATATATATATATATATATATATATATATGTATATATATATATATATATATATATATATATATATATATATATATATATATATATATAAAGCGTTCTAACACTATATACATACATATTACTATATATGGACATATATACATGCTGAAGGCTACATCAACACATATAAGTGTCTACACCTATATGTCTGCATATACACAGCATGTTACATATGTGTATGCAGATATACAGCTATGTAGGTATATACAGACAAAGTTACATATGTCAGCAGATATATATATGTATATATATATATATATATATATATATATATATATATATATATATACATATATATATATATATATATATATATATATATATATATATATATATATATATATATAGATAGATATATATATATATACATATATCGGTACATGTGGCCATACATCTGTAGAGAACAATGGCAGATTAACAAACACATATATGCCCACATGCACCATTACTGGGGTTGAGAGGCCCCACACACTGTACGTCCTGTACAAGTAGGCACCCCCCCACTGCCAAACACATCTACCCCGCAATACACTACCAAGTGTTGCAGATCTCGTAACCAGGACCTGACATGACATGGGCAGAGGAAGTTAAGAGTACAGCATCCCACCTGTATGATGTCAGGCTGATATTGTTGACATATCATGCAGTACAGTCTGCCTCCCATAGGTAATGTAAACTGTGGTAGCCAGCAACATCCCCTGGATACAGATGTAGTCGGTGCACACAATATGGAACAGCGACTATGCCTACAGCTAACCCCTGAACAACTGGACACTATATGGGCCACCCATACAAATGATGACCATTGCCTGCAACATATACCCACAGAGAGGTTATTGGGAAAACACCACACACAGGCTTGCAGAAATGGAATACCTTTCATTGTGTACCATGACAGTTCTACATGCCATGTCATATAGCTGTTCAGACAGTGACATCCATATAAACAGAGGAAGGCAACCGTGAAACAGTTGTACTAATGCAGTCATCAGGAAAGGTTCACAACTGTCACTGTCCAGGCCAAGTCCTTAGATTTGTACAGTAGTGAGGATTGACTGGGCCACAGGATACCAAATGATCAACAATGTGTAATGCAGGTGTATAGTTCAGCAGCCGCTATCTACACTCTGTACCACAGCAGTGGGAGGTAAGGATGTCATGTGACCACATGGGTTGTAACTGTGACATAACAAGGCATAACTGACACCATCACATGCACACTGACAAATCGAACAGTCCATCTGGCAGGTGGCAGTAGGCTTGCAGTAACTGAATATATGTACGTGATGTACATATAGGTAAAGTATACGGCACTTTATATCCAGATACCTTGTGGCAACTCACCCCTGATACCCCCACATATTTAACAGCCAAGGTCATTTATGGTCCCACCCCTAGACTCAATAATACAGGGCCATATACCACTGTTACATACACTGGCCTCTGGAGTGCATAAGAGCACGCACATATTGTGGTGATGCCCACACATATATAGCCTCAGCCCCACAATATGTATGGGGGATACAATAGACCTGGACTGATGGCAGCAATGGCAGTGTGATATACCCACAGCCCACTCCGGAACACCCCCCCCCCACAGCATGTCATATGTGCAAAGCTTGATATGTAGGTCATGTACTGATATCACTCAACACACGCACATGCACACACACACACGCACACACGCATGCGCACACACACACACACACACACACACACACACACACACACACACACACACACAGGACCTGTGTGATGGACAGACAACACATGTTAGGCACACCGCTGGCCACCAAGAGGAAAGGGCCATATCTGAGTGCTATGAAGACAAACTGCATTCCAAGGTAAAGTAGTATGTACACACACACCCTGTGACACCAGTACTATACAAAGCATAACACGGCTCTACTCACACTCTGTCTGTAGTTCCTGAACTGCCTATACAAATTTAGCTGCCCTGAGTGTGCCTGTTCTCTTGTAGAAGTTATTGCTATCTGCTGTCTGTAACACTTATGCCCACACACATATAGGACTGTACAAACATTCACAGAATGTCCAGGTTATATCATCAAATATAACCCCTACTGTACATAATATGTGGGGTGGTCTGATATCTCACTGGCATGTTAGCAGATATGATGACACTAATTCTAGTGTACAGCAAATAAGCACCACGTCATGCATGACATATGTACACAGGTTGGCAGAGTTGTGGCTGGCAGCACATACATAGGGTCACTAATGATATGTTGCTGTGATAACCTCATACATTTACTGTTGTAACAGAATATGTGGCAAATTTTGTCCTATGAGGGATAAGACACCAATAACTGTCACGGCTTTCACCATCTACAGACTGCAATCCTCACATTACAGTCTGCAGTCCACAGATAGATGCTCCATAGGTACCACATGAAACCAAAGGCACAACACACTGCCCTGTCTGCAGCTGACCCTGCAGATGGGGATTCCACATAAACATGGAACTGACATGGCAGGTATGGAGACATGAAGGAAAGATATATCCACACACACACTGTTAAACCAACAATACTCCACATGCAGTATAGCAGAATTTACACTCTGTAGGTGGGTCAGGCACATCTCCCTCCTGTGTGTCGCCCTGTTTCCACAGTGTATGCTGTTGAAAGTAAATTCCCAATCCATTGCAGATGCTGGTTGTCAGCCAACAGATCTGGTCCCTGCACACATTGAATGACAAGGGCCAACACCAACATGATGTTCCTAGATATCGGAGTGCGTTTCCATGCAATTGGCTATGGGAGTGTTACCACAGCTGTTCCACATGCAATCAGCGAGGGGAGGGCTGCGATTCATGCAGAGGCCATCAGCTGATCATGAGCATCACTTAAAATACAAATGCTGCTGCCTAAGCAAAGTTGGTGTAGGTCTCCACATCCAACAGAGAGGGAGTGGGAGAGGCAGACAGAGGCAAAGACATGTTAGGGAGGGGTGATGGAGTAAAACTGCAGCTTGTTTGTGTCACACACCTACCAGCACAGGGTATCAAACCCCTGATGACTGTGTAAACACAGTCACACTTTCACAGGGACATGCACACATTGACACGCTTGGCAGAGCCAGGGATACAGCAAATCAGTAGGGTGATTGCCATGCACTACACGGGTCATATGGAAGTGGTATGGGGAAAGGGTATGAGGAGGTGTCTGACATCTGACAGCATGCTTCTATATGCACATGGGGGTTGTAGTGAGTTTGCCTGTGAACATACGCACCATACAGCACACAGACAAACACACAGTGTGCCAGTACTGACATGCATGGGTGCATGTCTGCACGGGTGTGTGGTGGTCAACTCTGGCAACAAGCTATGCAGGGGTAGGTGATGGGTATACGTTGGCATCAAGCCACATGACAATGGTCTGCATTGTGTCTCAGGGCTGTAGTTTCCACTCTTGCCCACACAGGTGGGTATTGTATCCCCCATCCAGTCACCTGGGTGATTATTGTGTGTGGCCAATGCTGTGCATCACTTGCCATGTATGTGTTCCTTACCCCATGACATGGACAGTGTCTGGGATGTGCACAACTCCCACATGCATGTACAATGACATGCGGAACAATTCCTGGGGTGTCTGACCCATGTTGTGAACACAGATTACCATCATATGTGCCATTATTGCCCCCTGTGGTGGGGAACAGTAATGGGCACCAGGTTTACCTGCACCTACATTGATAGCATGCTGATAGCATTCCATGTTGTCAGTGGCAACCGTCCATACAGGGCATGCTTTCAGGCATGGTATGTCCGTTGTGGGTCACATGTGATGGCACCACAGGTGGTGCAGGTGTCCATTGGGGAACATGGGGGAGGTGCCCTGTCAGCATATACGTGCATATTGGACAGATGGACAGGAGACATGCCCTCTTTAGCCCACTGCTATCACTCCATGGTTACTATCAGTAGCCAATATGCAGTGTACTACCCACATATTGACTGTTGCCTAGGCATGTGTGTTCGTATGAGACATGTGTTGAGAGTGTGCTCTGGGTTATTACTGGGGTTGCTAAATGTGATTGCCTGGCCTTGATGTCATATGTATGGGTATGGCTTTGCACCCCAGCCTCTCAGCTATTTCACATCTGTTATCCATGTACGGTGGACATTGTGCTATATAGTAGGGCCACTATATGCAAAACCTGCTCCACATTGGACACAGGTATCACACACTCACAACCACCTCTACAGAGGATATGAGATGCAAACACACACACATATGTCATTTCCAGGAGTAGAACCCCTGCCTAACTAGTTTATTACACCTCAGCACTACACAGTTATAGTATGAGCCATGCCCATTACTGAAGTGCTTATTCCCCAAGGGTGTATTTCACAACGAATGACATCCGCAGGATTGCCAAAGTAGGCCATTTGAAATGTACTGTGGGTGACTACCCTAAAATGCATTGCTCACTAAACAGACAGTGAGACACACACAAAACATCCATGACTGACGTGGGGTTACAGGACGTGCTATGGTGATTACTGGGCTGCAACCTTCCTGGAGGTGTATTTCTAGATGGGTGACATCAGCGGGCTTACCAAAGTCGAGTATAGGAATTGTAATTCGTGTGGCTACAGTAAATGCATTGCTCTCTACACATATAGAGACAGACACACACACAGTTGCTTCGTCTAGGGTTAGAACACCTACCTCACTATTTCATCACTTGACAGCAGTACACAGGTACAGGATGCGCTACGGTGATTACTGGGCTTCAACCTTTCTGGAGGTGTATTTCTAGGTGAATGACATCAGCAGGCTTGTCAAAGTCGAGTATAGGAATTGTAGTTTGTGTGGCTACACTGAAATGCAATGCTCTCTACACAGATAATGACAGACACACACACATTTGCCACATCAGGGGTTAGAACACCTACTTAGCAACTTTATCACCCAACAGCAGTATGCAGTTACGAGACACTCTATGGTGATTACTGGGTTACAGCCTTCCTGGAGGTGTATTTCTAGGTGGGTGACATCAGCATGCTTGCCAAAGTCGAGTATAGGAATTGTAATTTGTGTGGCTACACTAAAATGCAATGCTGTCTACACAGACAGTGACAGGCACACACACAGTTGCCTCATCTAGGGTTAGAACACCTACCTTGCTATTTTATCACTCAACAGCAGTACGCAGTTACAGGATGCGCTACAGTGATTACTGGGCTACAACCTTCCTGGACGTGTATTTCTAGGTGAATGACTTCAGCATGCTTGTCAAAGTTGAGTATAGGAATTGTAGTTTGTGCGGCTACACTGAAATGCAATGCTCTCTACACAGACAATGACAGACACACACACACACAGTTGCCATAGCTGGGGTTAGAACACTTACCAAGCTACTTTATCACTCTACAGCAGTACGTAGTTATGGGATGCGCTACAGAGATTACTGGGCTACAGCCTTCCCAGAAGAGTATTTCTAGGTGGGTGACATCAGCAGCCTTGCCAAAGTTGAGTATGGGAGTTGTAAGGAGTGTGGCTACCATAAAAAGCATTGCTCTCTAAGCAGACATACATGCACACACACACACACACACACACACACACACACACACACACACACACACACACACACACACACACACACACTTGCCATGTCTGGGGTTACAACACCTACCTAACTACTTTACCACATTACAACAGCATGCAGTTACAGGATGCACTATGAAGATTACTGGGCTAGACTTTTCCCAAGGGTGTATTTCAAAATGGATGACCTCAGCAAGTTTGTCATAGTAGGGCTATGTAGAGGGCAGTGTGTGTGTGCATGGGCCATAACCCATTCATCTAGAGGTTGACACACCACATGCGGGAACACGCAGGGTTATATTCCACAGGTACGTGTATACAGCTGCTAGATGACTACTTCCTTGTACAGTCATGTTGCACAGCTAGCACTTGCACCACATAGTCCACAATGCTGGCTAATGTCTACAGTGAGTGACATCTGAGCATCATGTGGTTGTAGTCATTTGGCTGTGTGCTGGGTGGGACAAGCCTCATAATGGTTGGCTCCTTGTCACAGTCACTCTCTCCCACATGTCTATGTACATGTACGTTTGGCTTATTATAGTGTATTGTTCTTGGATATATGCATGTATTCCTATCCACTGTGTGCATGCAAAGCATGAGTGGTGCATACTGAGGAGTGTCTGCACTAACATCTGTGACTGCCAGATATGTCTAGTCCACTGTTGTTTACAGATATGGGCTTCTTTTGATTACGTGTGTGAGAATGTCCAGTATGACCTTTCAGTATGTTGTTGTCTGACATTGCCTTTATTTTTCTAAGTGTGTGAGCATGCCCAGTATGCCCTTCTGTACAGAATGTGTAGATCAATACTAGGTAGTTTGTACACCTGTGCAGACCTTTGTGTTGTACACCTACAGGTAGCAAGGTGTTTCTGCTGGGTATCCGTCGATCATTTGGCAATATGGGGACAAACTGTACAGGGGATAGTGTGTACTGTAGGTGATTGTGTCTGTGCTGCTTCAGCTGCATAGTATTGCTGTTAGCAGAGATATTCAGACGTGTACTGTTATACACAGTGATGTTTTCTGTCTCCATGTACTTCCAGGTAGACATTCATGCTCACAGTGCTGTATTGGGGGACAAGGGTGACTGCAGCTGTGTCCGGTATTGTGGGAAGACACCTACGTATTCATGATAAGTAATGCCATTCTGGAAGGGGAACTGCAGACACCTGCTGCAGGGTCTGTGTATCTGGTTCAGCACCTAGGTAGAGTGCTGGTGGAGGATCCCATACTTGTACACCCATTGACAAAACAGTATGGGCTTATCTTACTGTGGCAATGCCTCACAGCTGTACAGATTCGCAGAGGTTGCCCAGAGGCAGGGGCCATGGGTCAGGACATTAACCCTATTGTGGTGTACAGGCAGGTGTGTAGCCACCCATTTATGTGTTTGCAGCCAGGGATAGTGTGGGCACACAGCTTGGTGTCAGACCCTGCACATTCCATGCTGCCCGTGCACTTGCCCCCCCCCCTGTTATTCTAACATCTTCCAGACATTATGCATACATTATCTGACACTTTCCCTAAGGGTATCACCCCATCACAAGTGTGTGTTAGTGTTGGCCCGCAGTTCATGCAGTGGGACATGGTGGACATGTTACTGTGGTTTGTCCACATGGCCTTGCATATGGCTTATGTGGAGTGTGTTATGTTGTTATTTGGGTGTCCATGACTTCACATGCATTGGCAGTACGTGTGAGACACAGGCCTTTAGCAGAGGCCTGTGGAGCATTAGGTGTTGCTGAGGGCCACATGTGGCAGGCCGTTGCATTCTGTCAGGCCTACAGTCGCAGACCACCATACAGTATATTCCCCTGGGATGACAGGGTAGGTGTGAAAGGTGTTCATGCAAATTCCTTCTATCAGTCTTGATCAGGTGGTGTGGATGCCTGCAGGGTACTATGTACAGCTAGGGACACACCTGCACGGGACACCTGCACTGCATGCTGCATTCCTCCACTATTGTCATGTATAGGAGGGGGGTCATACAGTACCCATTCCCCACAGCAGGGATATGGCCAGAGAGGTACCTGTGGGTGGTGTTTGTGTGAGCTGGGTGCATGTGTGCTATGGGCACTACTTGCATCTGACACACAAATATGCATGGGGCATTTCAGGTGTGCTGGCATGTGCAGGTACACCAGTTGTTTCCCAATACATCAGTCCTACCTCCTTTGTGATCTGCAGGTGTTCGGCCGGACATCACCGGTATCCCCTACTACAGGACCAGTTGCTATGATGCATACCTGTATGTACAATTCCAAGGGTGTCTCCATTTCACACTGATATAATGTATACTGTATGTCTGGGGTACTTTCCCATGCGTACTGCTTGTATATCTAGCTCAACAGCCATGCCATGTCAGTCTTTCAGATGGTGACACATATTACCACTATACATTTACATTGGCTTACTGCTAGCAGGTGGTGTACTGGTGGGGATTGTCCTTGGCACTGCAGTTGTGAGGGCTTGTCTGGGCTATGGCCACCAGGTCTTACCTCGACATGCATACATACTGACCACTCTCACACAATATGAAATGCATACCATCCTAACACACACAGACCTGCAAATTGTGACCAGGAGGAGGAACAACCTGAGCCTGCCCCAGTAGCAGAAAGAAGCATGCCCTGTATGCCCTGGCCTTGGCAAAGAGGCAATGCATAACACATACACTGGCACAGTAGGGGCCCTAGGGAATGACACCTCTCTCTGAGTCACACATACAGTAAAAGGGATGCCAACAATGACACTACCTGTGCTCAACCATGTATAGGGAGTGTACTATGTGCATCCAATATAGGCAGCCCTCCAGCACCATCCGCAAGTCTGGCACACCCTCAAGGTAAGTCAATCAACCTACCAATTGCCAAATGGAGTAGAATGTGCTGTTACCTGTAGCTATGGTATGGATGAGAGCATGCAAGGGAATTGGGTGGCTGAATGTTATGGCAACAGACAGTAGACACCCATAGTGGTACCATGACATCTGTAACACATGCTGGAGTCACCAAAGTAGTCAGTACTACACAGGGTGACAAAACCCACTGCAGGAAATGTGCTGAGCAACATGTGTGTCCATAGGACCCACACATGCCAGTCAGGACAGTTGACATACCCAACAACAGTCTCAGCCAGCAGGACAGGTGTAGACAAACCCAAACAGAGCCTGTGCCATGGCCTTAGAATAACGGCTATTATTAACCGCCCCGGCCTACACAGAGAGACCACAGCAGGGCAGGCAGTGGGATGTTAGCTCTGAACGGTAGGAAGTCAGACAATAATATGTAGGGCAACCAAATCCATGATTTGTAGTACACTGGTATGATACAATCAGCATGATAGTTAGCAATGCAGTGTGTACAAGTGTCATGTGTGCCCCCCATATCCTACATAGTAATGTAATAACAGTCAGGTGTGCCCCCGCAACCCTGTGTAGAAATGTAGAAATAATCAGGTGTGCCTCCACATCCTACATAGTAATGCAGTAACAGTCAGGTTTGCCCCCCCCCCCACTCCTGTGTAGAAATGTAGAAACAGTCAGGTGTCCCCTCCACTATGCAGAAATGTAGTAACATTCAAAACCAAATGATCGATGGATACCCTACAGAGACAAACAAAAAACTGAAGAAAAGAACACACTGTGAATAAGCACCAACACTTCACTCAGCTCGATGAAGAAATAAATATAAAAAGCCATTCTTATTCACTTTAATACCAAAACAAAATAAAATTAAACGCTTTTCATTTGGGAAATATCCAAACTTCTTCAGATGTAGAGCAAGAACAAAAACAGCCAACCCAGCAAAAGTCCACTCTATATCATGCAACTGTGAAGTATACTTTTAAATGAGTGCTGTGATCCACTTGTAGGCAATTAATCAATTAACTCTTCATGATATAGAAACACACACCAATATCTAGGAACATCATGTTGGTGTTGGCCCTTTTCATTCACTGTGAGCAGGAATGAGATCTGTTGTTTGGCAAACAGCATCTCAGCTATACTGGATTTGGAGTACTGTTGGTTTAACAGTGTGTTTGTGGATATGACTGTCCTACATGTTTCAATACCTGCCATGTCAATCCCATGTTTATGAGGAATCCCCATCTGCAGGGTCATCTGCAGACAGGGCAGTATGTTGTGCCTTTGGTTTCATGTGTTACCCACAGAGCACCTATCTGTGAACTGCAGAAGGTAGTGTGAGGCTTGCAGTCTATAGATGGTGGAACCGTGACAGGTACTGGCTTCTTATCCTTCATAGGACATATGATGCAACAAACCCTGTTACAACAGTAAATGTATGAGGTTATCAAAGCAACATGTCATTATTGGCCCTGTGTATGTGCTTCCAGCCACAACTCTGTCAACCTGTGCACATATGTTGTGCATGAAGTGGTGCATATGTGCTGTACACCATAATTAATGTCATCATATCTGATAATAAGTAAGTGAGATATCAGACTGCTACACGTTATGTACAGTAAGGGTTATATTTGATGACATAACCTGAACATTCTGTGGATGTTTGTACAGTACTGAGGTCTGTGTACTTATGGTGAATATCGACAGTGTGTGTATTGTTAATATGTACTTTAGCCTGTGTACAGACTGTGGTAGATGTCATTGTTCTAGGTCCCGTCCTATGTGATGTTGCATGCTGCTCCACTGTATGGTACCATATTGACATACATGTTTGTAGGGCCATACACACACATGTCCCATAACACAGATAGCCATCAGACCAAACTGTGTAGCAGCCAAGGATATGTAGGGTCAGTCTGTAACTGGCACATATGAGGATGGTGTCAAAAAGATAGTCCATATACTGTAATATTATGCTAGCTTAACATTTGTGGCTGTGGCTCTGTTCACATTGGTTGTGGTTATGCACTTTCACACAGGTGTATCTTACCCTGTGCTGTGACATGCCTGTAGAGCCTGCTGTATATGCAGGTACATGTGCATTCCCCCATAGGAGATGTAGGCCAATGTTGAGCCAGCCTGCCTGTAGTCTGCACAGTGCATTGTTACATGCCTAGCAGCTTAATGTACTTACCCAGTGAGATGTCATTTGCAGATACTTGCCAGATGTACTACTGCCAGGCCTCCCTTAACAGTCATGTCTGTCAGACAGAGCAGTGGGATGCTGTACAGATGTATGTCAATATCTAGTGGGTAGTATGTGGCCATGGCACCCCTGTACCAGCAGTTAGTATGTGTCAGGCCAGACAAGGGTGTGTGCATGCATAACCTATGGTGGCAAATGTATTCCAGTCATTATGTATTATACCTATCTACATGGCTGTCTACATCCATATTGTCAGGCATGGTACACATGTTTAGCACTAAGGGGTAATGTGTATACCTCTGGACTGTACAGAGTGTGTCAGAATGTCCACATATATTGGCCAATATCTCTGCTGCAATCCACAGGGGCATTATGTGCTAGCAGCGGTACTTTACTATGATGTCCTTAGGATGTCTGTCAGTAGCCAGTTGCACACATGTTATAAGCAGATGTGATCTCCAACACACACCATGTCTGTGAAGACAATCCCAATGACAGTAGCAATAGTCTACTAATATACCTGCTATACATACCTGACATCCCCTTGCACTACGACTGTGACACTATAGAGGCTGGGGTAGGGCTACACTTCATGTCCAGGACATATGGTGGAAATATATGTACATATTATTATACAGATAGACATATATATATATATATATCTATATCTATATCTATGTATATATATATATATATATATATATATCTATATCTATGCATATATATATATATATCTATATCTATGCATATATATATATATATATATATATATATATATATATATATATATATATATATATATATATATATATATATATATAGATATATATGACAACACATGTGTAGTACTTCCAACCAATCACCACTGTCATGGCAATCACCTACTCTAAATCTCTACATCATTTGGGTGTGGTTCCTGTACATTGCCTGTGTGATGCACATTCTTCCTGTGTGTGGGCATCAGTGTTACAGACAGCAGGTAGCAATACTTCTTACAGGAGAACCAGCACACTCAGGGCAGCTACATATTTGTAGGAGTTTCAGGAACTACAGACAGAGTGTGAGTAGAGTTGTATTATGCTTTGTGTAGTACTGGGGTTGCAGGGTGTTTGTGTGTGTATACAACTTTACCTTGGAATGCAGTCTGTCTCCATAGCTCTCAACTGTGGGCATATCCTCTTGGTGGCCAGAGGTGTGCCTATCATGTGTTGTCTGTCGACCACAAATGTCCTGTGTCAGATATTTCAATAGTAGCGTGTGTGTTGAATGCTATCAGTACATGGCTACATCCATTTCTGTTTCTAACCTCAATTCCCAGACTAACGGTTTGTTGCAGACTATCCTGTAACACCAGCAACTTGCTTAGTGTATGGCAACAGTTTTCTACATTTGTGCCTGTGTTCCAGCCTCTGTTCTCCATCTACATACCAAGCTTTGCACATATGTCACGATGTCGGGGATTATTCTGTAGCGGTATATGAGTATATCACACTGCCATTGTTGCCATCAGTCCACTTCTGTTGTATTGCCCACACATACAGTGGGGCTGGGGCCATACATATGTGGCTGCCACCTGTACAATACATATGTGCTCTTATGCTTTTCAGAGACCAGTGTATGTAATACTGTCATATGGCCCTGTATTATTGAGCCGGGGGGGCACCTTAAATGACCTAGGCTGTTAAAAATGTGGGGGTATCAGGGCTGAGCTGCCTTTAGGTATCTGGATTACAGTACCATATACTTCACCTATATTTACATTACTTACATAAATTGGGTTAATGCAAGCCTACTGTCTCCTGCCATACAGACTGTTATGTTTGTTAGTGTGCATGTGATAGTGTCAGTTATGCCTTGTTATGTAACAGTTACAACCCATTTGGTCACATGACATCTTTACCACCTAGTGATTTTGTACAGAGCGTAGATAGAGGCTGCTGAACGATACACTTGCATTACATACTGTTGATTATTTGGTATCCTGTGGCCCAGTCTGTCCTCACTTTTGTACAATTTGAAGGGCTTGGCCTGGATAGCAACAGTTGTGAACCTTTCCAGACTACTGTATTAATATAACTGTTTCACATTTGCATTACTCTGCTTATATGGATGTCAATGACTGAACAGATATATGACATGGCATACAGAACTGTAATAGTACACAATTAAAGGTTTCCATTTCTGCAAACCTATGTGTGTGTTTTCCCTATGACCTCTCTGTGGGTATATGATGCAGACAATGATTGTCATTTGCATGGGTGGCCCATAGAGTGTCCAATTGTTCAGGTGTTAACTGTAGGCATAGTGGCTGTTCCATATTGTGTGCACCTTCTACATATGTATCTTACTGTGCATATATCTACGTGTGTATGTGTAGTCACATGGATATCTATACATGTATATATATATATATATATATATATATATATATATATATACATATACTTACATATATATATATATATATATATATATATATATATATATATATATATATATATATATAAAACTATCTCTGTATATATCTACATGGATATATATTTGTGTACTCACATGTAACTTGTGTATATGTAGACATATAGGTGTAGACACATATATGTGTTGATGTAGGCATTTGCATGTATATATGTTCATATATTATATGTATATAGTTTTATATATATATATATATATATATATATATATATATATATATATATATATATATATATATATATATTTATATATACTAGCTGTACCCGGCCACGCGTTGCTGTGGCTCAGTCTGGTTAAATGGAAAAGAAAGAAAAGAGAAAGCGCACGTTTCTAATATGTTTAATTTCATAATGCTTGTCGGTATACAATATTTTTTGTTGTTCCATTGTCTGTGCAGATATAGAGATTGTCTGGTTTGCCAACTCTAGAACACGCAACATATAATTGTCCATGTGAGAAGCAATCCATGTGTAGATTTAAACCACACAATTCTAAAGATTGGCCCTGAGCTTTGTTGATGGTGATTGCAAACGCCAATCGAATTGGGAATTGCAATCTCTTAAATTGAAATGGCATATCCGTTGGAATCATAGGAATGCGAGGAATGAGGACATCTTCACCTTTGAAAGGTCCTGTCAAGATTGTTGTTTCTATGACGTTGCTCATTAATTTTTTTTACTGCAAGCCGCGTGCCGTTGCAAAGCTTTGGCTGGTTGATATTTTGCAACATGATAATTGGCATGCTGATTTTCAATTGCAGTACGTGCGGTGGCATCCCTGGCAGATCGAGTGAATTCAAAAATTCTGTTGGATAATTAACCGCTTCATCTGCTTCCACAACAGTGTCGACGGACTTGTATGTCACTGCCTCGCTTTGAATGTTAGACTAAATATTATTGTTAAGTTCGTAGACATCTTTGTTCTTGGCCGCAAGAATAGGTCGTTCAGTCAGCCATTCGTGATTCTTATAATTGGTTTGAATATTGGGAAATACTTTTTCAACCAATTCTTCTTTTGACGTCACTAAATTGCAGAAGTTATGAGGTAAAGAAATTCGTCCTGAGGTCAGATCAACCGGCACCTTTCCGTTCCCAATTTCCAGCAATTGATGTGAGAATATCTCAGATGATCGATCGTTTTGCAGCTGGACATGCATATTTGTAGTTAACTTTAATGTCTTTATGTGTCACCACAAAGTAAAGTATTTCAGGCAAGCATTTATTTCGTCCGCTGGTGTTGATCGAGGAGAACGAAGCAGATCTGAAGCTGCAGAACATGATCGCTATGCTCGCAACCTTGCGCCTCAAGTCTGGCTGCATGTCACTCTGCTGCTTCCTCGGCACATATTTGAGCCATTCTTTGTCTGTTTTACTCATTCGCCGATGCCCGTTCTTCCTCAGTTTGATTTGCAATTACTCGTAGCACTGCTCCCGCTCTGCGAGTACGACGATCTAAATTTGATCTTCTGTGAGGCATTATTTGAATGAACTAAAGCAGATCAATTGCACTGAAAAAGAAGTAAGAAAGTTATAACAAAAACATATAAAATTGCATATTTGTATACAAATATATAGAATCCATAGTAAGTATATAAAAACACACATGTATTCGCATGCAACGTGTGACATCTATATAATAGTAGGCATATAAAAACACGTGCATATTCGAATGCAACATTGTGTGAAAATTTCAAAGCAATCGGTGAAGAACTTTCGGAGATTTAAGATTTTGAACAAACGAACATTTACATTTTTATTTATATAGATATATATACATATATAGATATGTTGTATCTGTTTAGATGTTAATATATTTACACACACATACATCTACATGTTGGTAGACATTCTCTGTACTGTTGCATGACTGGACTGGACGATATGTTTCTGAAAACATCAGATTTATTTGTATTTGGCATGGCTTAATGATAACTCGCTTTGTCTTTGGTGTGCAAGGTCCTGGGTTTGAGCCTTGCAGGATTTTGTTGCTGGGCAGAACACGGCCCATTGGATACAGAGTGATTAAGGCACTTTTGAGTGGTTGTAAGCAGGTTTGCACAGAGGTTAGCACTGCCTACACAGGTTAAGCAATATAGAAGCTAGCTGAGTGTAAGACACTGTAACCAGAAGTTAGCAGTGCTTAGCTATGCACAAACCTAAGCAAACCCGCTTACGACTGCTTTAAAGTGCCTTAATCAGTCTGTATCAAACAGGCCGTGTTCTGCTCAGCAACAAAATAAACAGCTCTTGCAAGGCTGAAACCAAGGACCATGCATGCCTTAGGGTGATTTACCACTAAGCCATGACAGATACAAAGAAATGCAATGTTTTTAGAAACATATCATCCAGTCCTGTCATGCAACAGTACAGAGAATGTATACCAACACCTAGATGTCTGTGTGTGTGTAACTATATTAATATCTAAACAGATACAACATATCTATATATGTATGTATATATAAATATATATACATATATATATATATATATATATATATATATATATATATATATATATATATGTATATATATATATTTCTAACAACTATATACATATATACTAACATATATGCAGATATATACATGCATATGCCTAAATCAACACATATATGTGTCTACACCTATATGTCTACATATACACAGCATGTTACATATGCGTGCACATTTATATATCTATGTAGGTATATATGGACATAGTTATATATATGTTAGCTGATATATATATATCTATAAAGGTATATATGGCTATACATCTGTTTATAGCAATGGCAGATTAACAAATACACATATGTCTACATGCCTCATTAATGGGGTTGAGAGGCCCCACACACTATACATCTCATACGAATAGGCATCCCCCCCAAAGCCAAACATGTGCGCCCTGCAATACACTGCCAAGTACAGTCTTCCACCCATAGAAAATGTAATATGTGGAAGCCATCAACTTCCCTCGGATACAAGTACACATACACAGATATAGATATACATATATATATATATATATATATATATATATATATATATATATATATATGGTGGTGGTGTTGCGGTAGTGTTGCTGCCTCACAGTTAGATGTTGCCCGTTCGATTCTCAGTTAGAGTGTCTTCTGTGTGGCGACATGCGTGAATGGGCGTTCCTTCGTTGAAGGTTGTGCATTAGGCCAGGCAAGCCAGTACGTAAAAATCTACTGCCAATCATTAGCAGACCGGAGTTCCGCTGTGGCGACCCTACCAGGAAAAGCCAAAAGAAACAAACAATATATATATATATATATATATATATATATATATATATATATATATATATACATATATACACACGTGACTACACATACATATGCAGATATATGTACAGTAAGATGCATATGTAGAAGGTGCACACAATATGGAACAGCCATTATGCCTACAGTAACACCTGAACAACTGGACACTGTATGGGCCACCCATGCAAATGTCAATCGTTGACTGCAACATATACCCATAGAGAGGTCATAGAAAATACACCACACACAGGTTTGCAGAAATGGGAAATCTTTAATTGTGTGCTATTACAGTTCTAAATGCCATGTCATATTGCTGTTCAGACACTGACAACCATATAAACAGAGTACTGCAACTGTGAAACATTTACATTAATACAGTAGTCTGGAAAGGTTCACAACTGTTGCTGTCCTGGCCAAGCCCTTCAAATTGTACAATAGTGAAGACAGACTGGGCCAAAGGATACCAAACAATCAACAGTATGTACTGCAGATGTGTATTTCAGCAGCCTCTGTCTACACTCTGTACAAACTCAGTAGGTGGTAAAGATATGTGATCAAATGGGTTGTAACTGTTACAAAACAAGGCATAACTGACACCAACAAACAGAACAGTCTGTATGGCAGGAGGCAGTAGGCTTACAGTACCGCAATTCATGTAAGTAATGTAATTATACATGAAGTATACGGTACTGTACATCCAGATACCTTACGACAGCTCACCCCTGATACCCCCACATGTTGTAACAGCCTAGGTCATTTATGGTGCTCCCCACCCAGACTCAATAATACAGGGCCATATACCACTGTTACATACACTGGCCTCTGGAGTGCATAAGGGCAGACATGTACTGGGTAGGTGACGCCTACACATAAATGGCCCCAGCCCCACTGTATGTGTGGGGGATACAACAGCAGTGGACTGATGGCAGCAATAGCAGTGTGATATAATCACAGCCCGCTACAGAACAACCCCAACAGCATGACACATGTACAAAGCTTGGTATATAGCTGGAGGACAAAGGCTGGAACACAGGCACATATGTGGAACACTGTTGCCATACACTAAGCAAGTTGCTGGTGTTACAGTATAGTCTGCAACATACTCTTAGTCAGGGAATTGAGATTACAAACAGAAATGGATGTAGCCATGTACTGATAGCACTCAACACACACACTGTCAGTGTAATATCTGACACAAGACCTGTGCGGTGGACGGACAACACATGGTAGGCATACCTCTGTCCAGCAAGAGGCTAGGCCCACAGTAGTGAGCTATGCAGACAGACTGCATTCCAAGGTAAGCTAGTATGTGCACACACACACACACACACACACACACACACACACACACACACACACACACACACACACACACACACACACACACAGCCAGTAACATCAGTACTATACAAAGCATAACACGACTCTTCTCACAGTCTGTCTGTAGTTCCTGATCCTCCTACAAATATGTGGCTGCCCTGAGTGTGCCGGTTCTCCTGTAAGAGGTATTGCTACCTGCTGTCTGTAACACTGATGCCCATACACAGGAAGGATGTCCATCATACAGGAAATGTAAAGGGACCACACCCACACGTTGTAAGGATTTGTAGTGGGTGGTTGCCATGACTGTGGTAACTGGAAGTACTACACTTGTGTAATCATATATATATATATATATAGCTATCTGGATAAGAATATGGATAAGAATATGTACATATATTTCCACCATGTGTCCTGGACGTGGAGTGTAGCTCTACCCCAGCCCCTATAGTCCCAAAGTCTTAGTGCAAGGGGATGTCAGGTTTGTATAGCAGGTATATTAGTAAACTATTGCTACTGTCATTGGGATAGTCTTCACAGACATGGTGTGTGTGGAAGGTTACATCTGCTGATAACATGTGTGCCATTGGCTACTGACAGACATCCAAAGGAAATCATTGTAAAGTCCCGCTGCTAGCATGTAATGCCCCTGTGGAGTGCAGCAGAGATATTGGCCAATATATATGGAACTTTGGACATACCCTGTACAGTCCAGAGGTACACACATAATCCCTTAGTGCACAACATGTGTACCAGGCCTGACAATATGGATGTAGACAGCCATGTAGATGGGTATAGCATATAACGACTGGTATACATTTGCCAGCATAGGTTTTGCATTCACACACTCCTGTCTGGCAGACACATAATGACTGTTGGTACAGGGATACCATGGCCACATACTACAGACTAGATATTGACATACATCTGTACAGCATCCCACTGCTCTGTCTGACATACATGACTTTTAAGGGTGGCCCGGCAGCAGTACATCTGGCAAGTATCTGCTTATGACATCTCACTGGGTAAGTACACTAGGCTGCTAGGCATGTAACAATGCACTGTGCAGGCTACAGGCAGACTGGCTCAACACTGGCCTACATCTCCTATGAGTGAATGCACATGTACCTGCATATATAGCAGGCCAACAGGTATGTCACAGCACAGGGTTAGATACACCTGTGTGAAAGTGCATAACCACAACCAATGTGAACACAGCCACAGCAACATATGGTAAGCTGGCATAATACTGCAGTATATGGACTATCTGTTCTACACCATCCTCATATGTGCCACTCACAGAATGGCCCTACATATACTGGACTGCTACACAGTTTGGTCTGATGGCTGTCTGTGGTATGGGACATGTGCGTATGGCCCTACAAACATGTATGCCAAAACAGTACCATACAGTGGGGCAGCATGTAACATCAAATAGAAGGGGAACTAGAACAATGACATCTACCTCAGTCTGTACATTTTCTAAAGTACTTATTAACAATTCACACACTGCCAACATTCACCATAACTACACAGACCTCAGTACTGCACAAACATCCACAGAATGTCCAGGTTATGTCATGACATATATCCCCTACTGTACATAGCATGTGTATTAATCTGATATATCACTGGCTTGTTATCAGATATGATGACACTAATTATGGTGTACAGCACATATGCACCACTTCATGCACGACATATGTGCAAAGGTTGACAGAGGTGTGGCTGACAGCACATATACAGGGCCAATATTGACATGTTGCTGTGATAACCTCATACATGCACCGTTGTAATGGGGTTTGTTGCAACATATGTCCTATGAGGGATATGAAGTCAGTAACTGTCACGGCCTTCACCATTTACAGACTGCAGTCCTCACACTACCTTCTGCATTTCACAGATAGATGCTCAGTGGTTAACACATGAAACTAAAGGCACAACACTGCCCAGTCTGCAGATGACCCTGCAGATGGGGATTCCTTATAAACATGGAACTGACATGGCAGGTATTGTGACATGTATGACAGCCAAATCCAGACAAACACTGTTAAACCAACATTATTCCAAATGCAGTATAGCAGCACTTACAGTCTGTAGTCAGGTCAGGCACATCCCCCTCTTGTTTGTTGCCATCTTTCCACAGTGTACATTGTTAGAGGTAAATCCCCAATCCATCTGAGATGCTGTTTGCCAAAGAACAGATCTAGTTCCTGCTCACAGTGAATGAAAAGGGCCAACACCACCATAATGTTCCTAGATATTGGAGTGTGTTTCCATGCAATTGGCTATGGAAATGTTACCACAGCTGTTCCACATGCAATCAGCTAGAGGAGGGCTGTAATTCAAGCAGAGGCCATCAGCTGATCATGAGCATCACTTAAAATACACATGTTGCTGCCTAAGCAAAGCAGGTGTGGGTCTCCACATCTACCAGAGAGGGATTTGGAGAGGCAGAGGCAAATACATGTCAGGGAGGGGTGGGAGAGTAAAACTGAAACATGCTTGTGTCACACACCTACCAGAACAGGGTATCAAACCCCAACAACTATGTAGTGCTATCACAGTTCGATGTTGTTATTGGATGCACCACATGGGCTACCTGTTGTAAAGCACTCAGAACATATATGTGATGGTGAGTGACATCTGCAACGGGATATAGTAGATATACGGTAGGTGACGTACATGTGCCTGAGCCCAAGTACAGGTGCCAGAGTCAACACAGCCACACTCTCACAGGGACTGACACACATTGACACACTTGGCATGGCCAGGAGTACAACTCATCACTAGTGGGATTGCCACAACACATCAATGTGCAGGTATCACTTGCACCACATGGGTCATACAGAGGTTGTATGGGCAAAGATTATGAGGAGGTGTCAGACATGAGACAGCATGCTTCAGTATGCCCAGGAGAGTTATAGTGAGTGTGGATGTGGACATACACACCATACAACACACACACACAAACGCAGATGGTACCAGTACTGACATGCATGGGTGCATGTCTGCAAGGGTGTGTGGTGGTCAACTGTGCCAGCAGGCTATACAAGGGTAGGTGATGTGTATACCTTAGCATCAGGCCACATGACAATGGTCTGCAATGTGGCTCAAGGCTGTTGTTTCTGCATTTGCCAACACAGGTGGGTATTGTATTTCCCATCCAGTCACCTTGGTGGCTATTGTGTGTGGGCAGTGCTGTGCATCCCCTGCCATGTATGTGTTCCTTAGTCCATGACATGGATGGTGTCTAGGATGTGCACATCTCCCACATGCATGTACAGTGACATGTGCAACTGTACCTGGGGTGTCTGACCCATGTTGTGAATACAGAATATCATCAGATGTGCCAGTCTTGCCCACCTGTGGTAGGTACTGGTAATGGGCAGCAGGTTTACTCTGCACCTACATTAATAGCATGCTAACAGCAATCCCTGATGTCAGTGGCATCTGTCCATACAGGGCATGTTGTCAGACTTGTTACGTCCATTGTGGGTCACATGTGTAGGCACCACAGGTGGTGCATGTGTCCATTGGGGAACATGGGGGAGGTGCACTGTCTGCATGCATGTGCATATTGGACAGATGGGCAGGGTGGCATGCCCTCTGCAGCCCACTGCTATCACTCCATAGTTACTATCAGTGGCCAGTATGCAGTGTACTACCCACATATTGGCTGTTGCCTAGGTATGTGTGTGTAAGAGACATAGGTTGAGAGTGTACTCTGGGTAATACCAGGGTTGCTAACTGTGATTGCCTGGCCTTGATGTCACATGTATGGGTATGGCTTTGCACCCCAGCCTCTCAGCTATTTAACATCTGTTATCCCAGTATGGTTGACATTGTGATATATTGTAGGGCCACCATATAAGAAATATGCAAAACTCACTCAACATTGGCCACAATCACCTCTACACAGGATGCAAGTTACAAATACACACACGCATCATGTTTGGGAGTAGAACCCCTACTTAACTAGTTTATTACACTACAGCGCTATGCATTTATAGTATGCACCATGGACATTACTGTAGTGCTTCTTTCCCAAAGGTGTATTTCACAATGACTGACATCAGCTGGATTACCAGTGTAGGGCATTTCAAATGTACTGCGAGTGAGTAGCCTAAAATGCATTGCTTCCTACACAGACAGTGAGGCACACACAAGACATTCACAACCGACATGTGTGGGTATAAAACCCCTGCCCAAGGTCTATATCACACTACAGCATGGAACTGTTATAGGATGCACCACATGGATTACTAGAGAACTCTTTCCCCAAAGGTATATTTCACAATGACTGACATCAGCAGGATTGCCAAAGTAGGACATTTCAAATGTACTGCGGGTGACTTGCCTCTAATGCATTGCTCTGTACACGGACATTGAAACACACACAAAAAACCCAGAGTGGCCATGGAACCCTACCACAGTTCTAAATCACACTCCAGCAGTAAGCAGTTACAGGATGTGCTACAGAGATTACTGGGCTACAAACTTCCCAGAGGTGTATTTCTAGGTGGGTGACATCATCAGCCTTGCTAAAGTTGAGTATATGAATTGTGAGGAGTGTGAGTACTCTAAAAAGCATTGTTCTTTATTCAGTCTGACAGACACAGACACACACACACACACACACACACACACACACACACACACACACACACACACACACACACACACACACACAATTACCAGGTCTGGGGTTAGAACACCTACTGAACTACTTTATCACACTACAGCAGTGTACAGTTATAGAACGTGCTACAGGGAGTACTGGGTTACAACATTCCCAGAGGTGTATTTCTAGGTGGGTGGCATCAGCAGCCTTTCCAAAGTTGAATATATGAATTGTAAGGAGTGTGAGCACCCTAAAAAGCATTGATTTCTTCATAGTCAGGCATGCACACAAACACACAGTTGCCAAGTCTGGGGTTAGAACTCCTACCTAATTTATCACAATACAGCAGTATGCAGTTATGGGACATGCCACAGAGATTATTGGGCTACAGCTTTCCCAAAGGTGTATTTCACATTGGATGACCTCAGCAGGCTTGTCATAGTAGGACTATGGAGAGAGCAGTGTGTGCATGGGCCATAACCCATTCATCTAGAGGTTGACACACCACATGCAGGCACACATGGGGTCATATGTCACAGGTACGTGTATACAGCTACTAGATGACTACTTCCTTGTACAGTCATGTTGCACAGCTGGCACATGCATTACATAGTCTGTAATTCTGACAGATACCGGTGGCTAGTATCTGCAGTGAGTGGCATCTGCACCTCATGTGTTTGGGGCCCTTTGGCTGTGTGCTGGGTGGGACAGGCCTAGTTGTCTCCTTGTCACAGTGACCCTCTTCCACACATCTATGTACATCTACCTTTGGCTTATTTTATTGTGTTGTCCTGACATATATGTCTGTATTCATAACCACTGTGTGTGCAAGGCATGAGTGGTGCATACTGACAAGTGTCTGCACTAACAACTGTGACTGCCAGATATGTCTGTTCCACTGGTGTTTGCAGTCATGGCCTTCATGTGTTTAGGTGTGTGAGCATGACCAATATGGCCATCTGAATTGAATTTGTGGATCGTGTCCAGGTAGTTTGTGCTGTAGTGCTGACATTTGTGTTGTACACCAACAGGTAGCATGCTGTCTCTGCAGGATACCAATCAATCATTTGGTTTTGACTGTTACTACATTTCTGCATAGCAGGGGGGGGCACACCTGACTGTTTCTACATTTCTACATAGGCGTGGGGTGCACACATGAGTGTTATTACATAACTATGTAGGATGGGGGGCACACCTGACTATTTTTACATTTCTACATAGGGTTCGGGGGCACACCTGACTGTTTTTACATTACTATGTTGGATATGGGGGGCACATGTGAAACAAGTACACATTGGCTATGATCATACTGGTATGTCAGGTACTCGATTTCATTCTGTATTACTAACTATCATGCTGACTAGAGGCATACCAGTGTACTACAGATCATGGCTTTGGTTGCCCTACATATTATTGTCTGACTTCCTACCCTTCAGAACTAACATCCCACTGCCTGGCCTGCTGTCATCAGTCTGTGTAGGCCTGGGAGGGGGTTAACCATAGCCATCATTCTGGGGCCATGGCACAGGCTCTGTTTGTGTTTATCTACACCTGTCTTGCTGGCTGAGACTGTTGTTGGGTATGTGAACCATCCTGACTGGCATGTGTGGGTCATATGGACACACATGTCGCACAGCACATTTCCTGCAGTAGGTTTTGTCACCCTGTGTAGTACTGGCTACTATGGTGACTCCAGTATGTGTTGCAGATGTCATGGTGCCAATATGGGTGTCTACTGTCTGCTGCCATAACATTCATCCACCAAATTCCCTTGCATGCTCACATCCATACCATAGCTATAAGTAACAATATATTCTACTCCATTTGGCAATTGATATGTTGATTGCATTACCTTGTGGGTGTGCCAGACTTGCGAATGGTGCTGGAGGGCTGCCTATGTTGGATGCACATAGTACACTCCCTATACATGGTTGAGCACAGGTAGTGTCATATTTGGCATCCCTTTTACTGTATGTGCAAGTCAGAGAAAGGTGTCATTCCCTCGGTCCCTACTGTGTCAGTGCATGTGCTATGCATTGCCTCTTTGCCAAGGCAAGGGGATACTGGGCATGCCTCCTTCTGCCTATTGGGGCAGGCTCAGGCTGTTCCTCCTCTGGGTCACTCTGTGGCTGTGCAGGCCTTACCATTAGTGGGGGGCTGTGTGGCTCTGCCCCATGCTGTTCCTGCTGCAGCTGTTTCTGCAGGATCATATTGTGTAGCATAGCACATACCATAACAATTTGGGTACATGTAGCTGGTGAATACTGCAAGGCTCCATCAGATGTGTCCAGACACTGGAACCATGACCTGAGCATCCCAAACACACCCTGTATTATATGTCTGGCCTGTGCGTGTGCCTCATTATGGCATTGTTGTTTAGTTGTGTGTGCATTTCTGATGGGTGTCATCAGCCACGGCTCCAGTGTTTACCCAGCATCACCCACTAGGTGACTGTAGGGGATGTCTCCAATGAAAAATCTCTGGTACAGCTGTGTCAGATGCCATATGTGGGAATCGTCGTAGCTTCCAGGCAGCCAGCACACACATTCATTATAATGCCCTGGGCATCACAAATGACCTGGCAGTTGATGGAGGGGATGCCCCTGCAGTTGATATGGGCCCTACCCTGCTCAACGGGTGGCGCTTTGATGCATATGTGCGTGTAGTTTATAGCACCCACTACCCCAGGGTATTTTGCTATTTGGTGGAAGAGATGCATATTGCTGGTCAACACTCCATGGGTGTTGCGGAAATATACGTGCTCACTGGCATGTGCTGACATGGCATCCAGGAACTGGAGGAATACTCTGGATGCTGATGCCTGTGAGATCCCCATGACATCCCCAGTTTTGCTTTAGGAGCATACCTCTCAACCTGGAAACATCAAAAATCTGGACAAGGCCCATGAAAAATACATACAAATCTGTAAGCTGATTAACATAAAAATAGCATACATAATTATGTAACCCCACCCACTCCAATGGACTTATGGGATATCAACTTTCAAACACAAACTGAACAATAGACGACCAAAATATGGCACTAGAGTCCCCCTGCAGCCATTTAAATGTCCCATTACCTGGTTATTTTGCCCCATTTACCATAAGCACTATTGTGCATACTGCAGTGTTACTTGATAAGGTAGAAGATTTGGAAAGTAGACACAGAAGGAATATAAGAATTTATGGCATTCCAGAAAAAAATGGAAGCCAACAATTTAGTTTAATTTCTGAATGACTGGTTTCTTGGAGCTCTTAATTTACCTGGATCCTTATCATTTGGTATAGAACAGACTCACAGATCCTTATCAAATGTTTACATTTCTAAAAATCATTCTGCTGCAAGATCCATTATTGTTATGTTTTTGTTCATAGGTTCATAGGTTGGTACTAGGCTATCAGCCCTAGGGCCTATACAAGCCTAGCCATAACAATTCCCTGGCTATTTCTTCCCACATTATTTACTTTCCTGGACCCCTGTCTAGCAGGGCGACTGACGTGATCCCTGGGGTGAATTTCCTTTCTCCCATCCAATCGTCAAGGTTCCTCTTGAAGAGGTCCAAAGAGGCACTCTGCTTGACATGTATGGGCAATCTATTCCAGAGTCTGGGGAGTCTCTGGGTCAGGAAGCTATCCCTCCAGCATGTTTTGTTTATTGTGATGACAAGGTTTAGATCCCTGGAGCGTGTAGCTCTGAGGGATTGGGATTTCTTTAAGTGTAGCATGTCCAACAGCTCTGGGTTTGACATGGCCTTGTATGTTAAGCAGAGATCGCCTCTGAGTAGACGATATGCGACAGAGTATAGCTGGAGTTTTTTAGGCGGTCAGCATAGGGCATCTGCTTTAGGCCTGTGATTCTTTTAGTGAGGTATTTCTGAGGCCTTTCCAGTTGTTGCAGATGTCCTGAGAGGTACATACCAAATGGGGCGTTGTATTCTATAATGGGTCTAATGAGGGATGAGTACAGTGGGACAATGACCTCCTTTTTTCTGGATGAAAAGCCCTTCATGATGAGGTGTGCCACATAGAAGGATTTCCTGACTGTTGTGGCGATGTGGTTATCGAAGGTGAGACCACTGTCCACCTGTGTCCCTAAGTCTCTTATCACACTTTCTGTGTTTAGTGTACTGCCACCTATATGGTAATTCATGGATACATGTTTTTTCCCAAAGGGGATAACAATACATTTCTTGGCATTGAGCTTGAGCCCATGGCTCTGGCACCAAGCATCTGTTTCTGTAAGGCCCTTTGTAGAGTATCCACATCATTTGGGATTCAATAATGGCTCCCAGTTTGCAGTCATCTGCAAACTTTGTTAGCCAGAGTCCCTTAGTGTTGACCTGTACTTCAGAGAAGTAGATGCCAAACAAGAGCAGCCTCAGGACTGAACCCTGAGGTACTCCACTTGTCACTTGTCTGGAGATGGATTTGGAGTCGGCTACTTTTACAGTGTGGGTTCTATCAGTAAGCCATTTAGCAACCCATTGGATGACATAGGGATTAATGCCCAACTTAGTAAGTTTATGTATGATTCCAGAGTGGGGGATGGTGTCAAAGGCCTTGGCAAGGTCTAGATAGGCTGTGTGGACCACCTTACCCTTGTCCATGGCTCTGGAGACTGATTCAAAGAAGTCAATCAGGTTCAGGAGACAAGATCGGCCCTTCACAAACCCAAACTGGGTGGGGTCCAGTGTTTGAAGGTTGCCAATGTCTTTGTTTATAAGTTCCATGATAATATGCTCCATGGCCTTGCAGATAAGGCTTGTCAGACTGATGGGACGGTAGTTTCCAGGATCCAAGGTGGATCCCCCCTTGTGGATTGGGATAACTGTAGCTCTGTGCCACTCAGTGGGCATGAAACCTGAGGTGAGGCTATGATTAAACAAGACACTTAGGTGAGGTGCCAGTTCATATTGTAGTTCATGTAGTACACAGCCTGGGATGTCATCTGGTCCCATGGATGCTGTATTCTTGGCTTTAGAGAGTGTGTTTTGTACCTGTGTGGCCGTTATTACTGGAATTTGGCAATCTTCCGGTATTGAGATGGGCCATTTAGGAGGTGAGAGGGGGTGAAGTTGGCACTGAATTGATCTGCCAGGATATTGGCAATATCCTTTGGATCAGTATATTTAATGCCATTCTGTTTTAGCTCAGCGCAGATCTGAGCATTGCCATTTAGATTCTTGACATAGTTATAGAATGCTTTGTGGTTGTCTTTGGAATCTTTGGCAATTTTATTTTCGTAACTAGCTTTGGAGGATTTTATGAGGCATCTCAGTTTCTTACTGAGGCCAGTAAGGGAGTTTTTTGCATCCTGGGATTTTCCTCTTTTCTGCAAAAGTTTCTTCCTTTTGTTGTAAAGTTTGTTTATGGCAGGGGACCACCAGATTGTCTTCCTTTTTTTGGAGGAGAGCATTTTGGTTCTATTTGGGATGGCACGATCATTGTCATCCCAAGATAAGGATTTGATTCTTAGAGATGCTTGGTTTGGGACTCCTGTCCGGATAAATGAGAAAAGTGTAAGATCTGACAATGATTAGACCACCTCAGTGATATCTAAAAGAAAAGCTTGTGTTCCCCTTATTAAAAACCTAAAAAATGTGGATATTAAAGCACAAATTATTTTTCCAGCTAGAATTATAATAATTTTTCTGGATTGTCAAAGAATCTTTAACACCCTAGACGATGCTGTAGACTATGTCAAATACAAAAAAAAACTATTAGATAAAATGAAAGACATGGAAATAACACTTTCCAGTCTGAAAAGACAAGCTGTAAGAAATATATCAACCGTTAAAGAGAAAAGTAGTAAGAAATCCAAGGACAAATAATTTACTAATTGGGTTAAGCTGTCATGAAGATACCCTGAAGCAACTCATATGAATCTTTTTAAAAGGTAAGCTATTCTTCTGTCCCTTAAATGATTATTTTTGTGTGTGTTTGTGTGTGTGTGTGTGTGTGTGTGTGTGTGTGTGTGTGTGTGTGTGTGTGTGTGTGTGTGAGTAGATGTAATTTATATGAATATTGCATTGGTAGGGGGGGGGTTCCTTGTTTCCCTGTACACCCTTTCTGTTATTTATGATCTCCTTATAATAGCTCTGTTGTGTTATGGTTAGAATACATATTAGACTTTCTAATACTTTTATTTAATGTACCAGTAACATGAATATTAGGGCATATTTGGTTGTTTCTGTCTTCCCAATATTAGGTACATTTTACAATAAACCTTATACATATTAACATTTGGGAGCTTGGTTATTATGAGATGTGAATAGTGAATTGGTTCTTTGTTTGATGTTAAGCCTCTAATGAATGGATTGTGCAGATGTATTTTGGTTTAGAAATTATTTAAAATATGCTGTGAGTGCAAGGGAATGGTCCTTTACTGCATGTGGTCTTTCCTTTTGCTTAAAACTGAGTCTACCCTGCTTGAGAGCGATTTGCTTAACAAAAATAAAAAAAAAAAAAAAAAAAAAAAAAAAAAACAAAGTCCTGGTTTTGTGCTGTGGTGCATTTGCCTGGTGGGGTGGTTCTATGATTAAAAAAGTATTGTTTTGTGCTTCCATTTTGATAAACAGCTTAACCTAACATTAACTATTCCTTTACTTTTACTTTTTCAATGTGGTTACATTTGGAACTACAAATGCAGCTTAACTGTTGATCGTGAGGTGAATAAACACTCCCCAGGATTCAAGAAGCTTGGTGCAAGGACGGTTTTAGGCTTGCACTGAGCGTCCTCACTACAGATGGCGCAGCAATGCCGTATGAATATGTATGAGGGTGCACCGCTGCAGCCTTGACGTGTACAGGAAACGTGTGTGAGTGCAGGGGGCATGTACAAGTGCTCTATGGAGGCGTAAACATGCCTCGACGCTTGCAAAACCTACTATACTTACTAGTAGAGCCCGCCCCTAATAGTAAGTCAGTGTCCGCGGATACCAAAATGTATGCTAAGCATACAAGAGTGTCCATGAACAGTGAAATAAAATTGAAGTAGTAAACCCACAAGGACGTAGTGGAATGTAGAGCCCTGTCCCTAGAACTGTCACAATTAGATTCCCTGTCCCCATGTCCCTATTATACATTTGAATTGCAGCAATAGCGAAGGTGTAAGCAAAGCGCAGCATGTCTGCACGTCACCACCCTCCGCCTAGCGTAGCTTACACATCATATTCATTCAAATAGAGAAAAACATGCGGAATCAATGTAAGTGTCAATAGTGTAGTTTTTAGAGCATTTGCCTATCAAACAGTCAGTCATGGTTCGAGCCCAACAATAGCACATATCATTTTCCATGTGGAATAAATGTCGTTTTGCCATAAAACCGACATGAGTATCGCATGAGATATTTAACTTAAATATAATTCAAGCAAAGTGGCACTGTCATAATGAATAAGGTACTAGTAAGCAGGTGTAAGCACAAATAAGCAGCAGTAAACACATATAAGTACCAGTAAACAAGTGGCACTTGCACGGGTCTAAGCAGTGCCCAGCATAGGAAATGTATATAAGTATATACAGATATATATACACACACATATATATATATATATATATATATATATATATATATATATATATATATATATATATAAAAAGAATGACGTAACTATAAAGCATACAAAAGGAATGAGAAGGGAATCAACATCAACCCCAGTATTATATAGCACTGTCAGCATATGTCATATCCAGCTGGACAGGAGTGAGCTAAGCACTGCTACTCACAACACAGGCAGGATATTACCAGTGGGAGTAACATTGTTGATTTGCTACGTCTACTTTACACACAGAGGGTAGTCCCTGGTGGGACTACCCAAAAATTGATAGACAATTTGGCCTTCCGACCATTACACAAGCAAGGGCAGGTATGTTCAAGGACTAAATGGTGGGAGAGCCTGAGAATACATGGGTTGGGATAACATACATGTAGGGCCCCTAACACTCTGGTGAGGGCAATGTGTGGAGGTGTGTCATGGCTGCGATAACAAGTGGACAATGGATGGTATGCATGTATTTTGAACATGGGTGGGGTGGAGGAACTATGGGTATGAAATTATGGAGCCAGGCATACCAGGGTTGGATGGGCTGGTTCTAATTGGACCATCCCATGGAGGTCAGCGAGTTTGTTATAGGTATATATGCATACACATATGCAGACATCAATATATAAAAGTACATTCTCTGTAACACATTCATTCCATTTGCAGACATAACATGAATGTGCCCATACAAGCCTTGACAGTAGATAGAATAATATGTTGTGCAGAAGAGGGACGGGACGAAACTGTTAAAACGCAGAAGTGTGTACAATGTCTGAAGTCAGTGCTGTGCTGAAAAAGGACTTCCCCACACATGGAATCATTCTTGTGATCTGCCTGCTACAGCAATGCCAATTACTAAACCGGTCTATTTGTAAAAGAAATGCACCGAACCCACACATAATTAGGCTCTCATGTGTAACGTGTGCGTTACCACATAGTCATACATATTAATTTATTGTAGTGTCATGTTAACGGGAGTAAGGATGTAATGAAGTATAGAGTCTAACTTGACATAAACACATGCGTGTCCCATGTGGGACAATCCAAAAATTGTGAATAGTATTCTTTTTGTCGCTCACATCACCA
Organism: Protopterus annectens; assembly: GCF_019279795.1. Lineage (NCBI taxonomy): Eukaryota > Metazoa > Chordata > Ceratodontiformes > Protopteridae > Protopterus > Protopterus annectens. Next base: position 1,760,653,887 of record NC_056741.1, on the reverse strand, counting down.
ATGTTTGTGGACTAAACGTTTGGGAGTTCTGAGAATACGTGGAGTGAGTCAACTGATGGGATGGGTCTATAGGAATAGGGAGTGGCCAATGTGTAGTGGTGTGGATACACCGCAAATCCGACTGGAGAATGGATGACAGCAGTGTTAGGGAGGCATTGGGGTGTGTGTTTGGGGAACCAGGAGCCATGGGTATATGGGTATATATGCAAATGAAGCAGCACAGCAAAAGTGTATTGGTTAGAGCAAGCACCTAACGAACAGACATTCCCATACCGAATCCCACTGTATCACATAGCATTTACCATTGGAAATCCATACATGAACATATTGAGACATCCGTCGACTATATAACCTGTAAAATATCAGTTAAAAGTTAACTGGAGTGAAGTGCCAGTGTCATTATGAATAAGGCACTAGTAAGCAGGTCAAGCATATATAAACACTAGTTAGCATGTGTAAGTGCTTTTGCGGGGGTATGGGGTATGTATTGCTTTACAGACGCACACACACACATATATAGATATATATATATATATATATATATATATATATATATGTATATATATATATATATATATATATATATATATATATATATATATATATATAATTGCAGACACATACACATATATATATATATATATATATATATATATATATATATATATATATATATATATATATATATATATATATATATATCTATCTATATATATATATATATATATATATATATATATATATATATATATATATATATATATATATAATTTATATGTGTGTGTGTATATATATATATATATATATATATATATATATATATATATATATATATATATATATATATATATATATATATATATATATATATATATATATATGTGTGTGTGTGGCTGTGCGTAGATATACACAGATATACAGCTATGATAGGAAACAGCACACAAGAATGACATATGTTCGCAGGCTATGCCAATGGAAGTGAGGAGCCCAAGCAAGAAACATGAAACACGTAGCATGACCTTCCACCCCCTCCCCCCAGCCAGACAGGGGAAACATACACACAAACAATGTAAAGAGTCCACTGCTCCCCAGACCACAGGCAGGATACATCCAGGGAGGTACACAGTGCCCCCGTGAATTCTAATCTTGGAACACAGCCTGGAGTGTCTCTTGAGGGATACCCTAATAATTGCCAAGACCAAAAGGTGATAGACTGGCCATTCTGGCTGAGGTGTATACATACTCGGAATACAAGGGTGGGAAACCCTGATGATCCATGGGCCGAGACAGTTGTATGAAATGGGTCCCTTGAACTGCCAAGTGGGCAACGTGTAATGGTGTGTCCAAAGCAGAACAGTACCCAGAGTAAGGATGAGTGCTGTTGAGGAGGGGCGGGTGGGGGAACTATGGGTAGCTACTTATGGGTGTAGGTGTGCAGGTGTTGGTTGATGTTGGCCTATATGGACAGCCCTAGGGATGTAAGCGAATGTGTTCATTGGGCAGAGGCATCGCCCAATGAGCAGCCACACCCACTACGAGTCCCTCTGCAGCAAAGTGTAATCTATATGGCAAGGAATAGAATAACCAGATGTAGACATATATATGTAGAGGTATGTGTGTGTGTATGTCTACCCATAGCGACATAGAGATAAGCTTCTCCCTCTCCATAGTACAAATGTATACATACAGAGACAGAATACAGATACATACCCACATATAAATATATACATATGCAAACACCCATAGACCCATATGTTGTGAGTAAAATATATATATATATATATATATATATATATATATATATATGTATATATATATATATATATATATATATATATATATATATATATATATATAGACAGCAAAATATAAATATACATGTATGCATACATATACAGATATATATGTATATAGTAATGTAAATATATATATATATATATATGTGACTGTAAATATACACATATATAGCTAGGATATGATACAGCAGTTACAGTAACATATGTTCACAGGCCATGCATATGGGGGTGAGGGGTCCAATAAACAAACGTGTAACACATAGCATCAACCCCCTCCACCCCCCAGCTAGGCTGGTGAGACATACAGACATACAATAAAGGTAAACACACCACTGCTTCCCAGACCACTGGCAGGATACTACCAGTGGGAGAGACCTGCCTGGTCTAAACCTGAAACATAGACATCGATGTCCCTTGTGGGACACCAAAAATTAATGATCAGAGGCAGTCCCAGTAATGACTTATCAAACCAGCCTGTAGATGTACATGGACCAGTAGGTTGAGCAAGCTTGATAACCCAAGGGTTGACACAACATACGACATGTGTCCTGACACGGGTAGAGTGGGCAGTGTGTAGTGGTGTGTTTATACCCCACCTGCACCCACAGTAAAGATGAGTGCTGTAGAGGAGTGGCAGGTGGGGTACTATGGGTATGCAATTATGGACCTAGGCGTGCAGGTGTTGGCTGGCGCAGTTGTATTAGGACCGCTCCGGGGATGTAAGTAATATTCCAAAATGGGCGTAGCTGATGCCCATACCTCTCAACCCCTAAGAGCACATCCACTGGACAGGACATAAACCATTGGGGGAACAAATAGGGACCATACCTCTGAACTGTCCCCGATTTCCAAGGACGTCCCAGATTTCGACTCTGTTTCTAACTCTGCCCCACTTAATCGCTCCTAAAACTAATGACATTTGGAGGAAAGGTGGTGAATTACACATAATGAATACTGGCAACAATTAAGAGCTATAAACATCATTTACCTCAGAAAATGTGTATGAGTTTATATGCTCTGAGTCTGTCAATGTGCCAGGTTAATAGCACCAATAATTTAAATCTGTTCCTGATGTTGTTATGCAGTGTCCCTGATTCAGTTTGTATATTTCCCCAATTGTATGAGAGGTCTGATAGGGACAGAAAGCACATATTCCACTGACAACCTTAGAAAGATGATAGAATATTAGATATGCAGTAGCAGGACTCAGCTGAAGGATGTGGGTTCCAAAACTCAATTACTTGTTTGTATTGAAGAGTGTCAGTTCCCATGTATTAGCCAGACAGGTACAAATTGTAAGAGGAACATACCAATAATATGAATCAAACTCTGGACAGGCCGTGGATTCCGTACAATTGAATGGCATGCTGTCGCTTAATGGGCAGCCATTTCCGATACTGTGGGCATGTAATCTGATGTAATAGGCATCACAAGGTAATATCGTAGTCCTCACTCCCACGCAGGGGCATGAGTGTCAGATGCATACACCAAATGCAGTGCATTTGCAAGTGTGGGAGCAAGTGGGTGTAAGCCTGTTTGGCCACCAGTATGCGAGTATTACACTGGTAAAGCAATGTAGAGGCTAACTGAGTGTAAGAAACTGTAAACAGACGTTATCATTGCTTAGCACCATGCAAACCCATGCACACCCGCTCACAACTGCTTTAATGTGCCTTAATCACACCGTATCCAATGGCCTTGTTTTGCTCAGCAACAAATTAAACGGCCTCTGCAAGACTCAAAACCGCGACCCTGCACACACAGCTATTGTGATTTACCACTAAGCCATGGCAGACATACAGACATCGGACCTTATCACAAACATATAATCCAGCGCAGTAATTCAACAGTATACGAAATGTATTCCATCACGTAGATGTATGTGTGAGTGTTTATGTCCAGCATATAGATACATACATACATATATAGATATATCAGCAACATCCCATGTGACAACAAAGCATTACAAAGAAATAAAAAGGGAAACACCAGCAATGCCTGTATTATGTAGTGGTGTCGTCCTATGTAATATCAAGACTCCCTCAGACAGACATGTGTCAATCATACACGCAAACATTTGTACATTGGCCATATACATCACTCTGTGCATGTTATTTACGTTAACACAACAGTTCCTGTCCAATCATTATGTGAGAACAGTACTCTTGCAAGGTGCTGTCTGGGACATCATCATCATCATGATAGAGGTAAATGGGGTAACCATAGAGGGACTGGTAGCATTGTGTGTACAATGGGGTCATCTGCATTACGTGTACCTGGAACATTTAGGAGTCATGTGCATACTAGGATTGTGCGCCTGAGAGACAGGGTTGAGGACAACTGGAGTATGTTGGTATGCATATTAAAAGGGTTACATGTGTCCAGTGGACACGTGTGTGAAATGGACAGCTATGTATGGGGCAAATGTTGTTTTTGGAACTGATTGGCTTTTTGTTTCCGTAGGGTGAGAGTGGGATGTGGGGGAAGGAGAGTAGGTATGCTCATGGAGGATAGGTAGGGTAGGATGACAGACAAGATAGCATACAGGGTCGGTATATGACACATGTGGGGGGATACACCTCAGATGGGGAGGGGTGTTCAGCATTCACAAGCCCATGAGCCCCCATTCGGAAACAGTGGGATGGAGGTCCCTGGCCATGGGCAGCCACCACTGCATCAAAACAGCTGCAAAGATGGCAGTGCTGGGGTCTGTCTAGGAGGGGCAGCCTCACCCTGTAAATGTGACACTCTGCCCATGAGCTGGTGTATCTGGCCTCAAAACCCCTTATTGAGCCCCCTACACACCATGTCCGGGACTGTATGATAGAGGACATGTCCCTATCTGGACCTGCTCCCAGGAGGACAAGGCCCATCCTCAGTGACGGTACCACCAGAAGGAGTGCAGAGCCAACAGAGGTGGAGGTCCAAGGCTGGCCCCCAGATGTGCTGGTGCCCAGTGCCATGGCCAGCTGAAGTGAGGCAGAAGGTTCTGCCAGGACCTCCAAACCCATACAGCCTATGGTGTTGCAGTTTAAACACAGATATGGCTTAGTAATAGTCAACAACATTCAAAATTACTTACAACAGCATGCATAGATATGACCATCAACCCAACACAACAGATGGTATACATTTGTAGAGAGAGCACAACACATGCATATATACTGCATGACATCTGTACAAAGTGTAGAAGACTTGGGACTGCAGCTATGAACAGTGGCCCATTATTGGCATGTCACTGAGAACCCAAACAGCATCTGTCATATCACTGTTTCATGTGACATATGTCCAGTCAGGGATGTGAAGGCAGTAACTCATCACTATCACCATGTACTGGCTACAAGCCTCACACTATGCTCCTGCTGTTCACAGATGTGTGTTCAGTGAGTAACACAGGAAAGAAATGGTTCCACACACTGACCAGTCCACACATGGCCCTACAGATGGTGTTCCCTCACAAACAGAGAACTGTATTGTCAGTTTTAAAACATGCAGAATAGCCATTACCACACACTCCTTGTTAAACAGGCAATTGTCTCAATGGAGCATAGCTACACTTACATGCTGTAGTCATGTCTGGCAAATCACCCTACTGCCTTTTTGGCTATTTTCCACTGTGTATGTTGTTTGAGAAACATCCATATATTATTTGTGATGCCGTTTACCAAACACCAGATCCAGGTAACACTCACAGCAACATGATGTTTCTAGATATTTCTACTGTGTTTTTCATGTGAATGGCTATGGGAACATCATCACAGCTGTTCCACATGCAATAAGCTAGAGGAGGACTGCAATAGGTGCAGAGACCAACACCCGAACATGACCATCACTTACAATACACAAGCTGCTACTGAGCAGGTGTACACCTCCACATCCCCCAGAGAGTGTGTGGGAGGGACAGACAGAGGCAAAATACATCAGAGAAGGGCTTGGAGACTAAAACCTAAGCATCATCTGCCACACACCTACCAGTACAGGGGTTTAAACCCCTGATTGACAAGTCATTACTATTACATGTGCATGCAGTTACTCCATGTGCCACAAAGCTGACATGTTGGCGTGCTGTAAGAACATATATGTGTGTTGGTGTGCAACATCTGCAACAGAGATATAGTAGACGTACATTAGGTGTAGCACACATGGCTGTCCACATGAACGGATATCATTGTCAACACAACCACACTCTCTAATGGACTCACATTGACACTCTTTGCCAGGCCCACAAATACACTCCCAAACCACTTAGTTTGCCACACTGCAGTAATGCACAGGTACTACATGCACCACAGGGGATATCTGGAGGTTCTATGGGCTAGGGCATGTGAATGTGTTTGACATCTGTCGGTATGCCAATGGGAGTTATCCTGGGAGTGACTGTGGTTGGAAGCACCATACCCAACACGCAGACACAAGGTGCCAGTACTGACATGTATGTTTGCATTGCTTCATGGGTGTGTAGTGGTTGGCTGTGCAAGATGGCTGTACAAGGCTGGGTGAGGATAATCCTTGGCATTACTCTACCTGACAATAGTGTGCAGTGTGGTACAGGGGTGTAGTGTCTGCAATGTCCCACACAGATGGGTATTGTATGAACTGTCCTGACATCCTGGTTACCATTGTGTATGGCCATAGCTTTGCAATGCATGCCATGTCTGTGTTTGATAATCCTTGACATGGACATTGCCTGGGATGTGCATGTCCCACAATATTGTACAGTGACATGTACAGGTGTATCTGGTTTGGCTGGCACATGTTGTGTACAAAGACTGTTATCCTCCGATATGCCAATACTGGCCTGGTGTGGCAGAACTTGCTTATAGTCAGCAGGTTGACCCTGCACCTGCATTGATAGCATGATGCATGCATTCCCTGGTTTCAGTGGCATCGATCCATACAGGTCACATGTGTAAGGCATTGTATGGCCTGTGTGGATCACATTTGATGGCACCACATATGTTGCAGGCATCCAGTGGGGAACATAGTGAAGGCACATCCTCCACAATTATGTGCCTATTGTACTGCTGTACAGGGTGCCATGCCCTCTGCAGCCCAATGCAATCACACCATGCCTACTATCTGTCATCAATGTGCAGGGTACTAGCAACAGGCGGAGGTGTATCCATATTCATCAAGGATACCCATATCTCCTGGTTAGTAGTGCAGCATGATGCACCAGAGATCATCCATGCGCAACTATCAGCAGGCAAAACCACATTTCAAGTCATAGCTGGCTATAGATCGCCCACCATGTCCCAAGATGCTCACTCTGCATTCCTTGAGACATTGGAAAATATAAAGGTCCTACCCAACACCATAATCTTGGGTGATTTCAACTACCCTGGAATAGACTGGGCGAACTTCCAATGTTCCAACTTATATGCTCAGCGATTCATAGAATTTATAAATTCAAATACCCTTGAACAACTAGTACGTTTCCCCCACTAGAGGGGACAACATATTGGATTTAATCATCACAAATATGGGCGCCCATTGTACCACACCCGTTATCACCCCCTCCTTGGTCAGATCCAACCACAAACTGATAACCCTGGACATCCTCACTCCTCCACCTCCCCCAATCAAAGAAACCATAGTCAAAAACCTTTCCAAAGCAAACTTTAAACTACTTGCATCTGAAGTGGAAAGCTTCACTATTCCCTTGCAGAAGGATAATGATATCCAGGATGCGTAATCCTACACCAAGGGACTCTATATGCATCTTCAGGATTGCATGGACCATACTATCCCAAATAAAACCAAGACTCCTTCCTCAAGCAAGAAGAAACCAGTCTGGTGGACCCCAGCCATAAGCAAACTTTACAACAAAAGGAGGAGACTTGTACAAAAAAAGGCCAAATCTCAAGCAGAAAAATCATCCCTGATCAGCATTAGTACGAAATTGAAGGCCCTCATCAAGTCAACTAAAGCTAATTTTGAAAAGAAAGTTGCCAAGGATGCCAAGGATAACCATAAGGCCTTTTATGGCTACGTCAAAAACCTAAATGGTAATGCTCAGGTCTGTTCTGAGCTAGTACAAAAGGGAACAAAATACACTGACCCTTCTGACATTGCCAACATCTTGGCTGACAGGTTCAGTGCAAATTCCCCCCCCCCCCGTCACCACCTACAAGGCCTATTACCATTCTAGGGGATTGTGTAAGTCCAATTATTACTGATACGTTGGTTAACAGGGCTCTATCTAAAGCTAAAAACACTGCCTCCATGGGACCAGATGGTGTCCCAGGCTGTGTCATACGTGAGCTCCAAAAGGAATTAACCCTGCATCTTAATACCCTGTTCAGTCTTAGCCTCTCCACAGGATATGAGCCCATAGAATGGTGCACGGCAATGGTGGTCCCGCTACACAAGGGCGGGGCCACAACTGACCCTGGGAACTACCTACCAATAAGCCTGAACAGTCTGATCTGTAAGGCTATGGAGCAAATCATTATGGAACTCATACATGGAGAGATTGGGAACCTCCAGTCGCTGGACCCCACACAGTTCGGCTTCGTCAAGGGCAGTCATGCCTCCTGAACCTAGTGGATTTCTTTGAGACAGCTACTCAGGCTATAGATAAGGGAAAGGAGGTACACATGGCTTACCTTAACCTTGCTAAAGCATTTGACACCATTCCCCATTCAGGTATTATTGATAAGCTCACCAGCCTGGGCATAAACCCTTATGTCACAAGATGGATCACAAACTGGCTCTCAGACAGATCCCATAAAGTAAGAGTAGCGGGATCTATGTCCGAATCCAGGTCAGTAATGAGTGGTGTGCCTCAGGGCTCTGTCCTGGGGCCTCTCCTGTTTGGCATATACTTCTCAGAAGTACAGGCAAGCACGGAAGGGCTGTGGCTGACTAAGTTTGTAGATGACTGCAAACTGGGTGCTATAATAGTCTTTAGCCAACATGGAGATCCTCCAGAAGGGCGTAAATGAGACTGATGCATGGTGTCAAGGCCATGGTCTCAAGCTAAATGCAAAAAAATGCGTAGTAATCCCCTTTGGAAAAAACAAGAGTACCAACAAACTACAACATAGGAGGTAATCCCCTGAAATCTGAAGAAGAAATAAGGGATCTAGGGACCCAAGTAGATAGTCAGCTTTCCCTTGATAACCATGTTGCCAGAGTGGTTAGAAAATCCTTCTATGTGACCCATCTGATCACAAACGGGTTTGCATCAAGATCTAAGGATGTAATGGTGCCTCTCTACTCTTCCCTCATCAGACCCATTATTGAGTGCAATGCACCAATTGGAATGTACCTGGCTAGACATCTCCAGCAACTGGAGAGACCACAAAGCTACCTAACCAAGAGGATTACTGGATACAAACAGTTGCCCTATGCAGCACAATTGAAAAAGCTAAGACTGTTCTCTGTTGTATACCGCTTTCTCAGAGGTGATCTCTGTCTAACGTACAGAGCCATGTCCAACCCAGAATTGTTGAACATGCTCCATCTTAGCAAAACCAAATCTACTCAAGCTACACGGTCTAGGGATATAAACCTCAACACAACAATGAATAGAACATGCTGGAGGTATGGATTCCCTTCTCAGAGACTTCCCTTACTGTGGAACAGGGTCCTGATCTACATAAGACAGAGCCCCTCACTATCACTCTTCAAGAGGAACCTTGATGAGTGGATGGGTAACAGAAAGTTCCCACCAGGGATCACACCAACAGCACTACTAGATAGGGGCCAAGGGTACTAGCTGCGAGTACAAGGGTCTAGGGAACTACTAAAGGGGCGGTGAATACCGCACAATGTGGCTGGGCTAATATATGCCTTCGGGCAGATAGCCCAGTACCAACCTATGAACCTATGAACATAGCTGGATATTCTAGGCAAGTGTGTCTGTGTATGACACATGGGTTCAGGATGTATTCCAGGTAATAATAGGGTTGCATACTTTGTTCATCTGGCCTTTAGCCAGATGTAGGGGTATGGCTTGCCAACACAGTCCTTTGGCTGACTAACATCTGTACTCCTCATGAGGTGGACATTGTGACATATAAGATGGACACCATACAGGAAAACTACAAAATCACTCCCCAACATGTCCAGTGGGTAGACACTCACAGCCACCTCTACACAGGATCTGACAGTCAAACACACACACACTTGCCATGTCCTGGAATAGAACCCCTACCTAACTAGTGTATCACACTACTGCATTATGCAGTTATAGCATGCACTACAGAGATTACTGGGTTACAGCAGTCCCAGAGGTGTATGTCTAGGTGGGTGACATAAGCAGGATTGCCAAAGGTGGTCATGTGAATGTAAAGAGTGTGCATACTCTAAAAAGCAGTGTTCTTGTGGAAGGCAGAGAGAGACACACACACAGTTAGTCTTTCTTGGAATGGAACCCCTACCTAACTAGCTTATCACACTACACCAATACACAGTTACAGCACACACTACAGAGAATACTGGGTTACAGCAGTTCCAGAGATGAATTCGTAGGTGGGTGACATCAGCAGGATTGCCATAGAAGGGCATGCCAAGTGGTCCGCGGGTTGTACACACATGTGTAC
>NC_056741.1:1760577322-1760580562 GCF_019279795.1 Protopterus annectens | reverse complement strand
GTTTTATTTAGCTTTCATTCAGTACTACAAGTACCAAGTACTGTATTTAGTTTACTTATTGCTTATGAAGATGTTTTAGACGGTGATGCTCACAAGTGCATATTTGAGTTATGGACATGTAAACACTGGCTATTACAGAAACATAGTAGCTAACTTTAGCAGCAATCCTCATCTGAGGAGCACATCACATCCTGATAGTTGATTACAGATGATGCAAGTGTCAACAGGTCTGTATCCTTTTCTGGGTATATACGCACATATCCGCCAGAACCATGAGGTCTGTTGGGCACAGACAGCCACTCCCCAAACAAAGTCAAGTATCAATAGACTCTGCTGCCACTATCAACATGAGCAGGATATAATCAGATAGTGTAAGCCCTCACCTATGAAGCAGCTATTACACATGAGCAGCAGTCTCCTACATCCTACACTCCTACTGCAGATGTTACACTGGAGTTAAAGATGATATGCAACTTGTTTCATTGGCAGTACTGTGCACAACCTTACATACAGTATTTGGAAGCAGCTGTTAGGTTGGCAATGAGAGGTTAGGCTACACAAACATGAATGTTCAGCCAGTGGGTCTCTACTCTCAATATCCACACTATGCAGGTGTGCACATTTGTCCCAGCACTGTAACAAGGGTCACAACACATTTGCAAAACATGCACACATGCACAGATGTTATTGCTTGCAAACGATACTAGAGAGGTGGATAGTACATGTCTTATGTGCATGGATAGTTACCTAGCTCTTCTAATTGTCTTTTCTATCATGCTGCTAAACTGTCAGATGAATACAATTCATATGTATCCTGTTATTGAGTATTGTAATTGCTAACAGACATAACTAATGTTTGCATAACATAACACAAATGCTATGTAAGATGGAATACAGATGGGACAGATCTGCCTAGGATACTGTACATTACACAGTTATTGGCACATTATCTGACAATGCAAATCATATTTGCAAAGTAAGCCCACCTTTGACATGTTCATCTCACTAATACACCCATACATATGTCTACTGTTACAATATATCAACATATACTATCCCCTGTTATGGCACATACTTGTTGGAGCAACCCTGACACAGACAGTGGCTGTTAAAGAATGAATGAATTCCAAGGCCAAATATATCATCCCTTGTGGTGTATGAGGAGTTTTCCTTGTGACCTATAGCAATACACACATAGAATACTACAGGCATAACTACTGCTCAACAATACATAAATACAAGATAGCTATTTCCACTATATGCATTGATTACACTGTAAGTATTACAGAACAGGTACTACATACACCGACATACTACAAAGTATACACACCTTATTGTTAATTAGAGGTGATATTGAGTGGTATTTTGTTTATTTCTGTCTTTGTTGTATTTCTTTTGGGGGTATTTTGTAATTTTCTGCAGGTATATACAGATGGTTTGAATGTGTGACACTCCATCCTTTTATAGTTAGAGATCAGTACCATGTGCTATCCTGATCACCAATTGGTGTTCCAAAGTAGTTAATTACATGCACATCAGCTATGTAGCTACTCAATTAGCCAATACCATGGCAACAGTGAAGTATAACTGTTTACTCTGATTGGGCATTGTCCCTTTGCCTTACTTGTGAGGAAGATAGTCTGGAAGTATGGTCTGAAATATATTGCAACAGCTGTATGGAGACAAACTCAACTATACTGTGTGTAATGTCTAGAAGTTTTGATCTACATATGAGTACTGCTGTTATATTTCTGAACATTGCTACTTGTGCAGGGTTTGTCTGTACCTAATACTTCTGCATATTTTTCAGTCTGGCCAGGTTGTCTGACCAGCTCAAAACTGTAAGGTTATGCATATCATGTTAGGGGGTTTACAGTGTGCTCACCAGACATCTTTAGTTTGGTGTTAATGTGTATCATACTGTGCTGATAAGCAGTAATTGGTAACACATCCTGGTGTAATTACTTTTCAACCCTCTGAATGATGATTCGTTCAAACAAAGCCTGTCACATCAGCAGCTGTTCCATTGTATAACAGCAACTATTTCATATAGGGCCATGTTAGTGTGACTCTGCCCCGGTATGTCAAGGTTTCAGCAGATGTCGTACAGTGGGTGAATAATTGGTAATGGTATGACAGTATGTATTGGTGTAATTAGTTTGGGTGTGGTGGAAATGTTGGTGGGTGTACATAGCAGATGCAGGTGTGTAGACACTGCTTTTATACATATACTATATGTGTGTGGGGGTTCTTTCCCTATGTGAACACTTATCGCTTAGTGGACTAATACTATGGTAATTGCAGGCTGATTCATTAAGTCACTGTTAAATGCTTCCTGTATTACATGCAGTTAATGTTAGTCCTTGAATCCTTTTGGCCATACATCGGAATGTAATAAAGGTTTGCTAAATGGAGGATGTCTGTGTATTTCTGTCATGGATATTTGCAGTCATTATAGTTGTGTTGGTGACTAACCCTATTTGGCTCATGTCCATATGACATATTTGTAATAGTGTATTGGCATATAGTCTTCATATGTTATGTTCATATTGTTTGGGGGGGGGCAGGATGTGTGATTGCTATGGTCCATGTTTATGTATTTATGTGTATATATATATATATATATATATATATATATATATATATATATATATATATATATATATATATATATATATATATATATATATATATATATATATATATATATATATATATCGCTATACATCTTCACGTACCGGTAATATATATCTTAGTGCATATGTTTATATGTACCTCCATAGATGTGTAGATGTTTTTAACCTATCTATATATCTATATAGGTTCACAGGTAGGTACTGGGCTATCTGCCCGAAGGCATATATTAGCCCAACCACATTGTGTGGTATTCACCACCCCTTTGGTTAGTTCCCTAGGCCCTTGATCTAGCAGCTAGTACCCTTGGCCCCCATCTAGTAGTGCTGTTGGTATGATCCCTGGTGTGAACTTTCTGTTAACCATCCACTTGTGAAGGCTCCTCTTGAAGAGTGATAGTGAGGGGCTCTGTCTTATGTAGATCGGGACCTTGTTCAATAGCAAAGGAAGTCTTTGCGAAGGGAATCTATCCCTCCAGCATGTTCTATTCATTGTTGTGCTGAGGCTTATATCCCTAGAGTGTATAGCTTGAGTAGATTTGGTTTTGCTAAGATGGAGCATGTTCAGCAGTTCTGGGTTGGACATGGCTCTGTATGTTAGACAGAG
>NC_056741.1:1760569822-1760572322 GCF_019279795.1 Protopterus annectens | reverse complement strand
CCTCACCACCTTCAGTCTCCATCGCATGCTGGTGGATCAAAGCAATGGCGGCCCCTAACATGTACATATTAAAACTTCCCCGTTTGTATACACCAATGGTGCAGTGTGTATGGGAAACACAAGTGTGTGTGAGGTGCTTACACACGTTATACTATTGTGCTATAGATGCTGCTGATGTAATTGGCTGTGTGTGAGCAGTTCCAGCTTTAAGGTATCTTACTTATGGGTTTTACATTGCTTACTGCAAGTGTGGGGGCTGTAATATGGAGTTATGCTTGCCTGGCTTGATTCATCTGTTGTCCTTTAATTCCCTTTTAAACCTAGATCCCCTCCCATTGTCAGGCATGCATCCACCTGCCAGCTTTATTGTCTTGTATTTTCCTTACCCAGTCATGTGTTGCAAAGTGTGTTATGTAGCTGATATAATGCAATTCTACTTTGTTCTGCTGTGACACTTTACTGTTTTCTTTGCAGTACAGCCCCTCCCCTTTCCTGTTCGGTGGGTAGCTGCTAGCAGCCTTGTTAGCTGTTGTCAATGGCCCACTGTAGGTTCCTAGGTGTTAATTGCTCATTTGTAACTCCAATTTCTCTGCTGCAGTATTTCCTTATTTTTTTATATATCCTTCCTGTTACAGTTCTGGTGCCCACCGCGCATACCCGTTTACCGGGTTTAAGTGTGTTTTAATCTCTGTTCACATGCATAATCGGTTACCTTGTGTGCTCTCAGCTAGCCAAAGCTACAGCCAGTTAAACACACCCCTTTCCTTTAGCTTTGCTTAGCTACAGGCAAAACAGATTGGCATTGCTCCATTGTGCTTTCAGCAAAGGTGACACACCCCATCTCTTGTTGTCATCTTTATCTCAAGGTCACACCTCGGTGTTATAACACTAGGCCATGAGGTGCATCCTTACACCCGGGGGAATCTGTGATTCAGTACCACTCCTCTCATTTGCATTAGATTGCCTACTAATTCCTAGAAACCGTGCATAACACTAACACAGCCCCTTAGCAACCATTGTGCCATGGTGTGGTGTAACATGCCTGCCACTGACTATTATGGGGAAATCATGCTATGTGTTACATTGCAGCTTTATTTTCTTTTTTTCTATTTTTTCTTATGATCCTGTTTGCGTGCCACTGCCCTACGCTTCAAACTTTGCGATAGCACGGGAACAAATAATAATGTTAATTTTACATTTTGTACATTTTTTTATGCCAATGGCTATATATTTAGCCATTGGCATATATTAACAATATCATACATGTGTTTGGCCAGCTGAAATGGCTCCAATTTTATGTTTGCAGTAATGTAAACCATTTTTTTTACGGTTTACATTTCTGCATGCTTACACTACGCCTGCACCACTTCCTGGATAGCTAACTACCCTCATTTGCATGCTACACTGCTGCAAATGGGGTAATTAGCATACAGGAGCCGAGAGCTGTTCCAGCGTAGCATACGCAGGCAGTGCACGTGAAAACAGCTTGTACCTGCATCGCTCGGTGGCCATATTTGGTGTTGGAACACCGACGCTACTCCTGCGTCTAGCGCAAGCTTCATGAATCTCTCAGGGATGCTCTGAAGAACACTTGATGAAGATACTGATGAAGTAGTATTCATATATATAAATAGAAGACTGACAGACCAAAAGACTGACTTCTAAAATATTGACATGACCAAAATACTGAATCCCAAAATATTGAAAACTCAAAATATTGAAGGATGGAATTTGCCCCTTCTTCACTGTTGTGTGATCTTGGAGTTGGTGGTGTTGGTGGCTGTGTTGATCTGAACATGTTTTCAGTATTTTGGGATTCAGTCATTTGGTCTTTCAGTATTTTAGGAGTCAGTCTTTTGGTCTGTCATTCTTCTGAAGTAGAAACGTATAATATCGGAGTTCGACATTGTCACCTGTATACATATATATATATATATATATATATATATATATATATATATATATATATATATAAATGGTTTACTATGTGAGTACTCATGTACTCAAAAAACATTGTTGAAAGTTATGATAGCGACAGAGGAAAAAAACAAATGAAAAAAAATGTTGACAAATCGATTTTGAATTGTCAACATTTTCTGAACATACCGCCACATCCTGTGGCATACAACACATCTTTTGCAGGGGGAAAAGCCTGGATGGACTCCCCACACTCCCTGCAACTTATATATACAAACTCCAAGATCGCACTACATTGTGGGAAAGGGTACAATTTCCGATCTCCAGCCAGCGTGCTGAAGTCACAACAGCGAATTCACACTATGATTTGCTGTTCTGAATTTTGCATGAGGCAAGCACCCCTGCACCACCCCACACTCCCTGCAACATATATATACAAACTCCAAGATCACACTATAGTGCGGAAAAGGAAACAATTCCCAATCCCCTCTATAGTGTGATCTCCATCCAACATGCCGAACTCACAACAGTGAATGCACACTACCATTTGCGGTTGTGCATTTTGCATGTTTTTTTTTCTCAC
>NC_056741.1:1760539822-1760567322 GCF_019279795.1 Protopterus annectens | reverse complement strand
CACTCCCTGAGCTCCTAGGCTTACACAGAGCATGTAAGGGTGCAGGGGATATGTCTGAGAGCAGAGGTTTCAGTATATGTATGCCCCCACAATGAAGAACAGCAGAAAGGGGTCAGAAATGAGTGAGACTGCTCATAAGTGTCCAGATATCCCCACCAACAGTCCCCCTTGTATGCAACAATATACATAAATGAAATGACCAAACCTATTTTTTTTTTAAATACCATTAGAGCAAACCGTAGGTGCATGGGTGTGCCCATTGCTTAGCTACGGTTAATGCAGCTTAAATGGTTGAAGAAGATAACAAGGAAGATATATGCAAATAAAGTAGCATAGCAATAGTGTAGTGGGCAGAGCATTCACCTTACAAGCAGGCATTCCAGTTCGAGTCCCACTGCAGCAGGTTCCATTTTCCATGACAAAGCATGTTATGAGTAATATTTATGTTGCATAACCCACTAAATAACATAATTTCATAAACTGGACTACAGCATTAAATGCACATGTGAGGTGTCAGTGTCATAATGAATAAGGTACTAGTAAGCAGGTTTAAGCAGCAATAAGCAGTAGTAAGCATATTTAAGCACTAGTAAGCGGGCTTAAGCCTGTTTGCATGGCGGTAAGCAATGCCTACACTGGTTAAGCAGTTCTAAAGGTAAATCTCTGTAAGCAGATGTAACAGCAGGTTAGCAGTGCTTATCATCATGCAAACCCATGCACACCCACTTATAAATGCTCAAAAGTGCCTTAATCACTCTGTATCCAATGGTCCTTGTTCTGCCCATCAACAAAATAAACAACCATGTAGGTTTTGATCCCAGGACCCTATACACCATAGTCACATTAGTTAACCACCAAGACATCACAGAAGTACAGAAGCATGAGGTATCAGCAAAACGGTCCTCAAAATAGTAAAACCAAACTGAACCTGTGAAAGGAATCATTATACAGTCATACGTGACATAACTCACTAGATAACAAATATGTGAACTGGAGTATAGCAGTAAGCCCAGAAGTGAGGTGTAACTGTAATAAGAGTGCTGAAGTCCCCAATAAAACAGAAGGACCCCATAGAGTGTACATACACATGAATCATGGATACCAGGCAGATATATAAGATGTAATGAATAAGAAATCAATGCCAAAAATAAAAAAAATAATGGAAAGTCTAATGTAAGTAATGCCAAGCATTGCACAGGCCAGCTTAGGAGGTGTAAGCAATGTGTAGGCCAGCTAACTCAATGTGCCCAGTATTATACCCCTTTAAACAATGCCAACCTTAGTTAAGCAGGATTGCCCATAGCTTAGCCTTTTCAAAACTAGTCACGGAAAAGCGTGGGAAATCGGCCCTACTTAAACCCAAGAGGTGTGACTACATCTCATAACTGGTTGTAGCTTCCCCTTGCAGGCACTATGGCAGTAAGGGGAGAAGGTGTGCACTTTCGGGCACAGCACTGGTGCATCCAGGAGTCCAAGGTCATAGCAGGAATCCTTGTCAAAGACCATAATCAGAGACTGCTGCAGAACCAGTACCAGGGCTCTCAATATAAGGCAGAGGCCTGAGACTGTCTCGCCAGCAACCTCACCAGTGCCACTGGCATATCCTGAACTGATGAGTAGGTCAGGCACCACTGTGCTGATCTGAAGCGGCATAAGTGCGAACTCTTGGAGGAGTGGCTCCAAGAGGCTAGAGCATCAGGGAATGTTCCAGCCATGTGTATCAGCCCAGTATGTGTGTAATAATTGCCAGCTCAGGTATATCATGAATAGGTAGGGCTAAATATTCCTCTAATGTCCCCCACAACTGCAATGGAGTGGGACGCGAACCAGGAAGCTCACATCAGTCACCTGGCGAGGTTGGGATGTGTGGCAGGTCAGTAATACACATGCATTTACTGTCATAGGAAATAAAAATAAAAGTAGTAGTAAATTAATTGCTTGTATAAAACCTGTATTGTTCAAAGCAAGTACTGCATACACTAGAGGATATGGCAGGAAGAGTCTCATATTGTTTGTAAGTCAATAAAAGTGTAATAGCCTAACAAAACAGGACAAACTGCTGGACTGCATATGTATATCCTTGTATCATACGGTAATGTAGATATGCAATCATTTAATAGTACTGTAGTATTAAGCACTGTTACCCACACCGTGCACCATAAATTGAATGTGTAGGAATGCCTGTATATGACAGGTGTAATCCCCAGAGGCCATTTAATACAACTGATAGACACATAGTCAGTAAACAGGGAAAACGCAGTCAACAAAAACTGAATAGCACATGCAACTGAGATGTGAACTGTTATTTTTTTTGCACACACAGCCACGGTTCAAATCCTGCCAGTGATAGTAGTCTGCATACAGAATCATACCCCACAACTGTACAGATATATCCAGAATGTCTATTAATGTGGCCCTTATCTGTTGCGTAATAATCTGTCCCCCTGGGAAATCAGTGTGATGATCCCAGACATATAGGTAGCAAACAGGAAATACAACTGATTGACAAACATCTATGAGAACAAAGCTAGCACACTAGCAAGTCCCCAATACCTTATGTGACTAAGAAGCCACGTATGTTCCATTTACACCCCAACTTGTCAAGCTGTGGGCAGAGTATGTACAGTAGCAGAGTGAGATGTATGTGTATAATTGTAATGTGGAATCTGGTAATCTGTGTGGGAACATTCAGGTAGTGTTAATAACCAGTCCTCCCACAGGTCTGTCAGATACCAACACTGTGCCTAGAAATACAAGAATGATATGCAGTTCTGAATAATGAAGCATTACACATCACTGTCGCCCACACTGTCTCTACAAGATATAACTGTCTAAGAAATCTATATATGAGTGTTGTAATACAAGGAAAGAATGCAAAAGCACAAGGGAGTAGTAAGACAGAAAGCAGATAGGAGATATACAGCAATATCGATATAGCAGACACAACTGTGATGGACTGTGTTTAAGTTGTAGCGAACACAGCCATGGTCTGAATCCTGGTAGTGCAATTAGACTGTATACAGATTCATACCCCACAACTGTTCAAATGAGGCCAGAATGTCCAGTATATGTACCCATATCTGCTGCCTGTCCCCCTGTCCCCCTGGTAAGTCTGTGGGATGATCCCAGATGTTTAGCTAGCAAACAGGGGATACAAGTGATTGTCAAACATCACGAGAACACACCTGTCACTGTAGTAACCCCTGAAACTTTTAGGAGGGTAATATTTCAAGTATGTACTATCTACATTCCCATGTTGTCAAGCTGTGACCAGAGTGTGTACAGTAACAGAGTGAGATGCATGTGCATAATACTAATGTGTAATCCAGAACTTTGTGTGGCAACAGTCAGTTAGTGGTAACAAACATTGGTCCCACAGGTATGTCGGATATGAACACTGTGCTGAGAAATACAGACCATTATAACCTGTACTGGTACTGTTCACTCTTGTATTGTAGGGGATTGTGAGTATTGCAGTTTCTCTGAATAATAAAGTATCACTGGTCACTGTCACCCACACTGTGCTACATAATATAACTGTGTAGGAAAGCATGTATATGTGTGTGTCAGGTCACTACAGGTGGAAGAGGGCAATATTCTAGATATGTCTCGGCACAACAGCATGTGGTCAACTCATGTCCAGATTCTGCGCAGAAAGAGTTGGATAGCTATGTGCAAAACATCAACCCGAAATCTGGGAGTATATGTAGAAACAGTTAGTGTTAACAAACATTCCCTCCACAGGTATACCAGGTAAGAGGTGTATATTGCAGGTAAACCCAGTTCATGTGTAACAATGATGACAGCCATATCACTAGCCAAACTAAGGCTATAAGGTAGTGTAGTAAGACTTGTAAGGTACAGATAACAGCACTGACTAGGAAAGTAATGTGGACTACAGGAATATACTAGCTGTTAATTGACATCTCCCCCCCCACACACATCTTATCTCCAACAATAATCAACATACCCACCCCAAATGGTATGTAATGACTCTGATAAAGTCCAATTGTTTGATAAATATTTTAATGGTTCCCATGCATGTGCTATATTGAATTATTCCAACATTGGTGTGTCATATACCACCGCTGTATGCATCTTGTTTGTTTTATCTGTTAACCTACCCAACCTACCTCTCCAAATATACCTACTACCCTTCCCCAACATCCCACTCTCATCTGAAAAAAAACAAAGGCCAATCTGTTCTCACAAAAACATCTCGCCCCATACATAGCTGTTCATTTCACACACGTGTCCACTGGACACATGTAATTCGGACTAAATGGCATCACAACATATTATTGTTGTCCTCACCCCCCTCTCAGGGGGTTGAGTGTCAACATCTACCTCCAAATTCAGTGTATATGCACAGCTGTTGCTGTAGAAGAAATGGGAAGCTATGGACGTTCCCTACACCCTTCCTGCACATCCTTAGCTATTTTCCCTTCTGTCTTTCCCTCTTTTTGCCCCTTTTTCACCACTTTCCTATCAACCCTTTTTTTTCTTTTAATGAAATTAGCGTGGGGGTAAGTGGGAGTAAGCATTTTTAAGCAGCAGTAAGCATGTTTAAGCCTGTTTGCACAGGGATAAGCAATGCCTACACAGGTTAAGCAATACAGAAGCTAACATAGTATAAGAAACTGTAACCAGAAGTTAGCAGTGCTTACCTTCAAGCAAACCCACCAAACCCGCTTATAACTGCTTTAAAGTGCCTTAATCAATCTGTATCCAACGGCCCGTGTTCTGCCCAGCAGCAACATAGACAGCCTCTGCAAGGCTCAAACCCAAGATCCTGCACAACATAGCTAAAGTGATTTAGGACTAAGCCATGCCAGTTATACATAACCCTGATGTTTTCCAAAACATATCATCCAGCCAAGTCCTTAAAAAGTACAGAGAATGTATTCCAACATTTAGATGTATGTGTGTGTGTAAATATATTAATATCTAAACATATACAACATATATATATATATATATATATATATATATATATATATATATATATATATATATATATATATATAAATGTATACATGTATATAAATATATATGAACATGTATACATGCAAATGGCTACATCAACACATATATATGTCTACACCTATATGTCTACATATACACACCAAGTTACATATATGTAAGCAGATATATATCTATGTAGGTATTTACGGTCATAGTTTTATATGTATATATGTATATATATATATATATATATATATATATATATATATATGTATATATGTATCTACATAGGTATATATGGACATACATGTGTAGATATCAATGGGAGATTAACTAAAATATATATGTCCACATGTACCGTTAATGGGGTTGAGAGGCCCCAAACAACATATGTCTTGTACAAATAGGTATACCCCCCCCCCACAGTCAAACACTTCTGCTCTGCAATACACTACCAAATGTTGCAGATCCCATAACCAGAACCTGACACAACATGGGCACAAGATGTTAACAGTACTACATCCCAACTGTATGATGTCAGGCTAGTATTGGTAACATATCATGCAGTACAGTCTGTCTCCCATAGGAAATGTAAAATGTGGAAGCTATCAACATCCCCAGGATACAGATACACAGACACAGATATGCAGATACATATATATTTATATATATATATATATATATATATATATATATATATATATATATATATATATATACACACACACACACATATGACTACACATACATACGCTATGCCTACAGTTAACACCTTAACAACTGGAAACTGGATGAGCCACCCATACAAATGACATTTGTTTCCTGCAACATATACCCACAGAGAGGTCATAGGACAGAACATCACACACAGGTTTGCAGAAATGGAAAACCTTTATTTGTGTACTATTACACTTTTATATGCCGTGTTATATAGCTGTTCAGCACTGACTTCCATGTAAACAGAGTAATGCAACTGTGAAACAGTTATACTAATACAGTAGTCTGGAAAGGTTCACAACTGTTGCTGTCCAGGCCAGGGCCTTCAAATTGTACAACAGTAAAGACAAACTGGGCCACAGGATACCAAACAATCAGCAATAAGTAATAAGTAATGCAGGTGTATAGTTCAGCAGCCTCTATCTACACTCTGTACATGATCACTAGGTGGTAAAGACTTCAGTTGACCAAATGGGATGTAACTGTTACATAACAAGGCATAATTGACACCATCACAAGTGCAACGACAAACAGAACAGTATGTATGGCAGGAGGCAGTAGGCCTGCATTAACCCAATTTATGTAAGTAATGTCAGTATAGGCGAATTGTATTGTACTGTACTTCCAGATACTTTAAGGCAGTTCACACCTGATACCCCTACATTTTGTAACAGCTTAGGTTATTTATGGTGCATCCCCCGCTAGACTCAGTAATACAGGGCCATATACCACTGTTACATACACTGGCCTCTGGAGTGCATGAGGGCACACATGTATTGTGTAGGTGAAGCCCACACATATATGGCCCCAGCCTTACTGTATGTGTGGGGGATATAACAGCAGTGGACTGCTGGCAGGAATGGCAGTGTGATATACGTATATGTGCATATATATATCACTATCTGTATATGTGTAGACATATATTGCTCTGTATATGTATATATCTGGGTGTGTATATGTATATCTATGTAAATATACATACCCATCTATATATATGTCGATCTGTTTATATGTATATATCTATATAGATATCTGGATAGCTATATATACATATGTTTCCACCATATGTCCTGAACATGGAGTGTAGCCCTACCTCAGCCCCTATAGTCCCAATTTCATAGTGCAAGGGGATGTCAGGTATGTATATCAGGTATATTAGTAGACTTTTGCTACTGTAATAGTGATTGTCTTCACAGACATGGTGTGTGTGGGAGGTCATATCTGCTTTTCACATGTTTGCCATTGGCTACTGACAGACATCCTAAGGACATCATAGTACAGTACTGCTGCTAGCAGGTAATGCTCCTGTGGGACTACAGCAGAGATATTGGCCAATATTTGTGGACATTCTGACACAAGCTGGACAGTCCAGAGGTATACACAGAACCCCTTAGTGCAAAACATGTGGACCAAGCCTGACAATGTGGATGTTAACAACCATGTAGATGGTTATAACACATAATGACTGGTATACATTTGCCTCCATAGGTTATTTATTCACACACCCCTGTCTGTCCTGACACATACTAACCACTGGTACAGAGGTGCCATGGCCACATACTACCCACTAGATATTGACATACATCTGTACAGCATCCCACTGCTCTGTCTGACATACATGACTGTTAAGGGTGGCCCGGCAGCAGTACATCTGGCAAGTATCAGGACAAGACATCACAATGGGTAAGTACATTAAGCTGCTAGGCATGTAACAAAGCTCTGTACAGGCTATAGGCATATTGACTCAACACTGGCCTACATTGCCTATCGGGGAATGCACATATGCCTGCATATATATAGCAGACTCTACAGGCATGCCACAGCACAGGGTAAGATGCACCTGTGTGAAAGTGCATAGCTACATCCAATGTGAACACAGCCACAACCACATATGGTACACTAGTATCATATTACAGTATATGGACTATCTGTTCAACACCATCCTCATATGTGCCACTCACACACAAACCCTACATATACTGGGCCGCTGCACAGTGTGGTCCGTTGCCTGTCTGTGGTATGTGACATGTGTGTGTATGGCCCTACAAACATGTAAGCTGAGATGGTAACACACAGTGGAGCAGCATGTAACATCACATAGGATGGGACCAAGAACAATGACATCTACCACAGTCTGTACACAGGCCAAAGTGCATATGAACAATACACACACTGTCAACATTCACCATGAGTACACAGACCTCAGTACTGTAAACACAACCACAGAATGTCCAGGCTATGTCATCATATATAACCCCTACTGTACATAACATGTGTAGCTGTCTGATATCTCACTGGCTTGTTATCAGATATGATGTCACTAATTATGGTGTACAGCACATATGCACCTCTTAATGCTTGACATATGTACAAAAGTTGACAGAGGTGTGGCTGAAAGCACATACACAGGGCCAATATTGGCATGTTGCTGTGATAACCTCATACATTTACTGTTCTAACAGGGTTATTTGCAACATATGTCCTATGAGGGATATGGAGTCAGTAACTTTCACAGTTCCACCATCTACAGACTGCAAGCCTCACACTACCTTCTGCACTTCACAGATAGGTGCTCTGTGGGTAACACATGAAACCAAAGGCACCACACACTGCCTAGTCTGCAGAAGACCCTACAGATGGGGATTCCTCATGCACATAGCACTGACATGGCAGTTATTAAAACATTTAGGACAGCCATATCCACACACACCCTGGTAAACCAACATTACTCAAAATGCAGTATAGCAGCACTTACAGTCTGTAGTCAGGTCAGGCACATCCCCCTCCAGTGTGTTTCCCTGTTTCCACAGTGTGTGTTGCTAGAGGTAAATCCCCAATCCAGCTGAGATGCTGTTTGCCAAACAACAGATTGAGTGCTTGCTCACAGTAAATGGAAAGGCCCAACACGAACATGATGTTCCTAGATATTGAAGTGTGTTTCCATGCACTTGGCTATGGGAATGTTACAACAGCTGTTCCACATGCAATCAGCTAGAGGAGAGCTGCAATTCATGCAGAGGCCATCAGCTGATCATGAGCATCACTTACAATACACATGCTGCTACCTAAGCAAAGCAGGTGTAGGTCTCCACATCCACCAGAGAGGAAGTGAGAGAGGCAGACAGAATCAAAGACAAGTCAGGGAGGGGTGGGAGAGTAAAACCTAAGCATGTTTGTGTCACACACCTTCCAGCACAGGGTATCAAACCCCTGATGACTATGTAGTGCTATCACATTTCCATGCAGTTATTGGATGCGCCACATAGGTTTCATGTTGAGGAACATATATGTGATGGTGAGTGACATCTGCAACAGGGATATGGTAGCTATACAGTAGGTGTAGTACACATAACTGTCCACATGAACAGGTGCCAGCAACAATACAGCCACACTGTCACAGGGATGTACACACATTGACACACTTGGCAGGGCCAGAAATACAAGTCATCACTAGTGAGATTGCCACAGCACATTACTATGCAGGTATCACATGCACCACAGGGGTCATATGGAGGTTATATTAGGAAAGGGTATGGGGAGGTGTCTGACATGAAACAGCATGCTTCAGTATGCCATGATTATATGCATCATACAACACACACACACACACACACACACACACACACACACACACACACACACACACACACGGTGCCAGTACAGACATGCATGGGTGCATTTCTTCATGGGTGTGTGGTGGTTGACTGTGCCAGATGGCTATACAAGGCTAGGTGATGGGCATACCTTGGCATCAGGCCACATTGCAATGGTCTGCATTGTGGCTCAAGGGTGTAGCTTCTGGATTTGCCCACACAGGTGGGTATTGTATCCACCATACAGTCACATGGGTGACTACTGCATGTGGCCAATGCTGTGCATCACTTGCCATGTATGTGTTCCTTAGTCCATGACATGGACAGTGTCTGGAATGTGCACACCTCCCACATGCATGTAAAGTGACATGTGGAACTGTACTTGGGGTGTCTGGCTGATGTGTACACAGATCATCATCAGATGTGCCAGTCTTGGCCTCCTGTGTCAGGAACCGGTAACGGACAGCAGGTTTACCCTGCACCTACATTGATAGCATGCTAATGGCATTCCCTGGTGTCAGTGGCATCTCTCCATACAGGGCATGTTTTCAGGCATGGTATGCCCTTTGTAGGTCACATTTGATGGCACTACAGGTGTTGCAGGTGTCCAGTGTGGAACATGAAGAAGGTGCACTGTCTGCATGTACGTGTCTACTGGACAGATGGACAGGGTGCTATGCCCTCTGTAGCCCACTGCAATCACTCCATCGTTACTATCAGTGGGCAATATGCGGTGTACTACCAATATATTGGCTGTTGCCTAGGCAAGTGTGTGTGTGTGTGTGTGTGTGTGTGTGTGTGTGTGTGTGTGTGTGTGTGTGTGTGTGTGTGTGTGTGTGTGTGCGTGTGTGTGTGCGTGTGTGCGTGTGTGTGTGTGTATGAGACATGGGTTGAGAGTGTTATCTGGGTAATACTGGGGTTGCTAACTGTGTTTGCCTGGCCTTGATGTCACATGTATGGGTATGGATTTGCATCTTAGCCTCTCAGCTATTTCACATCTGTTATCCCTGTACGGTGGACATTGTGGTATATACTAAGGGCCACCATATAAGAAATTTCCAAAAACTGCTCCACATTGGGCCCAGTTGGTACACACTCAGAACCACCTCCACACAGGATATGAGTTACAAACACTCAGACACACACACACACACACACACACACACACACACACACACACACACACACACACACACACACACACACACACACACAATCCTACCTAACTAGTTTATTACACTACAGGACTATGCAGTTTTAGTACATGCCACAGAGATTACTGGAGTACTCCTTCCCCAAAGGTGTATTTCACATTGGATGACAACAGCAGGACTGCCAAAGTAGGGCATGTAAATTGTAGTGTGTGTGGCTAGGCTAAAATGCACTGCTCCCTACACAAACATTGAAACACACACACAAAACATCCACAACCAACATGTGTGGGTATAGAACCCCTAACAGAGGTCTATATCACACTACAGCATGAAGTTGTTATTGGATGCACCACAGGGATCCCCAAAGGTGTATTTCAGAATGAATGACATCAGCAGGATTGTCAAAGTAGGGCATTTGAATTGTAGTGAGTGTGGCTAGGCTAAAGTTCATTGCTCCCTACACAGACATTGAAACACACACAAAACATCCTCAACTGACATGTGTGGGTACAGAACCCCTAACAGAGGTCTAAATCACACTATTGCATGAAGCTACTATAGGACACACCATGGGGCTTACTGGTGAGCTCCTTCCCTAAAGGTGTATTTCACAATAAATGACAACAGCAGGATTGCCAAAGTAGGGCATTTGAAATTAACTGAGTGTGACTTGCCTAAAAATGCACTGCTCCCTACACAGACATTGAAATACACACAAAACATTCAGAACTGTCATGGGTGGGAATAGAACCCTACCAAAGTTCTATACCAAACTACAGCAGTACACAGTTATAGCACACACTACAGAGATTACTGGGCTACAACCTTCCCAGAGGTGTAGTTCTAGGTGGATGACATCAGCAGGCTTGCCAAAGTTGAACATTTGACGTGTAGGGAGTGTGAATACCCTAAAAGCATTACTCTCTTCATAGAATCAGACAGACACACAAACTTGCCAAGTCTGGGATTAGAACTCCTACCTCACTAACTAATCACACTACAGCAGTATGTAGTTATAGGACACGCTATGGAGATTACTGGGGAACAACCTTCCCAAAGGTGCAGTTCTAGGTGGATGACATCAGCAGCCTTGCCAAAGGAGAGGATTTGAATTGTAGGGAGTGTGACTACCCTAGAAAGCATTGTTCTCTCCACAGAGTCAGACACACACACACACACACACATACACACACACACACACACACACACACACACACACACACACACACACACACACACACACACACACACACACACACACACACTTGCCAAGTCTGGGATTAGAACTCTTACATAACTAATTTATCACACTACAGGAGTATGCAGTTATAGGATGCGGTATGGAGATTACTGGGCTGCAACCTTCCCAGAGGTGTATTTCTAGGTGGATGACATCAGCAGCCTTGCCAAAGTTGAGCATTTGAAGTGTAGGGAGTGTGACTACCCTAAAAAGCATTGCTCTCTACACAGACAGACACACACACACAAACACACTTGCCAAGTCTGCGATTAGAACTCCTACCTAACTAATTTATCACACTACAGCAGTACGCAGTTATAGGCCACACTATGGAGATAACTGGACTACAACTTTCCCAGAGCTGTAGTTCTAGATGGATGATATCAGCAGCCTTGCCAAAGTTGAGCATTTGAAGTGTAAGGAGTGTGACTACCTTAAAAAGCATTGCTCTCTACACAGACACACACACACACACACAACACTTGCCAAGTATGGGATTAGAACTCCTACTTAACTAAGTTATCACACTACAACAGTATGCAGTTATAGGAAATGCTACAGAGATTACTGGGTTATAACTGCCTCAGAGGTGTATTTCTAGGTGGATGACTTCAGCAGCCTTGCCAAAGGTGAGCATTTGAAGTGTAGGGAGTGTGACTACCCTAAAATGCTTCGCTCTCTACACAGACACACACACACACACACACACACACACACACACACACACACACACACACACACACACACACACACACACACACACACACACACAATTACTATGTATGGGATTAGAACTCCTACCTAACTAGTTTATCACACTACAGGAGTGTACAGTTATGGGAAGCACCCAGGAGATTACTGGGCTACAACTCTCCCAAAGGTGTATTTCACAGTGGATGACTTCAGCAGGCTTGTCATAGTAGGGCTATGGGGAGAGCAGTGTGTGTGCATTGGCCATAACCAGTTCATCTAGAGGTTGACACACCACATGTGGGCAAACACAGGGTCATATTTCACAGGTACGTGTATACAGATGCTAGATGCCTTCTTCCTTGTACAGTCATGTTGCACAACTAGCACATGCACCATATAGTCTGTACTACTGACAGATACCAGTGGCTAGTATCTACAGTGAGTGACATCTGAACCTCATGTGCTTGTGGCCCTTTGGCTGTCTGCTGGGTGGGACAGGCCTGGATGGCTCCTTGTCACAGTCACTCTCTTCCACACATCTATGTATGTCTACCTTTGGCTTATTATAGTGTGTTGTCCTTAGATATATGTCTGTAGTCCGGTCCACTGTGTGTGAAAAGCATGTGTGGCACATACTTAGGAGTTTCTGCACTAACATCTACGACTGCCAGATATGTCTTGTCTACCGGTGTTTGCAGAAATAGCCTTCATGTGTTTAAGTGTGTGAGCATGCCCAGTATGACCTTTCAGTGTGTTGTTGACTGACATTGTCTTCATTTCTCTAAGTGTGTGAGCATGCCCAGTATGCCCATCCATATTGAATGTGTGGATCAAGTCCAGGTAGTCTGTACTGCAGTGCTGACCTATGTGTTGTGCACCTACAGATAGCATACTGTTTCTGCAGGGTATTTGTCAATCACTTGGCATTGACTGTTACTACATTTCTACATAGAAAGGGGGGCACACCTGACTATTTCTACATTTCTACACAGGATTGGGAGGGCACACCTGACTGTTACTACATGTCTACATAGGATGGGGGGCACACCTGACACTTTTTCACATTTGCTATGACTGCACTGGTATGTCAGGTACTCCATTTCATTCTGTAGTCTTACCTATCATGCTGCCTAGAGGTATACCAGTGTACTACAGATTTTAGCTTTTATTTACCTACATATTAGCTTCTGACTTCCTACCCTTCAGAACTGACATCCCACTGCCTGACCTGCTGTAATCTGTCTGTCTAGGCCCAGGCGTGGGGGTTACCCATAGGCATCATTCAGAGGCCATAGCACAGCCTTTGTTTGTGTTTGTCTACACCTGCCCTGCTTGCTGTGACTGTTGTTGGGTATCTGAACGCCTCTGACTGGCATGTGTGAGTCACTTACCTTGTGGGTGTCCCAGTATTGAGGGTGGTGCTGCAGGGCTGCTGATGTTGGATGCACATAGTAAACTCCCTACACATAGTGGAGCACAGGTAGTGTAATGTTTGGCATCCCTTTTACTGTATGTGAGAGTCAGAGGGAGGTGTTATTTCCTGAGTCCCTCCTGTGTCAGTGTATGTGCTATGTGTTGCTTCTTTGCCAAGGCCAGGGCATACTGGGCATGCCTCCTTCTGTCTACTGGGGCAGGCTCAGGTTCTTCCTCCTCTGAGACACTCTGTGCCTGTGCAGGCCTTGGCAATGGTGGGGGGGGCTGTGTGGTCCTGCCCCATGCTGTTCCTTCTGCAGCTCTTTCCTCAGGATCAAATTGTGTACCATGGCACATACAAAGACAATTTGGGTACATGTAGCTGGTGAGTACTGCAAGGCTCCACCAGATGTGTCCAGGCACTGGAACTGTGACTTGAGCATCCCAAACACATGATCTACTATAATTCTGGTCTGTGCCTCATTATGGAGTTCTTGTTCAGGTGTGTGTGCATTTCTGATGGGTGTCATCAGCCACAGCTCCAGTGCGTATCCAGCATCCCCCACTAGGTGATTGTCAGGGATGTCTCTATTGGCAAATCTCTGGTACAGCTGCATCAGATGCCAGATTGGAAATCGTGATAGCTTCCAGGGCAGCCAGCACACACACATTCATTATTATGCCCTGGGCATCGCACATGACCTGGCAGTTGATGGAGGGGAAGCCCTTCCTGTTGATGAAGACCCTACCCTGCTCACCAGGTGGTGGTTTGATGCATATGTGCATGCAGTCTATAGGACGCACTACCTCAGGGTATTCTGCTGTTTGGTGAAACAGTTGCATATTGCTGGCCAATGCCTCATGGGTGTTGGGGAAATATATGTGCTCACTGACATGTGCTGACATGGCATCCAGGAACTGGTGGAGTACCCCGGATGCTGATGCCACTGAGATCCCTATCATATCCCCAGTTGGCCTTTGGAAGGTACCTGTAGCTAGTATTCTTAGGCGTACACATACCTTGGTATCCAATGGGATGGGTTCCCCCTCTGTTAGTTCTGTGTGTCAGGCATGGTCGGCACAGCTCAACAATTTGCTGTAGGAGGTCCCTGTCCACCCTGTAGTGCTCCACTATCTCGAGCTCATGTAGCCCCAGGTAGGTTACTCTGGGTCTGTACACTCTTTTTCATCTCCTCACTGTGGGTTGGTTGACAGCATTCACATCCTCACACCCTCAGCCTCTTCCACATGTTGTTGTATGATAGCTATAGCAGCCCTTATCATTTTGCTTTTGTGAGTGTTAAAAGTTCCCTTTTTGTTTACACTGGGGGTGTAGGGTGTGGGAAAAAACAGAGGGGGAGGTGTTTGCATAGTTTATAGTAGTGTTCTGGGCTGGGCTGGTCTGCTGCCTGTGTAACTGGCCGATTCTGATACATTTCACCTGCTAGCTATGCTAGTTCTCCTTGATTACCTTCCTACTGCTGTTTTCCCTTCCCATTGCCTTTCTGTTTAAACCTGGAGGTGCGCCGTGCAAACAGACTGCTCAAATGTGTGAAGTGCTGCTATTTCCTGGTTTAACTTTCTTTTTCTGCCTTTAAAACCCGGTGCACGGCACGTGCACCAGCTTAGGCACTGTAAAGACTGCTAGGCAGAGTCAGACACACCCCCTTGCTTAGCTGTGCTTAGCTAGGAGCAAACCTGAGCCACAGGGCTCCAATCTGCTTACAGTATGCCTGACACACACCACTATGATGTCAGCTAAATCCTAGGCTTGAACCATGCTATTCCTACTGTTACACTGTTGGGACCTGACTAGCATGCTGGGGAAAACTGGGATTTACTATCATTCCCCTCATTTGCATAGGATTGCCTACTAATGCATAGTTACATGTCTCACACTGAGCCTCCCCCCTTAGCAACCACTACTCACTGGCCATGTTGTCTTCTGCCTGCAATTGACTTGCATAGCAGAATTGTGATTTTAGTTAGAATGCTTGATTTAGGTTTATTTTGTTATCCCCCCCCCGATCCCATTTGCACGCCACTGCTGAGATTGGCTAAAAATATATATATTTTTTTTATTTTCTGGCCTGTTTGCAATGCCAGTGCCCTTATACTTGGCCATTGCCATGCTTCCTACCTGATATGCAGCCTTTATTTGGAGCTGTCACAGCTCCGTTTTGGATTTTGCAGAAATGTACTCGGTTCCTAAGATTGCACTAGCCCTGCATGGCCTGTTGCAAGCTTCCTGGATTGCAAATTCACCTCATTTGCATGGATTTCTCCTGCAAATGGGGTGATTTGCATACAGGGGCTTAGTCCATGCAGGACTAGTGCAGAAGCACTCATGCACTCCCCTGCAGGCTATTCCTGGATCGCAAGGCAGACATATTGCCTACTAGAGCTCCTGTACTGATCTTGCACGCAGTGCAAGGCATAGACAATCTGGGGAATTGTTCCTGGGTCCACCCTAAAAAGGGACA
Organism: Protopterus annectens; assembly: GCF_019279795.1. Lineage (NCBI taxonomy): Eukaryota > Metazoa > Chordata > Ceratodontiformes > Protopteridae > Protopterus > Protopterus annectens. The sequence goes on along the minus strand of NC_056741.1, from coordinate 1,760,551,064 downwards.
ATTTTCCCAGTCAGCTCACCAGGCCAACAAATAGGTGCAATAAAAATAAAATATATTATTTTCTATTTTTTAACTAGATAAGTTGACTGGTTTTCAGACTCTTCTCAGCCACACTGCAGTAAGACATGTATGTAATACGTTACATTAAAATTTAGAATTACATCTAGTATATTGAAGATAGCTGAAATCTGGATGTTCTGTAAACATCTGGAGAAATGAGAGGTATGTAACTTCCTTAGTAGTCAACTGTCAGAGGTGGAAGGTTATACCATATGCAGCAAATAAGCATTTATGTAAAATTGTGTGCCATCACTTACATTGTTAACCATTAATGTAGCTGATTGAGGTAATACTTTGCTGGTTGTTTTTTGGAGAGTTTGGAGTAGCGATTTTCTAAAATTATTTGCAAAATGTTAATTATCTAAAAGGTAAACTTGGTGGATGAAATGAATCTGATATCCCTCCTTTTAGCACACTTTTCAAAATGAAAAATGAAAGCCTTGGAAAAATGTGTAGAAATTCTGACTTTCTTCCTAAGGCTGCTGTATGCTTAATGCAGATGATCATTTGAAGAGTTTGATTTCCAGACGTTCTAAGCTTTCTCTCTTGTAGACAACACTTTGTTACACCTATGGAAGGCCATGGACAGCTGCCCCCTCTTTTTCACTATGTAATGAATGTGGGAAAGGCATTCTGAACAGAGATGTGTTAATTGAGGCATTTAGATATGTAATATTTTGTATGTGTGAATAGTCTGAAGTTGAGAATTTAGGATATTTTCTTTGATTTTCCCATAGGCTTATATGTTAACAGCAGTGGAGATTTTCTGTTAGTTTGAAGGGCTAGCTGGATAGTACAGGCAATGGTCACTTAGGTTATTAGGGAGTACATTTATTACTAGTCCTCTGTGAGTGGTAGTTGTAATTATGAGGTCAAGAGATAAGTTACTCCTTGAGTCTGAGTAGGGACTAATAATTTCTTGCATGAAATGTTCAAGGCCTAGATACAGGAGCATTTAATTAAGTGTGTTTGCTAAAGGAGCAGAGGTGTTAATGGAAAAGTAGCAAAGTATAACGGTGGTGTTTGGAGCATCCTTAAGAGTTAAGTAGGTTACTAGTGTTTGCAGGTTTATTTCCGAGGAGAATGAGGCTATATAGACTATGCAAATGTGAAGGACTGAAGTATAGTTTATTGAGTTTCTGCAAAACCAGCGAATGGTTCTCAGTTACCAAATCATTGATCAGATCTGACAATCATTTAGTAATATTTACTGTTTGAGTGAGACATGAGTCCCCCCATAATCCTTCTATCTTCATGAAACTGTAGAATGGGAAAGCTAAACCAACTAATTGTTGATTTAATGAAATCCAAACACCTTCTTCACCTAAGTGGTCCTGCTCAACACTTTGCAATTTTCCTTGATAAATTCTACACTTACCTTCAGGTTAACACTGAGGACTCAGTCCCCATAACCCATATAGTCCCACATTTAAGAACAAACACAGTTGGTGAAACTCCAGTAAAAAACTATACAACAAGAGGAATAATTAGCAAATAACTTAGAAACAAAATCAAATAATCCAAGAGCAAGTATGAAATGCAATCACTACCCATGCTAAAGGTAGCCATAGAGCTTTCTTCAGTTATGTCATAAGCTTATGATATAATAACCATCAATGCTCTCAGTTAATATAGCAATAACCAATGACTGGGTGTGGTGTATTGAAGATTTATCCATGGTTGGTGTGATTAAACAAACACGACTGTGGTAAATCTTCAATATATCAAACAACGGAGCTGATTATTGCTATTATACAATGACATTATTTAATAAAAAGATTACTTACTTTTCTTAAATAATGTCTTTGTATAATGGCACAGTGGTGTTATTTCTATATGTTGTGGCTTTGTTGATATACTATACATGCGTATGAGACTTACTTTTCCATGCTTATGCAGTATATCAGTGCTTTGGAAGTCAAGCAACGGAGATGGAAAGATCTCTGTTGCTTCTTTTTTTTTTGGACAGTTTAGAGGTATGAGCGAGGGCAAAAATACAAGGGAAATCAGGTACATTTGTTTTGTTTTGTAGAATGTACCTGATTTTCTGTGTATTTTCTCTGCCCTCCATACCTACCTCTTGATGTCTTAGATCAAGAAAACTGTAAAGCGTTGTCATATATTAATAAAAGTAAGTCCGTGTTACCAGACATTTTTTTATTGGTATATTCTCAATTTACTTGAGGCACGCTGGTTAAGCTGACCAATCAAAGTGCATATTTTTGAATGTTAATGACCTGTCATTATATAAGTCAAAATAACATCACATACACAACCACTAAGGATATTGCAAACATATTAACTGACATATTCAGCTCAGCCTTTACCCCTACCTAACCCAAATTGCTCACAGTATATAAACTTGCCTACATCACCCCAAATAATCCCCTCCAAGCAAGCCTTGTGCACTCTCTTCAAAGATAAAAACACTATCTACATGTCCTAATAATGCACCACATACAGTCTAGTTGGTCTTCAACTGGCATCTATTCAGTCTCAGCCTCTCCACTACACTCATGCCAGATGTAAGGGGGTATGCCTCTAATGACCTGGGCAGCTATAGACCTATCACCCTCATCAACCTTTTCTCTAAGGCAAGGGAATACATCATTATGGAACTCATAAACAAGGAGAAGGACTTAGGTATTCCTCAAACCCTGTACTCATACCAGTTTGTTGTTTTAAACTTGGTGGACATTTTGCAAATATGTCACTAAGGCATTGGACCCAGGTACATCAGTTCACAAGGCATATCTGGGCTTGGCCAAAGACTTAAACGCCATTCCACTCTAAGGCATCACTGATAAACCGATACAATTAAATGTACATTGCTATGTGAAAGCAAGAATATAGTATATTTGGCCTAGCGTATGAAATGTCCATTGTTTTATATAGGTAAATGTAATAGAAAACTAGGGGACAACATCTCGGATCATATGCCTGAAATCAAGAAAAAAAATATTTCAAATGCTCTGTTTAAATATATAAATGATTCTAATAATGAACATGATTTTAGGTTCGCTGTATTACAGATTTTGCAGGAAAATAGGAGGGGGTGACATGAGTATGAGTACAGAAAATGCAGAAAATGTCTGGATAAATAAATTAAGTAATAGTTTTAATCCAGGCTTGAATGAGTTAAGTAGTATCAAGCCTGTGCTGAAATTAAGACAAATGACATTGAAGTGAACTTGAACATTTTGTTGTTTTATCATGTGAATTTAGTTATGTTATTTAAATATATAACAAGAGTGTAAATTTTCATAACCTAATGAAGCATTGTATCCCAATCCTTGTTTTACACATTTTTTTTGTATTATTGGAGAAGAGTAACTTGAGCCGGATTTCTGATATTTATATTTTACTTGACCTGGCACATTATAACCTGCTTGAACTTCCTGGTGTTTGGTATCTTATTCCTATCCGGCCAGTTTCTCCTGTTGCCAAAGTCACGAAGATATGAATTAGGTCACAGACCAGTATTTATCAATCTGTGTCATGGAATAACTTTTGCATTGATTGTCAGTCTGCTCAAAACAAACATTGTAATATTTTTTGTAATGACAAATATAGCTGCCACATAAAACTCTATATTTACACACACACACACACACACACACACACACACACACACACACACACACACACACACACACACACACACACACACACACATATATATATATATATATATATATATATATATATATAGATATAGATATATATATATATATATATATATATATATATATAGATATAGATATAGATATAGATATATATTATGGGTCTACTTCAAATTAACAAAATGCCACTTACCCGAAAGTACGAAATTCATATGGCCGAGACCATATCATTGAAGTTTCAGAGGGAGTCTGTTCCACAAATGGGGTAGTCTCTGGGATACAAATCTGTCCCACCAACAAGTCCTACTAATGTCACAGACCAGGCTGAGGTCATGCATGCAGGTTACTCAAGTGGAGCTTAACTTGCAGATATGCAGCAGCCCTATCAAGGCGGGGTCTGAAATTGCTTTGCATGCTAAACAGAGTTCACCTCTGAAGACTCTGTATGAAACTGAGTAGAAGGACAGGATTTTTAGACTGTGTAGGGTAGTGTGACATCCGTGCCCTGGCCCAACAATCAAGGAGCCTCAATCCTCACCATTAACACCAGAGAGGGTGTCTCATATATGAGGAAAGGATAACAAATACACACAGTAAAGTGCAATTTCCCTTAAGAGCACACAGAGATCACAGTCAGTATGGGGCTGGTCACTCCCTTGCTCTCCAGGTCCCCAATAAGACTCCCCACTGGCACAGCTATAAGGTCCAGATCTCAGCCTAGTGGGCAAGCTAAAACCTCTAGCACCCTCTCTGTCCAACCAGTGCTTCGTGTCCCTGCCCAAGTAGCTGACACACACATACACACACACACTTTGAGAAGAGTTTATACAACCACACAGACACTTCTGGGGAAGGCTGGCATAGGTTCTCCAGCTATGCCCCTTTTTCCCATACTATATGGTAATACCAGCTGCCAACACGCACTAATAATTATCAGCTACTGAAAGGCCCTTAAAAGGGTGTCCAATTATTCCAATGCAACATTATTATCCAATTGGTAGTATAACCCAGGGATAAAGTTATTAGAGTGGCATTGTACAATTCTACCAAAGGCATGCAAGTACTCTTAAGAGCTTAAATTATCTCTACACAAACCAGCCACAGTTAAAAGGTTTTAAAATATTTAATAATAAATATTAAAAACACAAGCCAATACTTTCTACTATGCAGAGTTAGTCAAGAGTTCAGAGATCACACAGAAATACTTAAAATAAATCAGTAGTACAGTTCTATCACAGAAAAACACTTATTTTAATATTTCTGGTTCCTAGCTATTTTGAAAAGTCTAAGATAACTTACGTATGAGCAAGACAGTGCTGTGAGTTGGATGATCAAAACAAAAATGTTTAATGCCTTCTTTTTCTCTCTGTTTAAATTACTATTGCAGTTCTGAAAAACATTACATCATTTTTTTACACTTTCTTGGTGTTCCCAGGCTGACGGATATTACATTCTTTTGTTATCTTGCAGCTGCAGGAAACTACATCAATAAAAGACATTCCATATGTAAACTCTAGTAATTATTCCTTAAGTTAAAACAATAGGCAGGAAGCCTTCATCTAGCCCAGCCAGAGCCGAATTGTAAACATCAAAGACAGTCATGAAATAATTTAAACCTCAAAGGACAAACAATAAATCCTTGTCTTGGCTTTCTTTACAGCAGATGGCAATGTTGTTACATTGTTTTAAGTTCACATTTCACAGCATATTCTTTCAATTAAGAAAACAAGTCTGTAGTTCAACACTCATATTTACAAATGATAGAATTATCTGCACAATTCTATCTGGTTAGGATAGCAGCCTTCACAAGTAGATGTTTGAGGCCCTGGATTATCCTGGTGAGGAACCTCTGTGGTCTCCCCAGCTGCTGCATGTGCTTTGCAAGGTATAGTCTGAAGGGGGCATTGTACTAAATAATTGGCCTTATAAGGGAAGAATACAGGGATGTTATGACCTCCTTGTCCCTGGATGAGATACCCTTACTTATGAGGTGTTCCATGTAGAAAGCTTTCCATACAATGGAAGCAACATGGTGGTCCAAAGGTAGTTTGCTATCAACCATGATGCCCAAATCCCTCATGACTGATTGCATGTTGAGCACATTGTTGTTAATGTAGTAATATCTGGGGACGTCACTCTACCTAAAATGGATGATATTGCATTTCTTGGCATTCAGTTTGAGGCTATATTTCTGGCACCAGTCATTTGTTTGGGTGAGACCCTCTTGGAGGAGGTCCGCATCACTTGGGGAACTGATGACCACACCCAGCTTGCAATCATCTGCAAACTTGGTCATCCATAGGGCACTGTTTTTGGTCTGCACCTCAGAGAAATATATCCCGAATAACAGAGGCCCCAAAACCGATCCCTGGGTTATGCCACTTGTTACGGGTCTACTGCTTGAGGTGGCTTCCCCTATTTTGATTAGATGTGTTCTATCAGTGAGCCAGTTTGCTACCCATCTGGTAACATATGGCTTGATGCCATGTTGAAAGAGTTTATCTATTATGCCTGAGTGGAGAAAAGTGTTGAAGGCTTTGGCCAGGTCAGGGTAGTTTGTATTCACCGTCTTCCCTTCATCCATGGCTTTGATAACTGTTTCAAAAAAATTGACCAGATTTAACAGACATAACCTCTCCTTGACAAAGCCAAACTGTGTGGGGTCAAGTGTTTGGAGGTTGCCAATGTCCCTGTTAATGAGGTCCATGATAATCTGTTCCATGGCCTTGCTGATCAGGCTAGTCAGGCTGATGGTCTACAATTTCCCAGACTGGCGGATGCTCCACCTTTGTGTAAAGGGATGACAGTGGCTGTTCTCCACTCAGCTGGGTCAAAGCTGGTACTCAGGCTTTGGTTGAATAGGGTGGCTAATGGTGCTGCAAGCTCATGTCTGAGTTCATGTAGGATGCAGCCTAGGATGTTATCGAGTCCCCTGGAGGCTGTATTTTTTGCCTTTGAGAAGGCAGTGATGACCTGTTCCATAGAGATTAGGGGAGGGCTGCAGGTGATGAGATGTGCTGATTTACTGATAGGGGGACATATTGCTCAGGTTTTTGCTGACTGTCAGCCAGTAGGTTGGCTATATCTACATCATTTGTGTATATAGTGTCCTTGACCACCAGTTCTGAACAGATCTGGGTGCTTCCTTTGAGGTTGCGGACATATGTGAAGAAGGCCTTATGATTGTCTCTAGTAGATGTGGCCAATTTGGACTCGAAGTTGGCTTTAGAGGATTTCACTAGTGCTCTTATTTGCTTGTTCAGGCTAGGGAAAGATTACTTCCAACTGGGCACCTGCGCCTTCTTGGTCCAGGACAGCATTTTTTTCCTTTTGTTATATAGTTTATATATGTATATACCAACCAAGGTTGATTAAATTAATGATGAATAGAAAATAAATCCACCATGCTTCAAAATCAAAAAATAATCCAGCAACTGAGCAAATAATGAGAACAAGACTTAATAGTGCAAAAATACCATTTTACTTCAAAATTCCAAAGAACTCTCAGAAAGTGACAATGGACCTAAGCAGACCAATTTTGCCCCATGGCGTCATCAGTACAATGGAAGAAATTGTATCCCCTCACCTTTATATCCTACAATTAAAGCAACATTTGCAAAAACATTCTACTTGACAGCAGTGAATAATGACAATCTGTTTACACCAACATTATAACCTATGGGGTATGAATGCAAATGTCTAGCTCATAAAACACGGACACATTAATAGGGCCACTTATACATTTTCATATTAGTTATTTTTACCACTTAGGACAGTTAATAAATTAATTAATTAATTAACCAAATAATGAATTACAAAAACATTTTAAAACTAGGAAAAAATGTTTTAACTTAAACAGACCCCCTACCAATATTCATTAAGTCCTGGCTTCTACATCAGATCCAAATTAGTTATCCATAACCTTTCCTGCCAATCCAATAGTCAATGTTTACACAAATTAGACATAATCTTATCTCTAGATAGATCTAATCCAACACAAATAAAATGACCAGAGACATGTTCAAGTTAATGTTTATACAGTGCACTTCTAAGGCGCTTGCAATTAATGTTACTAAGATGCATCGTTATTCTATTTTTAAAAGCCCTAGATGTCTGCCCCACATAAAATGCTCCATATTGACAGATAGCCATATAGACCACCTATTCTGTACTACATGTAATTAGATGTCTGATATTAAAAACTTTGAGGGTATTAACCGATGTAAAGGACTTAGTCCTGGAGACCACCTTACAGTAAACACAGTTACCACAGTTAGTACGACCTATAGCAGCATTCACCCTGGTGTCATCCTTATTAGAACCCATTCATTTAAACCAAGATAATCATTCATCTATATTCCTACCATGTTGATAACCAAAAGAACAATGTTCTTCCAGGCATTGGTCAAAGAATACATCTGATTTTAATATATGCCAGTAATTGTTTATGACTTCCCTGATAATAAAAACATTAGTACCATAAGTGGTAACAAATTGTAATTTAGATGTTCCATGCATTAATGGCTCAAATCCTTCTCACTCTTGTCGACTAGCAGATCACCCTTTTTAGTACTCAAAGCCATATTTTTTACAATCCTAATCTGGGGCTCTGCATGCGCTCTTTCTAAACATCTGTCACTCATTTTATCAGCTTCCCTTCTAAAATCATCATCACTACATATGCATCTTAATCGCAAGAACTGTACCTTTGGTATATTCATTACTGTACGTCTTGGATGCTTTAAGTACTGCATTCTTTGTAAACGGTTTCCTATAAAGATTAGTTATCATCATCCCATCCAGAGCCTTCATAACACTGATATCCAAAAAATAAATGTTAGAGAACTCAACCCTATATACAAATTTCAAATCAAACTCATTCAAATTAAGGTAAGTTACACACTGTTGCCATGTTTCCAATAACCCAGACAAAATTCTTCAACAATCATCTAGAAATCAGCGTCACATACCCAATTTATTCTTAAATGGGTTCCCCTTATTATAAATCAAACCACATTCTAAATACCAAATAAAGCGGTTCTTATAAATAGTTGCAAATGTTGTACCAATTGCATCTCATCCCTAGCCATCCAGCTTCTCCTGCTGCCAATGTCAATAATCAATTAATGATCATCTGAATCAGAGATAATTAGTTCACAGACAGAGATTTATCAATCTGTGTCATGGAATAACCTCTGCATTTTTTTCAAACTGGTTATCAATCTGTTCGAAACATACATTCTGATATTTTATGTAATGTGAAATATAGCTGTCACATAAGACTTTATATACATACACACACACACACACACACACACACACACACACACACACACACACATATATACACATGCACACACGCATACACACACACACACACACACACACACACACACACACACACACACACACACACACATATATATTTATATATAGCTATAGATGTGTATGTATATATATATATATATATATATATATATATATATATATATATATATATATATATATATATATTTATATATATATATATTTATATATATATATATATATATATATATATATATATATATATATATATATATATATGGATTCACTTCATAACACTAAAACTTCATAATACTGAAAATGACAAAACTTCATAATACTGAAGACCAAAATACTGAAAGCTCAAAATACTGAATATTCAAAACACTGAAACTCAAAATACTGAAAGCACATATTATGCGTAAACTCAGCTTAAACAACATAAATCATAGCAATTTCTACCAAATACCCCCACACCCCTTGCTAATTATATATATATCTACTCCAAGATTGCACTTAACTACACTATGTGCAATCTTGGAGTTGATATATTTAATTAGCAGGGTGGGGTGCAGGGGCTTGCCTGCATATATTTGGTAGAAATTGTTATGATTTATGTTGTTTAAGCTGAGTTTACGCATAATATGTGTTTTCAGTATTTTGAGTTTCAGTATTTTGAGTTTTCAAGATTTTGAAGTTTCAGTATTTTGGTTTCAGTGTTTTGAGTTTCAGTATTTTGATATTTCAATGTTATGAAGTGAATCCATATATGTATATATATATATATATATATATATATATATATATATATATATATATATATGTATATATACCTGCTACATACCTAAAAATGGCTTGAGACTCCCTATCATATCATGTCTCCATCCTAATCAACCACCCCATACTAGAATCCTACATACCCAAAATCTGGGAAGTATCTCACATCATTCCTATCCATAAATGAGGTAACTCCTATGAATTCTCCAACTACTGACCTATTGCCATCCTTTGCACCCTATCCAAAATTCTTGAGAAATGCATCCACTTGCAAATGATGACATTTCTTAACACACACAATCTACTATCTACCACACAGCAAGGTTTCCGTCCACATCACAGCACTACCACAGCCCTTCTATCCTTCACTAATCATATAAACCTTCACAGAAATGATGACAAATATGTATCAGCCATTTTCCTAGAACTCTCTAAAGAATTTGATGAGGTCTCCCACTCTATTCTACTAGACTCACTAACATCATTATCCTTCACCTCCTCTACTATAGACTGGTTCAGAAACTACCTATCTGACAGGTAACAGAGTCCAGTGGAAAGGAACTCTGCCTACACAACTTCCAACCACCATTGGAGTGCTCCAGGGCTCTATACTGGGCCCACTATTGTTCTCTATTTGCACAAATAACCTTAACAGATCTACACAACATGCCACACTCATACAATATGCGGATGATTCAACCCTGATATGCTCTGCCTCATCTCCCACCACCCTACATACACTCACTCAAGATACCCTTAACTCCGTAGAAAAATGGATATCAGGTATCCAACTACTTCTAAATCCCAAAAAGACAAAACTGCTACTATTTACCCCTAACAGATCAAAAATCCCCCTCTCCTTTACCATAACATCTAAGGATGACACCACCATCTCCCCTTCTAACCACACCAAACTTCAGGGCATTGAAATAGACAATAATCTCCACTTTGATGTTCACATCTCATATACCACAAAACTAGTACACAAAAAGCTAGGTACCCTATACAGGCACAAGTCCTTTCTCTCACACAAAGCAAGAGTCACTCTTGCACAAAGCTACCTCCCCTGAACTCTATTATACGCAGCACCGATCTTTACCAAAATCAGACAATGTGACCTAGACAAACTAGAACCATGTTACAATAAAATAACAATGTTTGCTACTAACTCAACCTATAACTCAACCTATAGAACACATCACTGTACTGCACTAAAAGAACTAAAATGGCTTCAGCTACCACAGCTACTTAACTATCACCAGCTGGGCACAGCCTACAATGTTCTCAAATATCCTGAAAACAAACCATCATTATCCAACCTACTTACTGTCTATACTGCAAGTGGAACCTAAGAGCTAGTGAAAAATCTCTCCTCTCCATCACCAAGGCTAACAATAATGCAGGGAAAGTGCTCTACTCCCACACCGTTGCCAGAAATTGGAACTGTCTTCGCCTATCCGTGTCCACTGCCTCCTCCA
>NC_056741.1:1760507322-1760537322 GCF_019279795.1 Protopterus annectens | reverse complement strand
CAGGTATAGTTTTACCATGAAAAGAGTAACAAAAGTGTATGCAGTGGGCTATCCATTTTGAAATTGTCTGTTTGGAAATTGGCTTCCCTTGAGCTCCTATAGCTTAGGACACAAAGAGCTCTTCTGATTTTCTGAAAGGCTTTGTTCTGTCTGTGGATGTCCAAGGAATGTAGTAGTCTCTCCCCTTTGTTTTGAGGATTAGGGTAAAAGGTAGGTAAGTGTATAGCCTGATTCAAAGCTACCCTGGATACCACCTTTGGCATAAAGGATGGGTTGGTTCGTAAGGAAACTCTGTCCTGATGGAAGATGATAAAAGGCTGCACAGCCATGAGGGCTTGTAGTTCCGATACCCTACGAGCTGAGGTGATAGCCAGAAGGAAAGCTGTTTTCCAGGACAAATATTGCAAATCTGTTGAGGCAGCTGGCTCAAAAGGAGGCAAGGTCAGCTTTTCTAGAATGAAATTGAGGTCCCAAGCAGGTATTGGTTGTTTCCTTGGGGGTTTTATATTCTTAGCCCCTCTGAGGAACTGTCTTAAGGGGGGGTGAGAGAATAAAGGTGGATCAGTGTTGTATTCTGCAGAAATGGCTGAGGCATGGATTTTGATGGAGGAGAATGAAAGTCCACTGCTTAACAGCTCAAGCTAGATACTGTAATATTTGAGGTAAATTCAGTTTTCCAGGATTCTGGCCCTTTTTCTCATTCCAGGCACAAAACCGTTTCCATTTTGCGGAGTAAGCTTTTCTAGTAGATGGCCTTCTGGCCTCCAAAATGACATCCAGCACCTCCTTGGAGAGTAGGATCTGTTATGATGTTAAGGAATCTTCCATGCGGCCAGATTGAGTGTTTTCAGCTGACTGTGAAGAGTTTTGAAGCTGTGCTGAGTCAGAAGAAGAGGCATTAGAGGTAGGGTCCATGGAGGGGAATGCGTCAGGCTCCTCAGGAGTGTGTACCAGTGCTGTCTTGGCCAGTCTGGAGCAATGAGAATCATCTTTGGTCTGTCTGCTCTGGTTGTTAATAGAACTTTGGGCAGCAGACGAAGAGGTGGAAAGGCATAAACTGTCATTGTTGTCCAACTGAAAGAGAGAGTGTCCACTCTCCAGGCCTTTGGATGAAAAGTCCTTGAGCAGAATTTTGTCAATTGGGGATTTTTGTGGGAGGCAAAGAGATCTATGTCTGTCCTTCCCCATGCTTGAATTATCTCTGTAAAAACTTGAGGATGCAACTTCCATTCGTGTGGATCTGTCATATTTCTGCTTAGGTTGTCTGCCAGCATGTTTTCCTTGCCTGGCAAGTACTGTGCTTGAAGTTCGATTTGTAATTCCAGAGCCATGTTCCAAAGTGACATGGCCAGCCTGCATAGGGGCTATGAATGGGTTCCTCCCTGTTTGTTTATATACCACATTACTGTGGTGTTGTCAGTCCTTATCAATAGTTGACCTGGATGCAGAAGGTCTTTGAAAGCTATAATAGCATTTATTACTGCTAGCATTTCCTTTTGATTGATGTGAAGGTGGTTTTCTTTTTGGGACCATTTGCCCTGAATACACCGATCTGTCATGTGCGCGAGGCGTCTGTTGTGATGACTTGATTTGCTTGAGGCTTGCAGAATGGGAGACCTGTGTTTGTTTGGCATGCTTGAGCCCACCACAGAAATTCCTTTTGAAAACATGGAATTAGTGGTATTATTGTTTCCAAACTGTGGCTGTGTTGAGACCATAGGTTTTTCAGGTACCATTGAAGTTTCCTCATATGCAACTTTGCACATGGGATTAGCAGGATGCAAGATGCCATGAATCCCACAGCCTGCAGGATTTTCCTTGCAGTCAGCATGGTGAAATTTGCTAGTGTTCTGAAGTATTGAGTTAGTTGCCCCTGCTACTCTGGCATGAGGTAGGCCATCTGGGTGTTTGTGTCCAAGTTGGCACCCAGGAAAATTATTTTCTGAGAGGGTATTAGCCTTGACTTCTTTTTGTTGACTGTGTATCCCAGAGAATTCAACAATATTATTACAAAAGCCAGATGTTTCAGAAGTATGTGCTTGTTGTCCGCTTGGATCAGGCAGTCGTCCAAATATGGGTATATTTGTATCCCTTGAAGTCTGCAGTAGACAATTACTGATGCCAGGCATTTCGTGAATACTCTGGGTGCAGTAGATAAGCCAAAGGGCAATGCAGAGAATTGATAATGGGTTGAACCTGCAAGAAATCTGAGGTATCTTCTGCAATTTTGTCTGATTGGGACATGCAGGTATGCCTCCTTGAGGTCCAATGTTACCAGCCAGGACTCCTTGCCCAGCATGGGAAGAAGCTGCTGTAATGTGAGCATCTTGAATTTTGGTACGAGTAAAAATGTGTTTAGGATGGATAGGTCCAAAATAGGTCTCTGATCTTTTCCCTTCCTTGGTACCAGGAATAGTCTGGAATAAAAACCTTGACCTTGTTCGTGAGTAGGTACCTCTAGAATAGCTTTCATGTCTATGAGATCTGAAATTTGTCTTTGTGCCTCTGCCCTTTGATTGTGTGGCAGGTTTGGCATGCCTCTCATTTTTGGAAGGGTGTGAAAATGGAATCTGTAGCCTCTGTTTATAATGTCCAGCCTAAGCAAGGAATGCAGAGGGAATGAAAATCCTTATGCGGTATTTGCTTCCCACATGAAATACAATTATTAACTTTGTCTGACATCGGTCTGAGGCAAGAAAAGTTTCCGCAACTGGGTACTTAGCTTTCAAGAAGACTTCAGTTGCAAAATTTTCGTAATTTCAGGAGCTGGCCGACCAGCACTTGCGAACTGCTTCTGCTTCGGGAACCGCGTGGCAAGAAAGACTGAAGAAAATGGCGTCTGCTGGTTCTTTTATATCCCTGTCGCACTGATATCAGGGAAGAAGCGACGACAACTGACGCCGGACCTAGACTTTGGAATTCGGCCGACCGAGGACCCGCTTGATGGCAGGAGAATCCATCTGTTATGACTGCAGCTGTATGCACGATGAACATCATCTTTTACATTCCTTCCATGTCAGCAACCGCTGGTCATGCAGGACAGTTAGAGTACCTTGTCTCAGCCCAGGTTATGTACAAACAAATAAAAAAGCTCACAAACTGCATTCCTCAATAAGAAAGACTAAGGTCAAAAAACAAATTCATCTAGGTCAAACCACTAGAAAAGGAAAGTGACCTAAGCTCAGTGGAAAGAAAACTAAAATTCTTACTACAAGAAAAATTAAAAATGTGACAACCGCAACATAGGTGATAAATGTTATTGCTAGCAAGTTGAACCCATTTCTAAACAACTTAACTAAATAAGATTAAATAAACTTAAATTATGCAGCTCAACTCTAATCTGAACATAATCCTTATTGTGTACTACTACAATAATACAAAAAAATACCTGATGCTATTAAACACAAAATTAGGAATACTTATAGCTGAAAGAAACCCATCAGACGGCTCTTTCCAAACGCTATACAAACTAAACCTGTACTCAGTACTCATCGCACACAAATATTGTAGTTATCACATTCCATTAAAAGAGCTACAGACAATAATTAAAATACAAAAAGGGATGAATGGAAGGAAACAACTCAGTGTGTACCCTTATATGGTGGGTTCCCCTTCATACCTCGACTACTAAAACACTATAACTCTGAGGTTACATAAACTTGAAGAAAGCACAAATACCTGGTCTCCCACAAAAAGGCGTATACAGTATTTCTTTCCTCCTGCAGTGTATGACCTCAACATTAGAATAATGTACAGCAGGTACAGGTTGCGAAGGGTGATTGCCCCACCCCTGAAAAATGTAAGTCATATGAATGCACTAAATTACAGAAATGCAGTTGAAAACATAAACTATGTACTTTTGCTGATCATGATTCAGTATTACCGCTCTGTTATAATATATTGTCACATTCAATAGTCTGTGCTTCAGCACTGTATTCATTCAGCTATGTATAATTTGTGGATTTTAGGCCTCACATCTCTGACTCCCACTATGAATGGAACTAGGTGGGCTATATAGATATGTGTATGTATGTGTGTGTGTGTGTGTGTGTGTGTGTGTGTGTGTGTGTGTGTGTGTGTGTGTGTGTGTGTGTGTGTGTGTGTGTGTGTGTGTGTGCATCTGTGGGCATGTGCAAGCACTCATATCTCTCTCTTTAATATATATATATATATATATATATATATAGTTAGACATATAACATGGGCACACACACACACACACACACACACACACACACACACACACACACACACACACACACACACATTTATATTTATATTTGTATTTATATCTATATGTGAGCCATTTTATTCAATGAAATTCGGAAATCATGAATACTAAATGACATCACTGGAAAGATCCAAGAACATAACTTCATCCTATTTAAAAAACAAGAAATAGCTGTGTGAGATTGCAGAACAGCTTGGATCAGGAAACTTGCCTTTCCCCTGCTGTAGTACAATATCAGAGTTAGTATATGTAATTAGCAGGGGTGCAGGGGGAATTGCTATCCCTGCAAAAAAGGTGTTTATTCCTTTGTTCTGGATTTTGTGGTTTGGTGTTTTAAGTTTGATAAGTTGTTATTTTTGATTACAAGATTTCAACTAAATTATATGAATCCACACACACACACACACACACACACACACACACACACACACACACACACACACACGGAAAACAACACATTCACACATATATATTTAGATATAAATATAGATATAGATATAAATGGGTATATGAATATTATATGTGTTATCACTGCACACATTTATTGTGTACCGAACTGTGGGTGTTTTTCATCGCTGGTTCAGTTTGGTGGATTATATTACAGTCAAAGTTCATTATATTATCCACTACATAATTCAAGGGTTTTTGCCCTTTCTTTCAGTTTGTGCAACCCTGGAGATGGTATATTTAATTTCCAGGGGTGTGGATGCATAGCACCCATGGTGGGGGGTGTGGAAAGTGAAGCCCCCCCCCCCACACACACACATAAAAGTTATTCGTTTTTCTTTTGATAATCGCAAATATAATCTATTGGTTTACATTTGCGAGTAGTTTTTTGTGATGATTAATGATGAATGCCAATAAGGTTTTCCATATAGAACATGGGGTCAGGTGTCACACTGACCATCATACCTGTCAAACTCTTAGGGCAAGAAATCTAAACAAAGCCTGACATAATGGGGAACAAAAGGCCAAAAATAGGGACACAGTTTAAATATTACTATTATAACCTTAGAAAGTTGCTAAAATAACAAGATGTGTGTTAGGATGCATTTTCTGAAAGATATAAAGTCTTAAACTTAAATGCATGCCATTATTTAGTGACCTTAATCCTCAGATCATCCTATTGATTTGCTAGAGAATCACAAATTTCAAATTTTATGAGGAACAGAACAAAAATATGAAGCAAAAATCTGAAAGGTATGATGACCATCTCATAGTTGCAATGATCACACCGTTGGGTTGTAGCTCAGCCATGGTTATTATTTCATGTCACACACACACACACACACACACACACACACACACACACACACACACACACACACACACACACACACACAAACACATGAGTATAGTAACACTTGTGGCCAATTAAGCATGTCCATCCAGTTTACCTATTCATCGCTCTCTCTCTCTCTCTCTCTATATCTATATATATATATATATATATATATATATATATATATATATATATATATATATATATATATATTTATGTGTCCATCTGTGTGTGTGTTTGTGTGTGTGTGTGTGTATGTGTGTGTGTGTGTGTGTGTGTGTGTGTGTGTGCGCGTGTGCGTATGTGCATCTGTGTATGTGTGCGTGTATGTCTGTATCAAATCCCCAGCAAATGACAATTTAGTGTATACAAGAGCTGAATAAATGATGGTGATTTGAGTTGCTAATTATGATGAACTCAGAAAATGAATGATTTTTCATGTCTTAATGAATTTGAAAGTTGTTCACCCCCCCTTTTCTGCTAAGGTGTGTGACCTGGAGACACTGTCCATGAGAAGAACTTCTTCTACTATACCCATGGCAGAATTGTTTATAAGAAAGAGAAAAACTTTTAATAACTCATCATTTGATATGCTGTAAGACACTTAAACTTGAGAAGCAGTAACTTATTAGAAAGCCAATAAGCTCATGACTGGGATTTACTCATTCACTTTACAGATGATTGGATCCAAGTCTCTTCAGATTGGTCATGGCCTACCCAGATGTTCTCTATCATGTGATTTATCAGATTTTGGAATTTTGCACTTTTGGGTTACTGCATCCCAATTTACCATTTAGAAATGTTTGTAACCTCTGCTTTGTGGACCCAGGCTATTATATTTTCTGCCATTCTAGATGTTTCCATGGGGTAGTTTCTTATTTATGCATCTCTCAGCCATTCTTTTTGAGGTGAGGTAGAGTACCACAGGACAGTGCTTTACCATCTCTAAATGAATTGTTTAGTCTGAGAGAACTGTCTTATCACTGCTATGCAGGTAATACAATTCTTTATGCATCTACTTCCATCATAAATGTATGGCAAATGATGCATAACTCTTGGGAAGGTGATATGGAAACCAGCTATCATTAACTTTCTAATAATCCGTTGAAGATGAATATACCGAAGACAGAAGTCTTGGCTGTGTACGCATCTTTAAGGAGCTTCTCCTCATTCCTCTGAATGCCTTAGAGCAGGAAATCTGGAGAAAGCCATAAGTAAAAATGGGACAAAGTCCCAAAAAATAGGGACAATTTTTAAATATTGCGGTTACAAACTTTGATAATTGATAGAATAACAGGTTTTACATTAGCATGAATTTTCCGAAGGGTATGAAGTCTGAAACTCATATGTCTGTCTTTATTTAATGACTTCAATCTTTAATGAGTTGCCACTAATTTGCCTGAAAACCACAATGTTATGAAAAATGGATCAAAAATATGAGGCAAAAATCTGGACATTCTGCGAAAAACTGTACAGTTGAGAGGTATGCTTCTGCTATGTCAGTATAATTGCTCATTGTTTCCAGAAACATTTGAGCAATGTTTGTGTAAAAAGTGCATCATTTTTAATTTGTCCTGGACAACTAATAAAACACCTGGAGACCAGACGTCTTCTCTGTTCAAACCTGTCTGTTGCATTATTACTATGCAGCAGACGTTGCATGGTTTTTGTCTCCAAGTTTTCACTGCACTCAAAATCTAGATGTATTTTTGCACCTGTGTGACAAAGACTTAATTTACTTGAAGAGCCCCTGCAGAATGCTCCTAGCAAATCCTACTCTGGATCTAGAAAAGGCATCTAGATTGTAGTGCTTCATAAAGGTATGGACAGATGACCAAGTTGCTGCCTCTAGAACAATTCTAGAGCCAACTCCCTTCCAATATACCAGAGAAAACAGCCCGGGTGGAATGCACCTTTATTGTGACTGCACTCACCTTGGCATGGTGGGTCTAACAAAAACAATACCGGATAACATCTAATGTGCAATGGTTTGTTTAGAGACAGGCTGACCCTTCTTTGCCTCTTTGGTGGAAATAAGTCTTTCAGCTTTCCTGAAAGGTTTCATTCTGTCAAGGTAGTACCTGAGCTGGCAGTGCACATTGAAGGTATGAGTCCTCTCTACATTATTCTTAGGTTTTGGGAAAAAAAACAAAGAAGTTAACAGACTGACTGAAAGTGATTTCTGAGACCACTTTTGGCATGAAAGAGGGGCTCACAAAAACACAACCCTATCCCTCTGGAAAATAAGGTAAGACTGCCCCACCATTAGAGCTTGCAGCTCAGAGACTCATCCTGTAAATGTCAGGGCAATAAGAAAAACAGATTTCCACATTAAGAGGTATCAGAGTGTGCTGCAGATTTGAAAGGTGATAAGGTCAAATTTTCTGGAAATAGATGAGATCCCATGAAAGAGAAATTTATTTGTGAGGGGTCTCATATGCAATACCCCTTTCATTAACTGTTTTAACAAAAGAGAAGAAGAAAAAGAAGAAGAAGAAGAAGAAGAAGAAGGAAGAAGAGGATGATGAGCATCCACTGACAGACAAGCAGAGATGGCTGATAAATGCACAGCAATACACACATACAATAAGCCATCCTGAAGTACCTGGCACAAATAATTCAAGACCAGGGATGTTAAGCTGAAGGGACCCTTTGTTCCTGTTTAGGCACCACTTAGAAAACTTCACCCATTTGTAAACATATGATTTTCCAGTAGCAGGTTTTGGGTTTTCTGGCCTCCTTTAACACCTGCTGCACATCTTTATGAAACAAGTACCTAAATAGAGTCAAGACTGAAGCATTCAGTCTGTTAGTTGTAGTTGCTCCAAATTGGAGTGCACTAGATGCCCCAGAGATTGTTTGATCAAATCCATAGTGTGAGGAAGTATATGGTAATTGGCTGATACCATTAGAAGGGATAACCAAGATTTCCTGGGTTAACAGGAGGCTCACCACAATGACCTTTGGCATTTCTTTCAGAATCTTCAAAGTACCTTGTGAATCAGTGGAAACGGTGAAAACGCATACAGGAAAATTCATGTCCAAGGGAATGAGAATGCATCTGTCCTCTAAGTACTGTGGAATGGATACATAGAACAGAATTTCTCCAGCTGTCTGTTTTGAATGGAGATGAACAGATCTATTTCAGGCATTCCCCACATTTGAACTAGATCCCAAAACATCAGTGCCTTGAGCTGCCACAAGTGTGGGTTTGACAAAGATCTGTTCAGTATGTTTGTCCCAGCATTTTGTTCTGGTGGGATTTTTGCCACTTGAAGAGTCAGAGAATGCTGTAAATCCAGCCCCTAGGCATCATGCCAATTGGCACAGATGGTATAACCTTATACCCACTTGTTTGTTGAGGTACCTCATCACTGTGTTGTTCTCTGTAACCACCTAAAGAGAACCTGGAGTCCATAGATGGTGAAGAACATTCAAGGTATGGATCAGCACCAACATTTCTTTGATATTGATACGCCTCCATACATTCCTGGGCCTCCAAGTGGCTTGCACCTGCACTCTCATTGACATAGCTCCCGAAGCAAAATCAGAAGAATCTCTCTGGACACATTATGCTGGAATAAGTGGGAAGAAGAGAACCTGAACGGATACTCAATTGTGCTCTCCACCCCTATAACTCTTGTCTAATGAAAGCTGGCACCAGCAACTGGGATTCCAAGAAATGTAGGTGCTGGGTCCAACAATTTTGAATATACTATTGATTTTTCCTCATATGGGGATGGGCCAGTAGTATCATGAGAATCATGGATGCCATCAGTCCTAATATTGTTAGGTAATCTCTTGCAGAGGTGAACTTCATCCTGGAAAATTCCTGAAATATCTTCTGGCAGGACAGAACCTTGTCTTTGGGAAGAAGGATATTGCGAGCCATACATAACAAATCTCAGAAATCTTCTCAAGCAATGTGCAATAGATATGATGATGCAGAGCCTTCAAATTCAGGGTCATAATAAAGCAGACGTCTGGCATAAGAAGAAGTACTGACTGCAAGGTTAGCATTTTGAACTTGGGAAATTTTATAAAAGTATTCAGGAAGGATAAGTCCAAAACAGATCTCCAGGAACGCTCATTTTTGGGACCAGGAAAATTCTGAAGTGGAAGCCTTTTAATCCCTCAGAAGGAGGGCCTTCTCTATGACTCTTGATTCATGCATTTGGTAGAATATAGGACAGAAAACCAAAGTTTGGTCTGGCAAGTGAGGGGAGCCCTACTGAACTGAGGTAGATGTTCCTTCCACTGCTACCTGTAACCTCAGCCAACAATGTTGAGCACCCATTTGTCAGAAACCACTGATGGCCACACTTCCTTGTTGAGAACTAAATTTCAAGATCAGGCATCCAGAGGGGAACATAGGAATGATGGGAGCTGATCCACAGCATAGTTGTAGACTGGGCGGGTGTTATCCTTGCAGGGAAAGGAACCCTTCTTTTTAGGTTTGGTAAACTTCAAATCCTTTGTTCAGTTGGGACTTCTCCTTGTTGGACCACTCAAAATTATCTTGCTTATTGGGGGAAAATTGGGGATATGGAAACATTTAGACACCCCCTGCATTGGTATACCTCTATCAGCCCAGTGTTTTAGGATCCGATTAGCTGGTGTACCAGATACACAATCAATATTAAGCAGAGCATTTATAATCTAATTTTTAACTCATCAGAAAAATTTTGGCTGTGCAACCAAGCACATCTCTTTACTACTGCGGATATTGCTGCATTTCTATACACAGTATTGGCACCCTCTAAGGTGCTCTTTAAAGTATTTTTTAGACACTTGATAATCATGTGAAACAATCTTTTTCCCAGTCTTTCTGCTCAGCAGCAAACTTGTCTAAGCTATACATTCAACTCAACAAGAATTTCCACATAAAACACTGGTAATCAATTTGAAAACTTACTTTGCCAACTTCTTTCCCTGAGACTCTAGACACTTGCATAGCTTATCTTGGTGGACAGGGTTTGATAAAAACATGGTCTTTTTATTGTCAAAGGTCACTGAGGACACAGAGGCAGGGTCCACAGACAAGGGGGTTTGAAGGCTAGGCATGGCCAAGCACTCCCTGAATTTCTTAAACAACTTTTTAGGCATTGGCTCCTTCAGCGGAGGAGATTTTCAAGTTTTCTTAAAAACATCCTCCAGTCCTGGGAAAAATGGAAGGAAGGTCACCATATCTGGGGCCGCATTCTGCAAAAGATCACATAACTTGTTAATCTCGAGAGTAGCCACTGATTGCCCCCACTTACATACATCCTTAAATGTAGTCTACATTTGGGAAAAATAAAATATCTGTTTGGGTTTCTGAACCTGTTTGTCTTCAGATGAAACTGACTAGTCAGAGACCAGCACTTCCAAAACCTTAGATTCCAGAGCCCCTTCAAAATAATAATCTGGGGTGGTTGAAAAAGGGTGGGAGCACTGGTGTTTCTCATAACCTGGGTTTGCACCTTATTAGTAGTGGTCTGAATAATGGAGTTAGCCATAGCCATCATCTCAGATGAAAACCCAGTCTGTTGCCTTTAATGTGGTGGATCATTTGTCTGTTTTTGGCATGCACTACACTAGTGGGAGAATCCCAAGGGGGAGAAATATCAACACTGACAACAGATCCTATACCCCTGACTTCCCCTACACTTATAAAGTTTAACTCTCACATGCTTGAACCAGGCAATAACAAAGCCCCAGAGGACATATCTGTCCCTTGTGTCACACACAGTTGCGGGAGTACCACTATACCAGGATACCTGGACACAAAAAAAGGTAAGTGGTCCAATAGTCTGGCTGAGGCATGTTTCTTGATTTACTTTTATGGGTTTTTTTTTAGATGCACAAGGGGTAGATGGTGGTGGAGTCCATCAAGGCAGTAAAAAAAACTAGCCAGATCAATACCAAATAATGGATGGACAGTCAACCAGTAAGCAATGAACAGATTCCACTATTCTCTCTCTCACTAATTCTGAAGTCTATTTCTGCATGGAGAACTTTTCTGAACTCTGCACTGAACAATATCAGAGCAGTTTCAGTAACACAGTTTAAAACACAATATGCCTACACAAAAGTCCTTCAAATTTTGTAAAAATGTTTCAGCCCCAAATGAATAAAAACAGCATAAACCAGTATTAGACAAGAAATAAAGTGTACACTTAAAAAATGTTGTCAGCAATGTTTAACGTACAAAATGGTACTAAAATTGCAATTTAAACAAAAAAGTCATTTTAAATGCTGTACTGCTCCTCAACCACTTCAAATAATTATAACCACAAAGTAAAAACTGCAACAGTAGCAAATTTCCCTGTCAAAACTTACAAATAAAGGTTTTAATTAACACAAAAAAGGTGAGATTGACTTGTGGCTCTGGAAGCATGTGATAATGAGTAGAACTGAAGGCCATTGTTCAGCGACTCACCCAAATATTCACAAATTGCCATAACACACATTTAAATGGTTAAAGTCTCCTAATAACAAACAATAAACTTGAAATAAACAGTGTAAGGATTATACTATGCAGTAAAAGTAAAACCAAAGTATCCATCAAATTTCTAATAAAAAAAAAGTCAAAGCAGCTGAATACACTATTCCAGAACTAACAGAAAATGCAGCTGATGAGACCCAGAGGGAACTCAGCAGCTGAAAATATCCAGAGAAAGGAGCAGTCTTACAAGAAATCCTTCTCTTAATATGGCATTAGAAAACTGAAAGGGTCCTCTCTGTGAGTCTGTATGTCAGTCTCACACCTACAGACAGGCAAGGGAGGAACTCCGAGCTTTAGCAGACTGCCACAGGAGGTTACCAGGGTACTAAAACCGAAATGCAGCAAATAAGTGTGTTTGTTGAACATGTACCATTACAAAAGGTAGACTTCATGAAAGACTAGAATACGGCCTCGTATTCATGACTGCAGGATCATTCAAAACCTACGCCAAATTCAACAGTCCAAATTGCATTGCTTTATGAATAAGTTAAACAAGTCTGAGTAAAAAAGTGCCTCCTTCACCAAAGAAGATGCTGTATCAGTCACATTAGGGGCCCATGTCATTTTCTTCCTTGTTTACTGATGTAGAAAAGCTTTAAGGCTAATAAACTCCTTGTAGCCTTAACCAAATCAAAGAATAAAGCTGAGGACTCATTATTTTCAAATGCTGTCGGGAAAATCTGGAATCAACTACCTCAGGAAATAGCAAACCTAGACTCTACATCCCTTTTCAAAAGACATATCAAAGAACATCTCAAAACTCAATGGCTATGTCCTTGTACTAATCCTGACTGAAATTACTCCTCCACTACTCCCAACTTCCCCCCTTTTTTTTCCCAACTTTCCCACTACAAAACTAATTTTTACTGTAGACAGATTTATCTTTGAGATTGTCTCGAACATTTTTTTCTCTTTTTCTCTAGCACATCTTGAATGTTATTTAGTATCTAATTGCAGAATGTTGCTTACCTTGTAATTTTATTGTTAACCAACTATTTTTCTGAAAGATTATGGTTCTGCTTTTTTGGTTTTTGTGTTTTCTCTAAATTCATACAAATGTCCACCTTTGTACTTATTGTACTATGCTTATTATGTTTTATTGTTAATGATTGTTTTACTTCTTGTAATTGGAGCTTTTCTCCCCGGGCCTCTACTGAAAACGGATATTTGTCCAGCTAGACTAGCCCAGTCACCAAATGTAAAATAAATAAAAATAAAATTTAATCTGAACTATTTTCCTCCATTAATCTATTCTTAAAAATAACATGTTCATCCAATACTGTTAGTCTTCAGATGCCAACACCAAAATTATTTTTACCCTAAGCTATTTATGACAGGGGCTCAAAAACATTCTCCTACTGTGGTGTGAACTATGAAAAAGTGTTCCATTGAACATCATATCTTCTCTCACTGTTGTCCATCTCACATCTCATCTTACCAACTACCTAAATGAACTACTAATATAAAGTTTTCTAGATAAGTAAATTCCACAGTGCATTTAAAATGTGAACTTCAGCTCATAGACTCTAGGAAGTTTGCTGTTTGTGAACTAGAAGACTGAACACAATTTAGTTTTGCATTATAACGTTGTTGTCTATATACTGCTATCGTGTACTTCTATATTACTTGTGATTTGATACAATTTTGTTTTAAAAGAAACTAGCTGAAAATGGGGTTTTGCATATATTCTACAAACCTTACATAAATAAATAAATAATAGAAAAACTGCAAAAGAACATGATGAGACATTAGCAGAGATATTAAAATGACAGATGGAATGGGCTAACAGTAAACAGACATAAATGTGATTTTGTTACAAGTGTACTTGAATCTTTTAAGGTTCATATTCTGAGGCAGAGCAATATCATCAATCCAATAAAAGTAAAAGCAACACAATGTATAATAATATCAACAAATGAGATTTAGAGAATAAGCCTATTGAGTGGTCAACTGCAGTTATATATTAATAAAGGACTTTATATCTTTATACCTATTACTGTGCAGCTTACAGCTTTTATATGAAAAATGGATGCTTGCTGTATATAATCAGAAAGAAGTCTAGAACAGCTATACAAAAAAACTCCTCTCTGTGGCAGTGATACCTGATTTTTGCAGCAATAATATAAGTTCATGCCAAATTAACAGGCCAAGGTGAGTTGGTTTGTTATGTACAGGATGCTAAACATAAGGTGAGACATTAATTCAGGCATGCCAATAACCCAAGACCAGAATCAAACTTTGCACCTTGCACCAACAAGGTGAAGATTTTAACTATTATGTCAATCCCACCCCTCAAAATATGTAGTAGGCTTTGTACCAGCCTTGAAAGGATTTAACAAAGTTCTTATTTTTGTATTAGGCGAACTGTCCTGAAGAGTCATTATTTACACCTAATCAATAATACTAGGCCGAAATCAAACCCTATGTTATTTATTTATTTATTTAAATTTGTTGACTGGGAGTGTCCGACTGGACGTGTGTCCATTTTCAGAGGAGGCCCGGGGAGAAAAGCTCCACAGTAAAATAAGCAGACAGTAGTTACACTGGATTACATAGCGATTAACAATTTAACATAGAAATTACTTACAACATATTTACAGATGAAGAACATAGTACATCAGTAGACAACTAGAATCTTTATCTGTGAAGTACATAATAGGCATTAACAAATGTAACAATGAGAAGTTCCTGCTGTATAATAAGTACTAGGCTTATGAGCATCTGAGCTTGCTATAATCAAGGTAGTTAGTGGAGTGGAAAGAAAGGTAGTGGTTGGATGGGGTGGGTGATATTAGAGTGGGAGTTGCAAGGGCATAGCCAGCATGTTTTTAGGTGCGCTTTTAATAAAGTTTTGAAGTGGGTGCATGATGGTATGGAGGTAATTGTGGGTGGGAGTGAGTTTCATAATTTGATTATGGCGCAAGAGAATAGTGCTATACTTTGTGTTTATGAGATGGTGAGCTTCACCATTATGCCAAACCCACCCCATATTGACTGAATGCAATGTTTATACAAAAAAGCTAAAAAAGACTGTGATTTTTGAATATTACAAAAACACTATGTAGAGGTCAATGACGTAATTAACATGGGTTTGTGGAGTATTGTTTTGTGGAGTGTTTTTTCATACTGAAAAAATATATATGTTTTTCATAGTGATTGTTGCTACAGTGACCTTAGCTATATACATCCTGCCAAGGATATAACAACCAGCTTCCAAAGCTTCAGCTCATTTTCCATATGCCCAAACTATCAAGTAGCTTGAGTTGAGCTGACTAAAAGAAGTTTGGGCACTAAGCCCTTCAGAACTTTACTGCCACTAAAGAGTACACTACTCTGAGGCTTTTGAGAATCGATGGTCAGCTTGTGCTTTTCTTAGCTAAGCAGATAAGTTCCTTTTGGGGAAAAAACTTAAATTTTCTTATGTCTTACTGATGTTTTATCATTTTCCTCTTCAGGAAAATTATTTTAAACCACCAGAAGGATGACCAAGGTGCTCCAGAACAAAAGTTTGATTTCAGTTGAGCGCTTTCATCTATTACAAGAACTAGACTTCATCAGAACAACATCAGTTAATTGCACTTCCCTTATGTACCCACATCAATCAATTAATCACATTTCATTGCACGGTTACATTTAAAAACACATCGCCTAACTTTAATATAAAAATAATTAAACAATTTTAAACAAACACTATACAACATTTTAATTGTTTTATATTAAAGTTATGCAATGTGTTTTTAAATGTAATGGTGCAATGAAATGTGATTAATTGATTGATTGATGAGGGTACATAAGGGAAGCATAATTAACTGATGTTGTTCTGATGAAGTCTAGTTCTTGTAACAAATGAAAGCGCTCAACTAAAATCATGCTTTTGTTCTGGAGCACCTTGGTCATCATTCTGGTGGTTTATAGTACAATTTGTTTGTTTGCCTGTGGTTACTATGGACCTGGTGGTGTTGTCCAGATTATGCTAACAACAAACAATAGAGATGTACTGGATCGACTGCAGCAAGTGAGTTTACAGCTTTCTGCTATTGCCACTCAACTGAAAAATACTTCAAGTTCCCAGTTACAGGAATTTGGTAATTTGGGGTTGCCTTTAATCCAACCTACCCCTAACATGGAAGACACTTCCCATGTATCTAGTGATAATTTTTACCATTGAGTCTGGAAAACTAATGCTTTTCACTTTAATGCTGAAGCTGGGGGAAGTTACAAAACAAGTGACAACTACTCCCACTTTTTCTGAGTGAGTTAAAATGTTTGACGGTTCATTACTGCAATATAAAAAACTTCAGCTGGAGAATAAGTACCTGGAAAGGAGGATTGAGCTGAAACAAGTCCCTAGAGGACTGAAAGTGTGTTGCTTACATAATTTTGCAACCAATAACAAAGAGTTATTGAAAGAATTGGAGTGTTTGTTTAACCCAACAGGACTGGATGTGCTCAGGTTAATGGTGAAATACAATAACATTAAGATAGACGAGTTAGCAGTGATACTAGAAGAGCACATTCAATGCATTGCTAATGACATGTTGTTTCAACAGTTAAAAGCTTCTTTTGATAGAGCTTTTGACCAGGTTGAAAACGCTTGCATGAACATTTTTTCTCATAAATGTAACAAGCTACAGAGGAACTTAGATGAATACAGCAAGGGGAAGGCATACCCAAAGCTGATTGTTGCCCCGGCTAACCAGAGATGTTCCACCAGTCAGAAATTGAGTTTTTCAGAAACCAATGTGACGCAATATGGTAGCTTACATCAGCAGTCCTCTGCAGTAGTGCCTGAAGTTCGGCGTTCACAATGGCTGCAAAATAAGGTGTAATAAGGGCCAGGGCTCTATACTGGACCCACTATTGTTCTCTATTTTCACAAATAACCTCAATAACTCTACACAACATTTTATTTTATTTATTTATTTTACATTTGTTGATCGGGATAGTCTGACTGGATGCATGTCCATTTTCAGCGGAGGCCCGGGGAGAAAAGCTCCAAGGGTAAGCAGATACAGCATTACATAATACCAGCATTACATATTACAAACAGACTATTTACAGAGATTACATAAGTAAGCAAGTTAAACAAGTTCCACAGGTTACAGTTAGTCCTGAGCACAAGTCAGGATTAAATTAAATTACACAGTAAACTGGTTAACAGATTTTTACACATTCAAGTTAGCCAGGCTTGACACATTGACATAGCCAGTTAAGTGACAAATGTTGTTTGAGTCTAGTTTTAAATTGACCTAAGGTGGAAAGTAAGGTAATATCAGCTGGAAGAGAGTTCCAGGATCTACTTACAGAGTTTGCAAAGAGAGAATCACCGGCTGTGTTATTAATTTTGCTAGTCTGAATTAGTAGTTTGTTAGAGGATCAAAGCGGTCTAGGATTGTTATAGGGGGTGATAATATTTTTAAGTGCAGGAGTATTGTCCGGATTATAGAGGATTTTATAGGCCATAATCAGTTGGTTATACTGGATTAGGCTAGGTAGTTCAAGTCAACCAAGCTGATTTAGATTGATGCAATGATGTGTCTTAAAAGGCAGCCCAGTGGCAAACCTGGCAATGTGGTTGTAGCAAATTGAGAGTTTGTTAAGGACAGTCTTGTTCAAATTCGAGAGTAGAGGGGATGCATACAGAAGGGTTGAAAGAAGGTGAAAGCGAGCTATGGCAATTTTAGCTGGAGGGGTTAGGAAGGCTTTTATTCTGTAAAGTGACCCTAGTTTTTTATTGATGGTTTTGATAGTTTGGTTAATATGTAAGTCAAATTTGAGATTGTCTATGATGACACCTAATAGTTTTGTAGATGGGTCAGGGGAGATTATTGTTCCATCATTTGATTTTATGGTAAAGGTGAAAGTGGTAGACCTACGTGTTGGTGAAAATAACAGCATTTTAGTTTTTTTGAGATTTAGGATCAGACGATGTTCAGAAAGCCAGTTTTCTATTGTATTAAAGGTGGTCTGGGTAGCTGACCATAACTCTACTGGAGATGTGGCTGAGCAAATCAGAGCAGAGTCATCAGCTTATTGGATACAGCTGACTTCTGGGATGACAGTATAAAGGTCGTTAATGAAGATGGAGAACAGCAAGGGCCATAGTATAGAGCCTTGTGGTACTCCGAGGGTGTTAGGTAAAAGGTTAGAGAGTTTGTTCTGCCAGAGGACAGCCTGCTGTTGACCATTCAGGTAGGATTGAAACCATTGGAGGGCTCCAGTATCTAGACAGAATGTTTGCAGGGTGTGGATTAAAAGTTGGTGATCAACCATATCGAATGCCTTGGAAAGATCCAAAAAGAGGGCTGAGGAAATATAATTATTGTTGCGATTATGGTTTATGGTGTAAGTAAAGGCCAGGAGGGCTGAAGTAGTGCTGTGATGAGGACAGAAGCCATGCTGAGTGTCTGCCATAAGGCGATTTTGGATTAGGTGGTGCATGAGTTGTCTATGAATACATTTTTCCATAATCTTTGGAAGTGGAGAGAGTATAGCTATTGGCCTATAATTGGAGAATTCAGTAGAGCTGCCTCCTTTGTGAAGTGGGATTACATAGGATATTTTCCAGATGGTGGGAATTTTAGCTTCTACTATGGTTCGATTGATTAGTATTGAGACGGGGTAAACAATAGCATCAGCTGATTTTGTAAGTACTCGGCAGGGAGTTGATTAGCAGAAAGTGTAGTGAGTTTTAATTTTTTTTTTTTTTTTTACTCAACAGATTTTTTTTTTTTATGTTTATGAGTAAATTGTGGTACAGTCACTATTAATTACAGATCAAGTTAACAGAAGTAGTTAATAATCATGACAATATGTACAATATTTACAAATGGTCCAATGAAAGGAAACAGAGAGGGAAAAAAAAAACACATATGACATTTATAATTATATATTCCTGTAAGTTTACATTATTCCATGTCCCTTTTAAATTCATGAAGAGAAAGTTGTGCCTTTTTGTAGTGTGTCTATGAGTATCAAGACTCTATTCCAAGGGTTGTTAATCCAACGTCTGGGAAAAATTCTTTCTTCTTTAACTTTTATTTCTTTTAGTGCAGATTCCCTTAAAAGAGAAATGAAGTCTTCATAACTTGGAGAGATTGTGGATTTCCATCTTCTTGTTATACATTTTCTGGCCACAGCCAGAATAGTCCATAAAAAAAGTTGATCGTTTTTATTAACAGTTATTAAGGCATCAACATTCAAAAAAAATAATGATTTTGTTAAAACAAATGTATCATTATAAATGGCTTGAAGAAATTTATTAATGTCATCCCAGAACTTTTTAATACAATCGTAAGATATATGTAACCAATCTGCTTCACAATTTAGAGTACATCTCCAACAAGTAGCTTTCTGATTAGGATTAAATTTAGCAATTTTGTTTGGGGTATAAAAAGCTCTATGCAAAAATTTCCATGTGAAGATTTTCCATATCTGGAAGTTAGAGGTTAATTTAACTGATTGCAGAAGATCATTTTTACTTTCAGGAGATAGGCTCGTAGTCAGATCTTTTGTTATAGTATTCCATGTGTTTTGAGTTATTTTGGTTTTATACACTATTAATATTTTATATATTTTAGATATAGAAATTAACTTGTTATGCTTGTCATAAATTATTTCTTGTATATAATTTATGAGTTTTGGCTTAGAATTAAAACTTTTTGCATGATGCAATACTTTTTGGAGATCTTCTCTATCTTTATCAAGTATTTTTAATTCATCTATTACTTGTTGGATGTTTAATGTGCTAGAATTGTTTAAGCATTGGAACCAACAAATAAAATTATTAGTTTCCCATTTAATACATTTTTTTTCTTGAATTTTTTCTTTAAAATTCTTTGTTGTATTAAAAGGTATCAAAAGTTCAAACCATAGTTTTATATCAGAATTTGTTTTTAAGAAATTTCTAAATAGATTATATATGTTATTTAAGTATGATAAATTGGTAGGTTTTGTTGTATTGTTTTGTAGATTGCTACTTAATAAGTGCCAAAATATATTGTTATGATTCTTCAAGTCTATATTTTTTAATGTTTTATTTTCATTTAAGAAAAAAGTTGTATGTAAAGTTTTCCACCTAGATGAGTAGTTTGGGTTTATCCATTGTAGTACAAGTTTAAAGATGGAAGCTTTAATGTATGTCTCTATATCTGGAAATGTAATTCCTCCCAAGTCCCAGGGTCTAATATGGTGTGTGAAAGCAATTATATATATTTTTTTGGATACCATAGAAAGCCCATCAAGAATTTCTGAATTTTTTTTATAATTTTTTTGTTTGGTAAGATAGGAATTGCTAATGCTATATAGTTTATTTGGGGTAATAATATCATTTTTATTATCTGTAATCTATCTTCAAATTTTAATGTTAATTTATTCCAGGTATCAATTTGTTTTTGAATTAAGTTTTGAATTTTATTATAATTTAAAGTTATAGTAGTATTTATGTTGTCAGCTATAAGAATTCCTAGGTATTCAAGTGATGAAACTCTTTCTCCAATAATTTGATACTCACTCAGATGATAAACATCATCTCTATTCAAGAGTATATGTTTTGATTTTGCTTTGTTGAAATAAAGACCTGAAATGGAGGAAAACTCTTTTATTTTTTCCTCTAATGCTTGTATGGTCTCTTCTTTTGGTTTTAAAGTCAACAAGATGTCATCAACAAATAACATGATTTTGGAATTATATTGATTATAAAAAATAATTCCTTCTATTTTTAGTTCACTTCGTAATGTAAAAGCAAATAGTTCTATCACTAAGGCAAATAGTATGGGAGACATAGGACAGCCTTGCTTAGAGCCTTTAGTTATTTTAAAAGCCTCTGAAGTAAATGGACCTAACTTTACATAAGCTAGATTATCTTTATATATGTTTTTTATTAAATTTATAAAGTTTGATGGAAAATCAAAAAATACCAGAATTTTAAATAAGTAATCCCAATTTACTGAATCAAATGCTTTCTCTATATCAAGTGTAATTATAAGGGCTTCTAAGTTATCTCTATTCAAAGCTTCAATAATAGTTAATATTCTCTGAATGTTATCATACGTGTGTCTACCAACTATAAAGCCTGTTTGGTCTTCATTTATAACGTGAGTCAAGGATTTTTTAATTCTATTCACTAAGATAGACATAAAAATTTTATAATCATTGTTAAGCAGAAAGATTGGTCTATATGAGCTACACTGGGATAAATCTTTTTTATCTTTTTTTATAGGAGTAACTAGTGAGTTTTTCCAGGATGGTGGGATTATATTTTGTGTTTGAATTTCATTTAGCATATTATGGAACAAAGAAATTGCTGCATTTGGGAGAATTTTATATAATTCCATTATGATTCCATCCATTCCTGGTGATTTGTTATTCTTACTTACTTTGATTATATCTCTTATTTTCTTTATGGAGATATGTTTATCCAGGTCTATTTTTAGTTGTGCAGGTAATGTATTTAATAAAGGACAGTTAAATTTCAGCTCAAAAGAAGTAGTATTGCTAGCCTTATTTCCATAATGATGAGCATAATAATACTTAAAGGCTTCAAGAATATCATTTACTTCAGATACCTTCTTTTTCCCTTTCCCTTCATGTATTATATTTATGATATTATTTTCAGAATTCTGCCTCTTAATTCTCATAGCTAAATTATGGAGGTGTTTTGGGGATGTTGATATTGAGGCAAATTTTAGTTTTTCCAAAGCTAGATTTGTCTTATGGGTAAGAATTTCATTATATTTCTTGTTTAAATCTTTAACTTCTTCTCCTTTTTTTTTTCTGATCTTCTGATACATCATAATGGCTTATATTTAATTCTATTATTCGTTTTTGAATATTATGTAGTTCAGATTCCCATTCTTTTGTTTTATTTTTAAACCATGTAACAATTTTGCCATATAAAAAGACCTTTAATGTGTCCCATGTTATTGTATTGTTTGTATCTTTAATCAGGTTTGTTTCTAAAAAATATTTAATTTCTGTATCTAGCCAAGGTTTAAATTTCTTTAATTTAAAAATGTAGGCTGGTATTCTTGTTACTAGATTTAATCTTTTAAAATCCATTTGTACTTTAATGATTAAGGCATTATGATCTGAAAGAGGACTTGGAATAATAGAGAATTTTACTATTCTGTTGTTTAAGTCAGAAGATATAAGTATTTTATCTATTCTTGTTTGAGTATTAAAGCGATAATCACTGTGTGAATTTTAGTGAGTTAGATTCTTTAAACTTAAATGCATCTATCAAATTTAAGTTTTCTATCCATCTCTTGAAATATTTACCTACGGGTGAAAGACATAAATTTCTTTTATTAGTTGTTTCAGAGCTATCCAGAATACAATTAAAATCTCCCCCCAATATTATCATACCTTTATAATACTTTGTTAATCAATTCTATGTGTTTTTTAACAGTAGATAGTCCAACTCCAGGAATCCAATAAATATTTATTAAAGTCCAAATTCTATTTTGATATTTTATTATTACAATTGATAATAACCCTTCTTTATCTTCATGTTTGTAAATGATCTGTGGAATAAAGGTACTTCTTTTCCATAAGATTATAACTCCTCTTGTTTTTTTTTTTTATACTGGGAATGAGAGAGTATTAGATAGTCATTGAGTTTCCATATGAAATCTTCCTCTAATTTTAGATGGGATTCTTGTATAAATATAATTTGTACTTTTTGTAATTTCAGATATTTTAGAAAGTTTGACCTTTTTATAGGGTTATTTAAACCATTAATGTTTACAGATAACAAAGTTGTGTCAGTCATTTTTATAAAAATGTATCATGTGCTTTCAGGTTGATTGTTTTATTAGACAATTGCTTTGTCTTAGGACCTATGGTATTTAGTATATTAGTTATATCCTCTTTTCTTTTAGAAGTTATTACAAAACAAGTATAACTATTTCTATATGTGTTTAAAAAAATCTTCCATTTGGACCACTGAGAAACAAAAAAATTTAAAAACATTGTATTAACATATTTTTAAACAAACAAATAGTGTTTCAACCACACCAAGTCTCAAACATGAAGTGTCTAACACCTCAAATCTGTTTGAACTTAAAAGTTCAAACAGATTTACCTTCAAGATAAACATTATCATTAAAGAAGAAATATTACTCTAGCTTGAGCTCTTCAATAAGGAAAACAAAACTAAAATCAGAGAACATCAAATACTTTCATGCATGTATATATTTAAATCTTGACTGTAAAATCTTGTTACTACATGAATGCATTCCATCAACATAGTATAGATTAATTAATAAATAGCTAGTCATCTTGTTATTATTTCATGCCTTGGTAAAGGTAATATTGTACCTATAGAGTGCAAGGCTTCAATTAATTAGTCATTTATATAGTTATTTTCTATACACTGTAGTAATGGTATTAATTTACAAACACCAATATTAAACTATCTATAAGGGATTATAACTGTGCTATTAGAAATAGAATTAATACTTATGCTATGAATTTGCATTATTAGAATTGGTACATTGTTACTAAAACTCTTATAATTTCTTTCCAAAACTGTATAAGACATATCATATTATTTGATTATTATTACAATCTTCTAAAATAAATTACTATATTAATAATTAACAATAAGAATTATTACATATTAGATTATGTCTGCTTGAACAATATAACTTATCAAACCCGGTCAAGATATCATGACTTTTATAATTCTGTTGTCTATAAGTAAAGAAAAAATTATTAATTTGTGTGAAAAGTTAAACTCTTGCATTATTTATATGTGACCTTTTATAACTCTGACTAATTAGCTATTATTCAGAAGATTTTCTCTATTTAGTTCCAGGTAAAAGCCACACATAACAGAGTTAATCATCTGTAAACACAAATGTAATGGGTATTTAATAACTGATAAAGGTCTCATATTTAAAGTAGGCTGTAAACAATAAACTAGCATTATGCCTATGAATGTAAGTTACAATGATAATGCTAAGAAGTCACAGTTGTATCATATACAACTATTTATAATGATTGTTTTTTTTTTTCCTTTCTTTTTCTCCTTTTATAAAGCTTCTTTTTGTATGTTAACTTGTTTAATAGAACAAGTTATTAAATAAATAAGCATCTGAAAATACCTTTTAAACTAGTAGTTGGAAGTTTCTTTCATGTCACTTTAAGTCAACAAATGGAACTAATCCATCTAACACATTAACAATTACATGAGCTTGGAGAGCATGTACATCGTATATATACAAGACATTAATCACCAGATCACAGCAGTATTTAAATGGTTCATTCTATCCCAGTCAGTTTATGTAACACCTTTTTCAAAGCGCAGGTATCACTATATTTGGATATATATCACTGGTAAAATTTAACAGCAACTGACAACACTATTACTTTTTTTTCCCTTACCCTCCTTCTTCTTCTTTTTTTTTATTATTTCCTTCTCTTTTTCTTTCCCCTTTTCCTCTCTTCTCTTTTTAAATAATGAGAAATAATGAAAGCACTTGGAAAATTAGAAATAATTTAAAAGTAAACATTTCACATTCAAAGTATTGAATAATAATGTGCAGAGAGAAAAAAAACAAACTTTACAATGTTGTGTTTGAGCACCATCTTCTGGGAAGTAGCTGTAATTACAGTTGTATGCATTTCAGCATTTCACTTGTTAAATGTGTAAAGACAAGCTACCTTCCTTAACAGAAAGCTAAAGAAATCTAAAACAGAAAGTTCATGACTGCTGCTCATACTTAAATAATTTATTAAAATGATGATAACATCCAATTTAATTTAAGAAATACTATCATTAGACTTTTCCAATTCTATTCTCCACTAGTAGCAATGATAATTTAATGTGTTTGTAAGCATATATATAGCGCTTTGTTCAAAGTTATTTTAGCACTATTCCTAAGTATACTTTTATCTGAAGTTAGCAATAGGGAATAATGCTGTAGCAGGGGATAAAAGTAGAATATATGATGTGTAAAATTAACTGAAAGCTAAACGCTTTCATTTCAAGCAAAACAGAACAGCCGAGTTTAGAAAAGTGATATTGTGATAGTGTGTACTTGCTCGCCATCTTCTGGTCAGTGATTGTAACTACAAGTATGCATGCTTCAGTATATCTCGTGCTGTGAAAGAGATGGTGAACAACTTTCTGTGTAAAAATCTAAAAATAGCCAAGCAGTGGGTCCATGAATGCTATTTACTTTTAAATGGTTCAATGATGTTCTAAGAACAACTGATGCATTTAGAAACATTTCTATTTTTAACATATTTATCTCTAAATTTTGGTTGCTAAGTATAAAATGTGCACTTTAATAACATAACATACTATTATAAAATATAAAGGAATTTATTCAGACAGTTGCTAGTAACTTATTTTAGCTATGAAATGCTTTTCTAGGAGAAATAGTCTAAAAGATAAACTATTATAAGGACTTCTAGAACAATGTTAATAAGCATCTAATAAACTGTCTTGATTTTATATTCATGCGACAGCATAAAGAAAAGCAATTATGCATTTCAGTTCCTTAGTAAATCAATTTTTAAGTACTAAATAAAATATTATTATAATAGGCTAAATAACTAATAAAGGGCAGAAAAACTGCTTTGAGTCATATATTAAGGGAATTAACTTTTAGATAATGTAGTCATACCTTGGTTGATACTTTGAGAGAAGTAGTATCTTCCGAATTCTTCATGTCAGTCTTCTGCTTCTTTTTTTCCCTCACCT
Organism: Protopterus annectens; assembly: GCF_019279795.1. Classification (NCBI taxonomy): domain Eukaryota; kingdom Metazoa; phylum Chordata; order Ceratodontiformes; family Protopteridae; genus Protopterus; species Protopterus annectens. The sequence continues at coordinate 1,760,511,611 of NC_056741.1, read as the reverse complement.
CCGACCAGATATTTTTTCCTGAAGCTCTTTTTAGGAAAGATGAATTTGCCCAGTCCATTTCATCGGGAAGTGGAATTATGTTGTTTTTTATGAAGGTTGTGGCTTCCTCTATGTTATTAAAAGATCTCATGTCATTATTGTATTGAATTCTTATTTTGGCAGGATAAGAGAGCTGTGTCTTGATTTTATGCTGCTTTAGAAGTTTTACTAATGGCCATGCTTTCTTCCTTAAATCCAGAACTCTTGTGGAATAATCATTATCAAATCTTAATAATGACTGTTTATACATAACAGGATTTTTCCTCCATGCTGATCTCAATATTAGTTCTTTGTCCATAAAAGATAAAAATTTAATCACTATGGATCTTGGAGCAGACTTAGAAGAAATAGAAAGTGGCTTACCAATAGCTCTGTGTGCTCTTTCTATTCCATAAGATAATCCTTCTTTTAATCCTAGAACTTCAGGTAGCCAGGAGTTCAAAAATGAGATAATGTCATCCCCTTCAGTTTTCTCTGGAAGACCAAACATCCTTATGTTTGTTCTTCTCTCTCTATTTTCAGTATCATCCATTTTATTTATTAACCATGTATTTTGTTGTAGCAAAAATTGGGTTTGTAATTCTTCTTCTTTTAATCTCCCATCAACATCACTTAAGGAAGTCTCAATGTCTGAAATTGTTGTTTGTTGCTGTTGTAATATTTCTTTAAAAATTTCAGTTTGTTTTTGACAGTTATCTTTAAGACTTTCTAAGTTCCCAGAAAACCTTTCCATCTTTAACGACAAGTCCAGTAAAGTAGCAGATATCTGTTGCATCTCTTTTTTCAGTATAGAATCTGAGTGTGAGTTCTTTGAGTTACTCATTTTCAACAGCTTGTGGTGTCCTCTGAAGTATTTGACAGGAAAATTTCAGAATTTTTTCTTCAAAGTTGGTATTTTTATTGTCTGTTACTTCTTCTTCAATAATTACCCAGAATTTTTTAAATATTGTTAGTTTTTCCTGTATTTTCTAGTAAGAGTTTGAAGAGCTCAGATTTAAGCTGCTTTCAGTTAGCCATTAGGCTCCGCCACCCTGGGTTTTAATTTTTTGATCAAGGTACGGATAAGTGAAGTGGCAACTGGTTGGAAGCTGAATGCAAGTAGGTTTCTAGGGGTGCTACTTTCAGGACCAGGGGAGCTAGGAGGTAGTTGGCTAGCTAGGGCTTTAATTGTCTCAGTAAAGAATTGGTTAAAACTATCAGAAACATCTTCAGGGGTTTTATCAATAGTAGCAGCAGGGATTGGGGTTGAAGTTTGTTCAGGATGTAGTAGATTATTTAAACCTGCCCAAAACTTCTGAGGGTTATTTTGATGTACTGTCTGTAAATTACAGTAGTATTGTTTTTTGTCTTGTAAAATTGATTTTTTGGTTTCGTTCCTGGATTGCCTGTATTTAATGTGATCTTGAGGGTCTTTAGAAGAACGCCATAAAGCCCATGCTTTGTTTCTAAGGGTAATTTTGAATTTAGACACTATAGAAAGCCATGGTGCAGTTTTTGCCTTGGTTCTCTTTGAACGAACAGGTGCATGCAAATCAAGGATCTCAAGGAATTTGTTGTTAAGGTATGCTATTGCTTCCTCTAAGGGGAGGTGTTTTAGAATAGACCAATTACATGAGTTTAGTTCTTGTTTAAATTTGGCAGGGTCAAAGTTTTTATTGTTTCTAACCTTTCTGAGTAAGGGTTGTTGGGAATTAATGGTTTTGTGCTTAATTACATATGTGAGAAGGTGATCGCTTAGGCCATTAAGGAGGGTACCAGAGGTGTACAGTTGGGGGTGACTGTTTATGAGTACCCAGTCAAGTATACTTTCTTTTTGGTTGGGTTTACCTATCCTGGTAGGGGTGGATATGATTTGTGTAAATGCATGCAGGTTAATATGGATGGTTGGGGATTCTAAGGAACAGGTGCCCCAGTCTATGTTAAAGTCTCCAAGTAGTAGGGTAGTGACATGATAACCAGTGCAGGATATCTTCAAATGTAGATATATTGTTACCTGGGGGAATGTACATACAGATGATATTAATGCATTTATTTTTATTAAGTTGCAATTTGGTGGCAAGAATCTCAGAGTTATTAATATGAGGAGGTTGTATTACATCTATGGTGACATTCAGCTCAGATTTATAGAGTACAGCTACCCCACCCCTCTTCCTCGAAGCACGATCCAGCCTGTGTATGTTGTACCCAGGTGGTAACACTTCATTGTCTTTAGTGTTAGGTTTTAACCAGGTTTCAGATAAACAGAGAATCTCAGGGGAGTGGACATCCAGAAGTGCATGCAATTCATGTACCTTGTTATTAATGCTTCTAATATTGAGATGACAGACTAGGAGAGTTAGTTGGCCTATTAATTGTAGGTTTGTAGCTTAGATTACAAGTAGAGGGGGTATGTGTATCTGAAGTGAGTGGGCCAGGGTAGGGGTGAATATCACCACCAAGTATTAGGTTGAGTCTATACTTGGTGATGAACTTCAGGAATTTGTTTATTAGTTTGTGGTAGTGTTTGGATCTAGAGCTAATGTGCCTGGGGTTGAGATGTTGATAGACTGAACAAGATGTTGGATAGGATCTGGTACTGTAAGTATGGTTGAAGGTGGAAGGATTTACAGCTGGGGTGATAGTATGGCCTTATGGGACCTGAAATCCCGTAAGAAACTGGTTTTCATACAAGGTAAGGACATATGGTGTGAACAAGAGGGGTGTGAACAAGAGGGGTAGTAAAGAGGAGTATATCATTATATGTGATTCAGCTAGTGAATGAAGGAACTGTTTTACCTGGTGATGCAACACCAGAAGATAGAGTGGTGAGGTAAAGGTACTGGAAGGGGGGGGGTGGGAGAATGCCAGATGAAAGCTAATAGGTGCTATTAAATGTAGGTAGAAGAATAGGGGTGGGTGGAATTATCCCAGATGAAAGCAGATAGGATCTAGAAAGTGGGGGAGTGGCTATAGTACTATAAATTTAGAGGTACTGGGGCGGGAGGGAATTGGGGGCAGGGAGGGGAGCGAAGAGAGCCCGAGCTTAGCGGGGCTATTGCAGTTTACAAGGTTTCCTAAGGTGTCCTAAAGCTATAAGGTAAGTATTACAGCTCTAATGTAAGAGTCAATTTACTGCAGTTACAGGGGAAGGAGGCAACCACTCAAGTAGAAACAAAGAGCCCTATGGCTGATCAATATGGTGACCTGCTTAATTACAAAGCACTGTAAGTGAAAGCTTAACAAATGCTTTTTGTGTGTAATCTACTCTGTTTAAATGTTGAGAGAAACTGATTGCAGTCCTGTAGACACCATGTTGTAGGGAACTGTAGAGTTCAACTAGGAAAATAGAAAAGCAGAAATTCTAGGGTAAGCATGCAGACAACAACAGGCAGTTATTATATAATAATGCATTCAGAAAGGTTTGGTGGGGGGGTAATATAGCATACTTCAGAATGAACTAAGATTTATAGCTAAGAAACCTAAGCAAGAGAGCAATGCAGTAAATAAACACTTGCCAGATTTGAAAGATATACCAGAAAAACTAAATCAATTATTCACAATTGTACAACTAGAAAATTGCCAGTAAAAGCACTTCAGGTATAGCTAGCCCAAGTTATTCAAGTCATAAAAGCACTTCTTCAATGCGTGTGTGTGCAATTTAAACATTAAAAAACACATGCAGCAAGGAGGAGCTCTGATTATACACTTTCTCTAGGTACAGGTTCAGTTTAAACACAAATATTACCACAAAAATTCAGTAAAGTCACTACTTATAGAGCCTCTGAAACACAAAATAGAGCAGTCTGTGCAGAATCAGAATTTAGCAGCAGGTCATTCAGTTACACAAAAAACAGTAAAAGATCCATACAATGAAGAAACTTACACAAAGTCACACCAGGTCAGCCAAGGGGGGTAGAGAGAGGGAAATCCTAAGCACCTAGATTTGAAAATGATGCCTGTACTAAATTGTAGCAGTTTAACCTGTTTGAGGAAAGAGGGGGGTGGGGGAAAAGACAAGGCAGTGGGAGTGGTTACAGTTAATACCCTGATTGACTCAAGACACCACACCAGAGATAAATTGAAATCTGCACTCAGCACTGTGTTATTTGCACTCAGTACTTTAATGTTACTTGCACTCAGCACTGTAATTTCACTTATGTTTAGCAGGAAAGACAAACCAACAGTATACAATTTTGGGAATTTTTACAAGGGTTGCTTGTTCAAATGTCAGGCTGTTTCAGTTTACAAGGTACAACATGCCACACTCATAC
>NC_056741.1:1760479822-1760502322 GCF_019279795.1 Protopterus annectens | reverse complement strand
TGTGTGTGTGTGTGTGTGTGTGTGTGTGTGTGTGTGTGTGTGTGTGTGTGTGTGCGCGTCTGTGGGCATGTGCAAGCACTTATATCTCTCTCTTTAATAAATAAATATATATATATATATATATATATATATATATATATATATATATATATATATATAGTTAGATATATATACACATGGGCGCGCACACACACACACACACACACACACACACACACACACACACACACACTTATATTTATATTTGTATTTATATCTATATGTGAGCCATTTTATTCAATGACATTCTCAAATCATGAATAATAAATGACATCACTGGAAAGATCCAAGAACATAACTTCATCTTATTTAAAAAACAAGAAATAGCTGTGTGAGATTGCAGAATAGCTTGGATCAGGAAACTTGCCTTTTCCCCTTCTGTAGTAGAATATTAGAGTTAGTATATGTAATTAGCAGGGGAGCAGGAGGAATTGCTATCCCTTCAAAAAATGTGTTTATTCCTTTGTTCTGGGTTTTGTGGTTTGGTGTTTCAAGTTTGATAAGTTGTTATTTTTGATTACAAGATTTCAGCTAAATGATATGAATCCACACACACACACACACACACACACACACACACACACACACACACACACACACACACACACACACACACACACACACACAGAAAACAACACATTCACACATATAAATTTAGATATAAATATAGATTTAGATATAAATAGGTATATGAATAGTATATGTGTTATCACTGCACACATTTATTGTGTACCGAACTGTGGGTTTTTTTCATCGCTGGTTCAGTTTGTTGGATTATATTACAGTCAAAGTTCATTATATTATCCACTACATAATTCAAGGGTTTTTGCCCTTTCTTTCAGTTTGTGCAACCCTGGAGATAGTATATTTAATTTCCAGGGGTGTGGATGCATAGCACCCATGGTGGGGGGTGTGGGAAGTGAAGTCCCCCCACACACATACATAAAAGTTATTAGTTTTACTTTTGATAATCACAAATATAACCTATTGGTTTACATTTCCGATTAGTTTTTTTGTGATGATTAATGATGAATGCCAATAAGTTTTTCCATACAGTACATGGGGTCAGGTGTCACACTGACCATCATACCTCTCAAACTCTTAGGGCAAGAAATCTAAACAAAGCCTGACATAATGGGGGACAAAGGGCCAAAAATAGGGACACATTTTAAATATTACTCTTATAACCTTAGAAAGTTGCTAAAATAACAGGATTTGTGTTAGGATGCATTTTCTGAAAGATATAAAGTCTGAAAATTTAATGCATGTCATTATTTAGTGACCTTAATCCTAAGATCATCCTAGTGATTTGCTAGAGAATCACAAATTTCAAATTTTATGAGGAACAGAACAAAAATATAAAGCAAAAATCTGAGATGTATGATGACCATCTCATAGTTGCAATGTTCACACCACTGGGTTGCTAGCTCAGCCATGGTTATTATTTCATGTCACACACACACACACACACACACACACACACACACACACACACACACACACACACACACACACACACACACACACACACTTATAGTAACACCTGTGGCCAATTAAGCATGTCCATCCAGTTTACCTATACATCTCTCTCGCTCTATAGATATAGATATATATGTGTGTCCATCTGTGTGTGTGGTTGTGTGTGTGTGTGTGTGTGTGTGTGTGTGTGTGTGTGTGTGTGTGTGTGTGTGTGTGTGTGTATGTCTGTAGATAGAGTTATAAAAACATAACAAATCTCCAGCAACTGACAATTTAGTGTATACAAGAGCTGAATAAACGATGGTGATTTGAGTTGCTAATTATGATGAACTCAGAAAATGTATGATTTTTCATGTCTTAATGAATTTGAAAGTTGTTTTTCCCCCCCTTTTCTGCTAAGGTGTGTGACCCGGAGACACCGTCCATAAGAAGAACTTCTTCTACTATACCCATGGCATAATTGTTATAAGAAAGAGAGAAAAACTTTTAATAACTCATCATTTGATATGCTGTAAGACACTTAAACTTGAGAATCAGTAACTTATTAGAAAGCCAATGAGCTCATGACTGGGATTTACTCATTCACTTTACAGATGATTGGATCCAAGTCTCTTCAGATTGGTCATGGCCTACCCAGATGTTCTCTATCATGTGATTTATCAGATTTTGGAATTTTGCACTTTTGGGTTACTGCATCCCAATTTACCATTTAGAAAGGTTTGTAACCTCTGCTTTGTGGACCCAGGCTATTATATTTTCTGCCATTCTAGATGTTTCCATGGGGTAGTTTCTTATTTATGCATCTCTCAGCCATTTTTTTTGAGGTGAGGTAGAGTACCACAGGACAGTGCTTTACCATCTCTAAATGAATTGTTTAGTCAGAGAGAACTGTCTTATCACTGCTATGCAGGTAATACAATTCTTTATGCATCTACTTCCATCATAAATGTATGGCAAATGATGCATAACTCTTGGGAAGGTGATATGGAAACCAGCTATCATTAACTTTCTAATAATCCGTTGAAGATGAATATACCAAAGACAGAAGTCTTGGCTGTGTATGCATCTTTAAGGAGCTTCTCCTCATTCCTCTGAATGCCTTAGAGCAGGAAATCTGGAGAAAGCCATAAGTAAAAATGGGACAAAGTCCCAAAAAATAGGGACAATTTTTAAATATTGCTGTTACAAACGTTGATAATTGATAGAATAACAAGTTTTACATTAGCATGAATTTTCCGAAGGGTATGAAGTCTGAAACTCATATGTCGATCTTTATTTAATGACTTCAATCTTTAATGAGTTGCCACTAATTTGCCAGAAAACCACAATGTTATGAAAAATGGATCAAAAATATGAGGCAAAGATCTGGACATTCTGCGAAAAACTGTACAGTTGAGAGGTATGCTTCTGCTATGTCAGTATAATTGCTCATTGTTTTCAGAGACATTTGAGCAATATTTGTGTCAAAAGTGCATCATTTTCAATTTGTCCTCGATAACTAATAAAACACCTGGAGACCAGACATCTTCTCTGTTCAAACCTGTCTGTTGCATTATTACTATGCAGCAGACGTTGCATGGTTTTTGTCTCCAAGTTTTCACTACACTCAAAATCTAGATGTATTTTTGCACCTGTGTGACAAAGACCTCATTTACTTGAAGAGCCCCTGCAGAATGCTCCTAGTAAATCCTACTCTGAATCTAGAAAAGGCATTTAGCTTGTAGTGCTTCATAAAGGTATGGACAGATGACCAAGTTGCTGCCTCTAGAATAATTCTAGAGTCCACTCCCTTCCAATATACCAGAGAAAACAGCCCTTGTGGAATGCACCTTTATCGTGACTGGACTCACCTTGGCATGGTGGGTCTAACAAAAACAATACCGGAAAACAACTAATGTGCAATGGTTTGTTTAGAGACAGGCTGACCCTTCTTTGCCTCTTTGGTGGAAATAAGTCTTTCGGCTTTACTGAAGGGTTTCATTCTGTAAAGGTAGTACCTGAGCTGGCAGTGCACATTGAAGGTATGAGTCCTCTCTACATTATTCTTAAGTTTTGGGAAAAAGACAGAGAGGTTAACAGACTGACTGAAAGTGATTTTTGAGACCACTTTTGGCATGAAAGAGGGGCTCACAAAAACACAACCCTATCCCTCTGGAAAATAAGGTAAGACTGCCCCACCATTAGAGCTTGCAGCTCAGAGACTCATCCTGTAAATGTCAGGGCAATAAGAAAAACAGATTTCCACATTAAGAGGTTCAGATCAGAGTGAGCTGCAAATTTGAAAGCTGGTAAGGTCAAATTTTCTAGAAAAAGATGAGATCCCATGAAAGAGGGATTTATTTGTGAGGGGTCTCATATGCAATACCCCTTTCATTAAATGTTTTAACAAAAGAGAAAAAGAAGAAAAAGAAGAAGGAGGGGGATGAGGAAGAGGATGAGTAGCATCCACTGACATACAAGCAGAGATGGCTGATAAATGCACAGTAATAGACACATACAATAAGCGTTCCTGAAGTACCTGGCACAAATATTTCAAGACAAGGAATTTTAAGCTGAAGGGACCCTTTGTTCCTGTTTAGGCACCACTTAGAAAACTTCACCCATTTGTAAACATATGAATTTCCAGTAGCAGGTTTTCTGGCCTCCTTTAACACCTGCTGCACATCTTTATGAAACAAGTACCTAAATAGAGTCAAGACTGAAGCATTCAGTCTGTTAGTTATAGTTGCTCCAAACTGGAGTGCAATAGATGCCCCAGAGATTGTTTGATCAAATCCATAGTGTGAGGAAGTAAATGGTAATTGCCCTTGGCCGATACCGTTAGAAGGAATAACCAAGATTTCCTGGGTTAACAGGAGGCTCACCACAATGATCTTTGGCACTTCTTTCAGAATCTTCAAAAGTACCTTGTCAATCAGTGGCAACGGTGAAAACGCATACAGGAAAATTCATGTCCAAGGGATTGAGACTGCATCTGTCCTCTAAGTATTGTGGAATGGATACATAGAACAGAATTTCTCCAGCTGTCTGTTTTGAATGGAGGTGAAAAGATCTATTTCAGGCATTCACCACATCTGAACTTGATCCCAAAACATCAGTGCCTTGAGCTACCACAAGTGTGGGTCTGACAAAGTTCTGCTTAGTATGTTTGTCCCAACATTTTGTTCTGGTGGGATTTTTGAAACTTGAAGAGTCAGATAATGCTGTAAATCCAGCCCCTAGGCCATCATTGCCAATTGGCACAGACGGTATAACCTTATACCCACTTGTTTGTTGAGGTACCTCATCACTGTATTGTTCTCTGTAACCACCTGAAGAGAACCTGGAGTTCATAGGTGGTGAAGAACTTTCAAGGTATGGATCAGCACCAACATTTATTTGATATTGATATGCCTCCATACATTCCTGGGCCTCCAAGAGACTTGTACCTGCACTCTCGTTGACATAGCTCCCTAAGCAAAATCAGAAGAATCTTTCTGGACAGATTATGCTGGAATAAGTGGGAAGAACGGAGGACCTGAACGGATACTCAAATGTGCTCTCCACCCCTATAACTCTTGTCTAATGAAAGCTGGCACCAGCAACTGGGATTCCAGGAAATGTATTTATTATTTATTTAGTTTACATTTGTTGACCGGGAGAATCCGACTGGATATATGTCCATTTTCAGCGGAGGCCCGGGGAGAAAAGCTCCAATTTGCAGTAAATTACATACAAGTTACATAGATACATATTAATACTTATTGCAGTAACAAACGAAGTTAGAGAAACAGGGCATATCATATATGTGATTAAATAAAAAATAAAGAAATTTTTCTGCTGGATAGCATTCATAGACAAGACATCATTGTGAAACCAATAGACACGAACAACAGCGTAATATATACTTATTCTAAGTAGACGTCATTTAACAGGTGTAAGAAGAGTGTTAGGTAGAAAAAAGAAGAAAGAGAAAAAAATCTTAAGGGGGTGAGAGAGAAGGTCATGGAGAGTACAAAAGAAGGAGATTGCTTGATAGAGGGGAAAAGAAGTAAGCTTTTAGGAAGAAGTTAATCTGGATATGAGCACTGGCAAAGCCAGTGAGACTGGAAATGGTGGGTTAGACTTTTTTTGAAGTGGGGTAGGGAGGTAATGGTGGTGATACTGGGAGGGAGGGAGTTCCATATCTTACCAATGGCATTGGCAAATAGAGCATCGCCTCCAGAGTTACATGATTTAACTGTTTGAATAAGTGTCCTGTACGAAGACCGAAGGCTATTTAGATTGATGTATGGTATGATTAAGTTCTCCAGTGCTGGAGACTTTTCGGGGTGTTTGAGTATTTTGAATGCCTCAATGAGTTGGTTCTGCTGGAGAAGGTTTGGGAGTTCTAACCAGCCGAGGTATTTTAGGTTAATACAATGATGGGTTCTGTATGGTTTACCAGTTGCAAATCTGGCTATATGATTGTAGGAGCAGGATAGTTTATTTAGGTCAGATTTATTAAGGTTGGTAAACATTGGGGAGGCGTATAAAAGGGTAGAGAGTAAATGCGAGTGGGCAATGGTTACTTTAGCAATTGGTGTTAGAAAGGATTTGATTCTATATAGTGACCCCAGTTTCTTGTTAACGGTCTTAATAGTTTGATTAATGTGGATGTCGAATTTGAGTTTATTATCAATGGTCACCCCTAATAGTTTCGTGTAGGAGTCTGGGGAGATAATTGTCCCATTATTAGATTGTATGGTAAAGGAAGTGTTAGAGAGTTTTTGGGTTGGATGGAAGAGTAATAATTTGGTTTTCTTAGGATTCAGTATTAGCTGCCGTCCAGATAGCCACTTTTCTATTGCTGTAAAACAGCTTTGGGTTTTAGATAGTAGGTTGTCAAGAGATATGTCAGAACATACTAATGTCGAATCGTCAGCATATTGAATACAGGTGGCCTCAGGGATGGCTTTATGGAGGTCATTAATAAAGACTGAAAAGAGAAGTGGTCCCAGTATGGACCCCTGTGGAACTCCAATGGTGTTTGGAAGGAGGTTGGAGAGCTTATTTTGCCAAAGTACAGCTTGCTTAATACCAGAGAGATAGGCCTGAAACCAATCTAATGTTAGGTTATCCAGGTGGAGATTTCTTAGGGTATCATGAAGTAGTCGGTGGTTAACCATGTCACAGGCCTTTGATAGGTCCAGAAAGAGTGCTGAAGATATTTTTTTGTTATTCCGGTTATGGTTTATTATGTCCGTAAAAGAGAGGAGGGCCGTAGTTGTGCTGTGATTGGGTCTAAAGCCATGTTGTGAGTTGGTCAGTAGTTTGTTCTGGGTAAGATAGTGAAGGAGTTGTTTATGTAGACATTTTTCCATGATTTTGGCCAGTGGTGACATTATGGCTATAGGCCGGTAGTTTGATAATTCAGTGGATGATCCACCTTTATGGAGTGGGATTACGTATGATATTTTCCATATTGAGGGAATTGTAGATTTTAAAATGGTGCGATTAATAAGTATAGAGATGGGGTAAGCTATATCATCTGCAGCTAGTTGTAAATATTCAGCTGGCAGAAGGTCTGCAGAGAGGGTAGTTGGTTTAAGCTTTTGTAGTAAGGATCGAATGCTGGAAGTAGAGACTGGTTGTAGGTGGAAAGTGTGAAGAGTTTTTGGAGTGAGTTCTGTAACAGTGGAGGCTGTGGTGGATAGTTGGTTAGCTAAGGCTTGGATAGTATCTGTAAAGAAAGTGTTAAAGGTATTGGCTACCTCTTCGGGGTTTTTATCTGATATTTTTTCTGGAGTAGGAGTGGAGGATTTCCCAGGATGGAGAAGGTTATTTAAACCTGCCCAAATTTTTTGAGGGTTGTTTTGGTGTTTATTTTGTAGTTGGCAGTAGTAGTAAATTTTGTCCATTAATATGGCTGTTTTTGTCATATTTCTTTGCTCCTGGAATTTAATGCGGTCTAAGGGTGATTTGGTTGTACGCCATTTTTCCCAGGATTTGTTTCTGAGCTTTATTTTAGATTTGGAGTCTTTTGTGAGCCAAGGTGCAATATTTGTTTTAGTTTTGACTAGTCTTTTTGGGGCATGAGTATCAAGTATGGTTAGGAAAGTGGTATTAAACTTAGAAACTGCCTCTTCTAGGGGGAGATGCTTAAGAGTTGCCCAGTTGCAAGATTTAAGTTCCATCTTAAACTTTGAGAGGTCAAAATATTTCTTGTTTCGAATTGACTTATACGTGGGAGGTGTAGGACTACCTGTTTTATTTTTCCTTATGTATGTTATAAGGTGATCGCTGAGCTCATTTGGGAGGGTCCCAGACATATACATATGGGGTTGGCTGTTTATAAGGATCCAGTCTAGGATACTCTCTTTTTGGTTAGAGTTCCCAACTCTGGTAGCGGTAGTGATGGTCTGAGAGAACCCATGAAGATTTATATGGGTGGGGTTAGTCTCTGAGGAGCATAGGTTCCAGTCAATGTTAACATCGCCCAGGATTATAGATTCCTGGGGGTAGTTATTAGATAGCCAGTTTAGGATGCTCTCCAGTGTGTCAGAGTTTTTCCCAGGGGGGATGTACATTACAATTAGATTAATGCTTTTTTTTCTATTTAGCTGTAGTTTTAGAGCAAGTATTTCAGCATTAGAGATTTGGGGTGGTTGAGTGGGGTTAAAAATGACATTTAGATTGCTTTTGTATAGCACTGCAATACCACCACCCTTTTTTTTTATATGGTCAGCTCTATGTATATTATAGCCCGGTGGTATAATCTCATTGTCTTTGGTCCCTGGTTTTAGCCAAGTTTTTGTTACACACATAATATCTGGGAGGTAGGTAGCTAATAGGGCATGTAGATTGTGTATCTTATTGTTGATGCTTCTAATATTTAAGTGGCAGATTTGGAGGGAGTTAGCAGATCTTGGAAAAGGTGGCGGACTATTAGAGTTGGTTTTTGCTGAGGGGCCAGGATTCGGGTGGACATCTCCATCTTTAGTGATGTTTTTTCTGAGATATTCCATTAGTCTCATAAGTTTCTGAAGCAATTTCTGACCATTTTTAGATTTGGGGTGTGTTTGGTCTGGTTTATAAGGGCAGTAGTAATTAGACTTAGAAGTTTTACTGTGTAGTTGTTGGGTTATGTGATTGATACTACGCAGGGGTAGGGGAGCTTTACTTTGATATCTGGGGTAATGGAAACCTGAGTAGGGCTGATCTTCATATTTGGTTATTAGGTAGAGTATGGTAATTAATGGTAGTAAAAAGGATATAGTTTTTAGTGTTGCCCTTCTTTTTGCCTGTAGGGCGGATTTTGCTATCTTTGAGTTATGGTGCATTGCTATAGGAGGAGTGTAGGAGCCTATGGCTTTTAGCGTTAGAAGGGGTGGGAGGTTTTGGTGTTAGAAAGGGGGTGGGTGGGTAACAGTGAAGTGGATCTGGTTGGCTGAGGAAGAAAGAGGGGTGTGGCTACCTAGCTATAAATGTAGGACTACTGGGGGCGGGTGGAATTTGGGGGCAGGGCGGGGCGCGGAGCGAGCCCGAGCGCAGCGAGGGCGAGCGGAGCGGGGTTTCTCCAGTTCCAAATTGACTAGGGGCAAGTGGAAACAGGCAAGAAGAATTTTAATACAGCAAGTAACCCAAAAAACAATTTACACTAACTGTGTTTTATGAGCTCGTTTGTTTCCAGAATCTTTGGGAGATTTAGTATTTAGTTCAATTTTTATGGATTTTACTGCCATTTCTTTGAACCCAGTACACCAGCGGTTCTACATATGTATTAGTACTTATTTTTTAAGATAGACTTTTGGTAAGTGATTAACCTTGGTATCTTTCACTATTGAAGGCACCAGAAGATGAGAGCTTGGCTGTGGGTACTATTCAGAGTTAGCGACCCTCAGGATAGGTAGAATATAGCCAACGGGGAGAGTAGCAAGGATAGTGCCTGTAAGGAAAATGCAGATACATAGACAGAGTTTACATCATTTCCCTTTTCATTTGCAGTTCAGTTGGCAAGAATTATGCAATGATAAATCAAACTGATTGGGTATAGTTCAATGTTAAAAAACACAGCGTTAGCAGCACTCTAGTTTGAACTCTATAAGAAGAAATATAAGTATAATCAGTCAGCCACTCGTAGAGTCTATACAGTTACTGCGTAGTCGAATCCTCCCTCACTACAATCCTAAGGTTGATATTAGTAATACGCATTCTGTTGTACTGCACGCTAACACCAAACATCTATAGTGCCCAGAATACTGGGAATTTGTTAGAAATGCAAAACGCTATTGTTAAATAACCACAGTTTGTTTAACCAGCAGATTGTTTAAGAGTACAAAGACGCTATTAAGAGTAAAGCCAGCAGTATTCAGTTCACGTTCACTCTTGTGGTGATTACTGTTCAAGTAAGCGTGCTAACGCCTAGAGTTTACAGCCCTCTACGCTTTAGAAAACTAAGTCCTAGCGTATAAATGCAACAGATATTTAGTATTTTGTTTACCAGGTGCTGGGTCCAACAATTTTGAATATACTATTGATTTTTTCTCATATGGGGATGGGCCAGTAGTATCATGAGAATCATGGATGCCATCAGTCCTAATATTTTTAGGTAATCTCTTGCAGAGGTGAAATTCATCCTGGAAAATTCCTGAAATATCTTCTGGAAGGACAGAACCTTGTTTTTGGGAAGATGGATATTGCGAGCCAGACAAAACAAATCTCAGAAATCTTCTCATGCAATGTGCAATAGATATGATGATGCACTGCCTTCAAATCCAGGGTCATCATGAAGCAGAAGTCTGGCATAAGACGATGTGCTGACTGCAAGGTGAGCATTTTGAACTTGGGAACTTTTATAAAAGTATTCAGGAAGGATAAGTCCAAAACAGATCTCCGGAACACTCATTTTGGGGACCAGAAAAATTCTGAAGTGGAAGCCTTCTAATCCCTCAGAAGGAGAGCTATCTCTATGACTCTTGATTCATGCATTTGCTGCATTATAGGACAGAAAACTAAAGTTTGGTCTGGCAAGTGAGGGGAGCCCTACTGAACTGAGATAGATGTTCCTTCCACTGCTACCTGTAACCTCAGCCAACAATGTTGAGCACCAATTTGTCAGAAACCACTGAGGGCCAAACTTCCTTGTTGAGAACTAAATTTAAAGATCAGGCACCCAGAGGGTAACATAGGAATGATGGGAGCTGATCCACAGCATAGTTGTAGACTGGGAGGGTGTTATCCTTTCAGGGAAAGGAACCCCTCTTTTTAGGTTTGGTAAACTTCAAATCCTTTGTTCAGTTGGGACTTCTCCTTGTTGGATCACTCAAAATTATCTTGCTTATTGGGGGAAAATTGGGGATATGGAAACATTTAGACACCCCCTGCATTGCCATGCCTCTATCATCCCAGTGTTTTAGGATCCGATTAGCTGATGTACCAGATACACAATCAGTATTAAGCAGAGCATTTATAATCTCATTTTTAACTCATCAGAAATATTTTAGCTGTGCAACCAGGCACATCTCTTTACTACTGCGGATGTTGCTGCATTTCTATACACAGTATTGGCACCCTCTAAGGTACTCTTTAAAGTATATTTAGACACTTGATAATCATGTGAAACAATCTTTTTCCCAGTCTTTCTGCTCAGCAGTAAACTTGTCTAAACTACACATTCAACTCAACAAGAACTTCCACATCAAACACTGGTAATCAGTTTGAAAACTGACTTTGCCAGCTTCTTTCCCTGAGACTCTAGACACTTGCATAGCTTATCTTGGTGGACTGGGTTTGATAAAAACATGGTCTTTTTACTGGCAGAGGTCATTGAGGACACAGAAGCAGGGTCCACAGACAAGGGGGTTTGAAGGCTAGGCATGGCCAAGCACTCCCTGCATTTCTTAAACACTTTTTAGGCAATGGCTCCTTCAGCAGAGGAGAATTTCAAATTTTCTTAAAAGCATCCTCCAGTGCTGGGAAAAATGGAAAGGAGGTCACCATATCTGGGGCCGCATTCTGCAAAAGATCACATAACTTGTTAATCACGAGAGTAGCCACTGATTGCCCCCACTTGCATACATCCCTAAATGTAGCCTACATTTGGGAAAAATAAAATATCTGTTTGGGTTTCTGAACCTGTTTGTCTTCAGATGAAACTGACTAGTCAGACACCAGCACTTCCAAAACCTTATATTCCAGAGCCCCTTCAAAATAATAATCTGGGGTGGTTGAAAAAAGGTGGGAGTACTGGTGTTTCTCATAACCTGTGTTTGCATCCTATTAGTAGTGGTCTGAATAATGGAGTTAGCCATGGCCATCACCTCAGGTGAAAACCCAGTCTGTTGCCTTTAATGTGGTGGATCTATTGTCTGTTTTTGGCATGCACTACACCAGTGGGAGAATCCCAAGGGGGAGGTATATCAACACTGACAACAGATCCTATACCCCTGAATTCCCCTACACTTATAAAGTTTAGTTCTCCCATGCTTGAACCAGGCAATAGCAAAGCCCCAGAGGACATGTCTGTCCCTTGTGTCACACACAGTTGCACGAGTACCACTATACCAGGGGACCGTGACACAAAAGAAGATAACTGGTCTAATAGTCTGCCCAAGGCTACCATGGAATCACAAGCCATAGGCTGAGGCATGTTTCTTGATTTACTTTTATGGGTTTTTTTTAGATGCACAAGGGGTAGATGGTGGTGGAGTCCATCAAGGCAGTCAAATAAACTAGCCAGATCAATACCAAATAATGGATGGACAGTCAACCAGTAAGCAATGAACAGATTCCACTATTCTCTCTCTCTAACTCTGAAGTCTATTTCTGCATGGAGAACTTTTCTGAACTCTGCACTGAACAATATCAGAGCAGTTTCAGTAACACAGTTTAAAACACAATATGCCTACACAAAAGTCCCCCAAATTTTGTAAAAATGTTTCAGTCCCAAATGAATAAAAACAACATAGATCAGTATTAGACAAGAAATAAAGTGTACATTTAAAAAATGTTGTCAGCAATGTTTAACATACAAAATAGTACTAAAATTGCAATTTAAACAAAAAAGTCACTTTAAATGCTGTACTCCTCCTCATCCACTTCAAATAGTTACATCCCAAAGTAAAAACTGCAACAGTAGCAAATTTCCCTATCAAAACTTACAAATAAAGGTTTTAATTAACACAAAAAAAAGGTGAGATTAACTTGTGGCTCTGGAAGCATGTGATAATGAGTAGAACTGAAGGCCATTGTTCAGCGACTCACCCAAATATTCACAAATTGCCATAATACACATTTAAATGGTTAAAGTCTCCCAATAACAAACAATAAACTTGAAATAAACAGTGTAAGGATTATACTATGCAGTAAAAGTAAAACCAAAGTATCCATCAAATTTCTAATAAAAAAAAAGTCAAAGCAGCTGAATACACTATTCCAGAACTAACAGAAAATGCAGCTGATGAGACCCAGAGGGAACTCAGCAGCTGAAAATATCCAGAGAAAGGAGCAGTCTTACAAGAAATCCTTCTCTTAATATGGCATTAGAAAACTGAAAGGGTCCTCTCTGTGAGTCTGTATGTCAGTCTCTCACCTACAGACAGGCAGGGGAAGGAACTCCGAGCTTTAGCAGACGGCCACAGGAGGTTACCAGGGTACTAAAACCGAAATGCATCAAATAAGTGTGTTTGTTGAACATGTACCATTACAAAAGGTAGACTTCATGAAAGACTAGAATACGGCCTCATATTCATGACTGCAGGATCATTCATCACATACGCCAAATTCAACAGTCCAAATTGCATTGCTTTATGAATAAGTTAAACAAGTCTGAGTAAAAAAGTGCCTCCTACACCAAAGAAAATGCTGTATCAGTCACATTAGGGGCCCATGTCATCTTCTTCCTTGCTTACTGATGTAGAAACGCTTTAATCTGAACTATTTTCCTCCATTAATCTATTCTTAAAAATAAAATGTTCATCCAATACTGTTAGTCTTCAGATGCCAACACCAAAATTATTTTCACCCTAAGCTATTTATGACAGGGGCTCAAAAACATTCACCTACTGTGGTGTGAACTATGAAAAAGTGTTCCATTGAACATCAAATCTTCTCTCACTGTTGTCCATCTCACGTCTCATCTTAACAACTACCTAAATGAACTACTAATATAAAGTTTTCAAGATAAGTAAATTCTACAGTGCATTTAAAATGTGAACTTCAGCTCATAGACTCTAGGAAGTTTGCTGTTTGTGAACTAGAAGACTGAACACAATTTAGTTTTGCATTATCATGTTGTTGTCTATATACTGCTATCTTGTACTTCTATATTACTTGTGATTTGATACAATTTTGTTTTATAAGAAACTGTAGCTGAAAATGGGGTTTTGCATATATTCTACAAACCTTACATAAATAAATAAATAATGGAAAAACTGCAAAAGAACATGATGAGACATTAACAGAGATATTAAAATGACAGATGGAATGGGCTAACAGTAAACAGACATAAATGTGATTTTGATACAAGTGTGCTTGAATCTTTTAAGGTTCATATTCTGAGGCAGAGCAATATCATCAATCCAATAAAAGTAAAATCAACACAATGTATAATGATATCAACAAATGAGATAGAGAGAATAAGCCTATTGAGTGAAGTCAACTGCAGTTATATATTAATAAATGACTTTATATCTTTATACCCATTACTGTGCAGCTTACAGCTTTTATATGAAAAATGGATGCTTGCTGTATATAATCAGAAAAAAGTCTAGAACAGCTATACAAAAAAACTTCTCTCTGTGGCAGTGATACCTGATTTTTGCAGCAATAATATACGTTCATGTCAAATTAACAGGCCAAGGTGAGTTGGTTTGTTATGTACGGGATGCTAAACATAAGGTGAGACATTAATTCAGGCATGCCAATAACCCAAGATCAGAATCAAACTCTGCACCTTGCACCAACAAGGTGAAGATTTTAACTATTATGTCAATCCCACCCCTCAAAATATGTAGTAGGCTTTGTACCAGCCTTGAAAGGATTTAACAAAGTTCTTATGTTTGTATTAGGCTAACTGTCCTGAAGAGTCATTATTTACACCTAATCAATAATACTAGGCCAAAATCAAACCCTATTTTATTTATTTATTTATTTATTTAAATTTGTTGACTGGGAGTGTCCGACTGGACATGTGTCCATTTTCAGCGGAGGCCCGGGGAGAAAAGCTCCACAGTAAAATAAGCAGACAGTAGTTACATTGGATTACATAGCGATTAAAAATTTAACATAGAAATTACTTACAACATATTTACAGATGAAGAACATAGTACATCAGTAGACAACTAGAATCTTTATCTGTGAAGTACATAACAGGCATTAACAAATGTAACAATGAGAAGTTCCTGCTGTATAATAAGTACTAGGCTTATGAGCATCTGAGCTTGCTATAATCAAGGTATTTAGTGGAGTGGAAAGAAAGGTAGTAGTTGGATGGGGTGGATGATATTAGAGTGGGAGTTGCAAGGGCATAGCCAGCATGTTTTTAGGTGTGCTTTTAATAAAGTTTTCAAGTTGGTGCATGATGGTACGGAGGTAATTGTGGGTGGGAGTGAGTTCCATAATTTGGCTATGGCGCAAGAGAATAGTGCTATACTTTGTGCTTATGAGGTGGTGAGCTTCACCATTATGCCAAACCCACCCCATATTGACTGAATGCAATGTTTATACAAAAAAGCTAAAATAGACTGTGATTTTTGAATATTACAAAAACACTATGTAGAGGTCAATGACGTAATTAACATGGGTTTGTGGAGTATTGTTTTGTGGAGTGTTGTTTCATACTGAAAAAATATATATGTTTTTCATAGTGATTGTTGCTACAGTGACCTTAGCTATATACATCCTGCCAAGGATATAACAACCAGCTTCCAAAGCTTCAGCTCATCTTCCATATGCCCAAACTATCAAGTAGCTTGAGTTGAGCTGACTAAAAGAAGTTTGGGCACTAAGCCCTTCAGAACTTTACTGCCACTAAAGAGTACACTACTCTGAGGCTTTTGAGAATCGATGGTCAGCTTGTGCTTTTCTTAGCTAAGCAAATAAGTTCCTTTTGGGGAAAAAACTTAAATTTTCTTATGTCTTACTGATGTTTTATCATTTTCCTCTTCAGGAAAATTATTTTAAACCACCAGAAGGATGAACAAGGTGCTCCAGAACAAAAGTTTGATTTCAGTTGAGCGCTTTCATCTGTTACAAGAACTAGACTTCATCAGAACAACATCAGTTAATTGCACTTCCCTTATTTACCCACATCAATCAATTAATCACATTTCATTGCACGGTTACATTGAAAAACACATCGCCTAACTTTAATATAAAAATAATTAAACATTTTTAAACCAACACTATACAACATTTTAATTGTTTTATATTAAAGTTATGCGATGTGTTTTTAAATGTAACCGTGCAATGAAATGTGATTAATTGATTGATTGATGAGGGTACATAAGGGAAGCATAATTAACTGATGTTGCTCTGATGAAGTCTAGTTCTTGTAACAAATGAAAGCGCTCAACTAAAATCATGCTTTTGTTCTGGAGCACCTTGGTCATCATTCTGGTGGTTTATAGAACAATTTGTTTGTTTGCCTGTGGTTACTATGGACCTGGTGGTGTTGTCCAGAATATGCTAACAACAAACAATGGAATATGTACTGGATCGATTGCAGCAAGTGAGTTTACAGCTTTCTGCTATTGCCACTCAACTGACAAATACTTCAAGTTCCCAGTTACAGGAATTTGGTAATTTGGGGTTGCCTTTAATCCAACCTACCTCTAACATGGAAGACACTTCCCGTGTATCTAGTGATAATTTGTACCATTGACTTTGGAAAACTAATGATTTTCACTTTAATGCTGAAGCTGGGGGAAGTTACAAAACAAGGGACAACTACTCCCACTTTTTCTGAGTGCGTTAAAATGTTTGACGGTTCATTACTGCAATATAAAAAACTTCAGCTGGAGAATAAGTACCTGGAAAGGAGGATTGAGCTGAAACAAGTCCCTAGAGGACTGAAAGTGTGTTGCTTACATAATTTTGCAACCAATAACAATGAATTTTTGAAAGAATTGGAGTGTTTGTTTAACTCAACAGGACTGGATGTGCTCAGGTTAATGGTGAAATACAATAACATTAAGATAGACGAGTTAGCAGTGATACTAGAAGAGCACATTCAATGCATTGCTAATGACATGTTGTTTCCACAGTTAAAAGCTTCTTTTGATAGAGCTTTTGACCAGGTTGAAAATGCTTGCTTGAACATTTTTTCTCATAAATGTAACAAGCTACAGAGGAACTTAGATGAATACAGCAAGGGGAAGGCATACCTAAAGCAGATTGTTGCCCCGGCTAACCAGAGATGTTCCACCAATCAGAAATTGAGTTTTTCAGAAACCAATGTGACGCAAGATGGTAGCTTACATCAGCAGTCCTCTGCAGTATTGCCGGAAGTTCGACGTTCACAACGGCTGCAAAATAAGGTGTAATAAGGGCCAGGGCTCTATACTGGACCCACTATTGTTCTCTATTTTCACAAATAACCTCAATAGCTCTACACAACATTTTATTTTATTTATTTATTTTACATTTGTTGACCGGGATAGTCCGACTGGATGCATGTCCATTTTCAGCGGAGGCCCGGGGAGAAAAGCTCCAAGGGTAAGCAGATACAGCATTACATAATACCAGCATTACATATTACAAACAGACTATTTACAGAGATTACATAAGTAAGCAAGTTAAACAAGTTCCACAGGTTACAGTTAGTCCTGAGCACAAGTCAGGATTAAATTAAATTACACAGTAAACTGGTTAACAGATTTTTACACATTCGAGTTAGCCAGGCTTGACACATTGACATAGCCAGTTAAGTGACAAATGTTGTTTGAGTCTAGTTTTAAATTGACCTAAGGTGGAAAGTAAGGTAATATCAGCTGGAAGAGAGTTCCAGGATCTACTTACAGAGTTTTCAAAGAGAGAATCACCGGCTGTGTTATTAATTTTGCTAGTCTGCATTAGTAGTTTGTTAGAGGATCGAAGCGGTCTAGGATTGTTATAGGTGGTGATAATATTTTTAAGTGCAGGAGTATTGTCCGGATTATAGAGGATTTTATAGGCCATAATCAGTTGGTTATACTGGATTAGGCTAGGTAGTTCAAGCCAACCAAGCTGATTTAGATTGATGCAATGATGTGTCCTAAAAGGCAGCCCAGTGGCAAACCTGGCAATGTGGTTGTAGCAAATTGAGAGTTTGTTAAGGACAGTCTTGTTCAAATTCGAGAGTAGAGGGGATGCATACAGAAGGGTTGAAAGAAGGTGAGAGAGCTATGGCAATTTTAGCTGGAGGGGTTAGGAAGGCTTTTATTCTGTAAAGTGACCCTAGTTTTTTATTGATGGTTTTAATAGTTTGGTTAACATGTAGGTCAAATATGAGATTGTCTATGATGACACCTAATAGTTTTGTAGATGGGTCAGGGGAGATTATTGTTCCATCATTTGATTTTATGGTAAAGGTGAAAGCGGTAGACCTATGTGTTGGTGAAAATAACAGCATTTTAGTTTTTTTGAGATTTAGGATCAGACGATGTTCAGAAAGCCAGTTTTCTATTGTATTAAAGGTGGTCTGGGTAGCTGACCATAACTCTACTGGAGATATGGCTGAGCAAATCAGAGTAGAGTCATCAGCTTATTGGATACAGCTGACTTCTGGGATGACAGTATAAAGGTCGTTAATGAAGATGGAGAACAGCAAGGACCCTAGTATAGAGCCTTGTGGTACTCCGAGGGTGTTAGGTAGAAGGTTAGAGAGTTTGTTCTGCCAGAGGACAGCCTGCTGTCGACCATTCAGGTAGGATTGAAACCATTGGAGGGCTCCAGTATCTAGACAGAATGTTTGCAGGGTGTGGATTAAAAGTTGGTGATCAACCATATCGAATGCCTTGGAAAGATCCAAAAAGAGGGCTGAGGATATATAATTATTGTTGCGATTATGGTTTATGGTGTAAGTAAAGGCTAGGAGGGCTGAAGTAGTGCTGTGATGAGGATGGAAGCCATGCTGAGTGTCTGCCATAAGGCGATTTTGGATTAGGTGGTGCATGAGTTGTCTATGAATACATTTTTCCATAATCTTTGCAAGTGGAGAGAGTATAGCTATTGGCCTATAATTGGAGAATTCAATAGAGCTGCCTCCTTTGTGAAGTGGGATTACATAGGATATTTTCCAGATGGTGGGAATTTTAGCTTCTACTATGGTTCGATTGATTAGTATTGAGATGGGGTAAGCAATAGCATCAGCTGATTTTTGTAGGTACTCGGCAGGGAGTTGATTAGCAGAAAGTGTAGTGGGTTTTAATTTTTTGATCAAGGTATGGATAAGTGAAGTGGTGACTGGTTGGA
This sequence comes from Protopterus annectens, assembly GCF_019279795.1. Classification (NCBI taxonomy): domain Eukaryota; kingdom Metazoa; phylum Chordata; order Ceratodontiformes; family Protopteridae; genus Protopterus; species Protopterus annectens. The sequence goes on along the minus strand of NC_056741.1, from coordinate 1,760,483,392 downwards.
AGCTGAACGCAAGTAGGTTTCTAGGGGTGCTACTTTCAGGAACAGGGGAGCTAGGAGGTAGTTGGCTATCTAGGGCTTGAATTGTCTCAGTAAAGAATTGGTTAAAACTATCAGAAACATCTTCAGGGGTTTTATCAATAGTAGCAGCAGGGATTGGGGTTGAAGTTTGTCCAGGATGTAGTAGATTATTTAAACCTGCCCAAAACTTCTGAGGGTTATTTTGATGTACTGTCTGTAAATGACAGTAGTATTGTTTTTCGTCTTGTAAAATTGATTTTTTGTTTCGTTCCTGGATTGCCTGTATTTAATGTGATCTTGAGGGTCTTTAGAAGAACGCCATAAAGCCCATAGTTTATTTCTAAGGGTAATTTTGAGTTTAGACTCTATAGAAAGCCATGGTGCAGTTTTTGCCTTGGTTCTCTTTGAACGAACAGGTGCATGCAAATCAAGGATCTTAAGGAATTTGTTGTTAAAGTATGCTACTGCTTCCTCTAAGGGGAGGTGTTTTAGAATAGACCAATTACATGAGTTTAGTTCTTGTTGGAATTTGGCAGGGTCAAAGTTTTTATTGTTTCTAACCTTTCTGAGTAAGGGTTGTTGGGAATTAATGGTTTTGTGCTTAATTACATATGTGAGAAGGTGATCGCTTAGGCCATTAAGGAGGTTACCAGAGGTGTACAGTTGGGAGTGACTGTTTATGAGTACCCAGTCAAGTATACTTTTTTTTTGGTTGGGTTTACCTATCCTGGTAGGGGTGGATATGATTTGTGTAAATGCATGCAGGTTAATATGGGTGGTTGGGGATTCTAAGGAACAGGTGCCCCTGTCTATGTTAAAGTCTCCAAGTAGTAGGCTAGTGACATGATAACCAGTGCAGGATATCTTCAAATGTAGATATATTGTTACCTGGGGGAATGTACATACAGATGATATTAATGCATTTATTTTTATTAAGTTGCAATTTGGTGGCAAGAATCTCAGAATTATTAATCTGAGGAGGTTGTATTACATCTATGGTGACATTCAGCTCAGATTTATAGAGTACAGCTACCCCACCCCCCTTCCTCGAAGCACGATCCAGCCTGTGTATGTTGTATCCAGGTGGTAACACTTCATTGTCTTTAGTGTTAGGTTTTAACCAGGTTTCAGATAAACAGAGAATCTCAGGGGAGTGGACATCTAGAAGTGCATGCAATTCATGTACCTTGTTATTAATGCTTCTAATATTGAGATGACAGACTAGGAGAGAGTTAGTTGGCCTATTAATTGTAGGTTTGTAGCTTAGATTACAAGTAGAGGGGGTATGTGTATCTGAAGTGAGTGGGTCAGGGTTGGGGTGAATATCACCACCAAGTATTAGGTTGAGTCTATACTTGGTGATGAACTTCAGGAATTTGTTTATTAGTTTGTGGTAGTGTTTGGATCTAGAGCTAATGTGCCTGGGGTTGAGATGTTGATAGACTGAACAAGATGTTGGATAGGATCTGGTACTGTAAGTATGGTTGAAGGTGGAAGGATTTACAGCTGGGGTGGTAGTATGGCCTTTTGGGACCTGAAATCCCGTAAGAAACTGGTTTTCATACAAGGAAAGGAGGTATGGTGTGAACAAGAGGGGTGTGAACAAGAGGGGTAGTAAAGAGGAGTATATCATTATATGTGATTCAGCTAGTGAGTGAAGGAACTGTTTTACCTGGTGATGCAACACCAGAAGATAGAGTGGTGAGGTAAAGGTACTGGAAGGGGGGATGGGGAATGCCAGATGAAAGATAATAGGTGCTATTACATGTAGGTAGTAGAATAGGGGTGGGTGGAATTATCCCAGATGAAAGCAGATAGGATCTAGAATGTGGGGGAGTGGCTATAGTACTATAAATTTAGAGGTACTGGGGGTGGGAGGGAATTGGGGGCAGGGAGGGGAGCGAAGAGAGCCCAAGCGTAGCGGGGCTATTGCAGTTTACAAGGTTTCCAAAGGTGTCCTAAAGCTATAAGGTAAGTATCACTGCTCTAATGTAAGAGTCAATTTACTGCAGTTACAGGGGAAGGAGGCAACCACTCAAGTAGAAACAAAGAGCCCTATGGCTGACCAATATGGTGACCTGCTTAATTACAAAGCACTGTAAGTGAAAGCTTAACAAATGCTTTTTGTGTGTAAACTACTCTGTTTAAATGTTGAGAGAAACTGATTGCAGTCCTGTAGACACCGTGTTGTAGGGAACTGTAGAGTTCAACTAGGAAAAGAGAAAAGCAGAAATTCTAGGGTAAGCATGCAGACAACAACAGGCAGTTATTATATAATAATGCATTCATAAAGGTTTGGTGGGGGCGTAAAGTAGCATACTTCAGAATGAACTAAGATTTATAGCTAAGAAACCTAAGCAAGAGAGCAATGCAGTAAATAAACACTTGCCAGATTTGAAGGATATACCAGAAAAACTAAATCAATTATTCACAATTGTACAACTAGAAAATTGCCAGTAAAAGCACTTCAGGTATAGCTAGCCCAAGTTATTCAAGTCATAAAAGCACTTCTTCAATGTGTGTGTGCAATTTAAACATTAAAAAACACATGCAGCAAGGAGGAGCTCTGATTATACACTTTCTCTAGGTACAGGTTCAGTTTAAACACAAATATTACCACAGAAATTCAGTAAAGTCACTACTTATAGAGCCTCTGAAACACAAAATAGAGCAGTCTGTGCAGAATCAGAATTTAGCAGCAGGTCATTCAGTTACACAAAAAACAGTAAAAGATCCATACAATGAAGAAACTTACACAAAGTCACACCAGGTCAGCCAAGGGGGGAAGAGAGAGGGAAATCCTAAGCACCTAGATTTGAAAATGATGCCTGTACTAAATTGTAGCAGTTTAACCTGTTTGAGGAAAGAGGGGGGTGGGGGAAAAGAGAAGGCAGTGGGAGTGGTTACAGTTAATACCCTGATTGACTCAAGACACCACACCAGAGATAAATTGAAATCTGCACTCAGCACTGTGTTATTTGCACTCAGTACTTTAATGTTACTTGCACTCAGCACTGTAATTTCACTTATGTTTAGCAGGAAAGACAAACCAACAGTATACAATTTTGGGAATTTTTACAAGGGTTGCTTGTTCAAATGTCAGGCTGTTGCAGTTTACAAGGTACAACATACCACACTCATACAATATGCGGATGACTCAACCCTGATATGCTCTGCCTCATCTCCCACCACCCTAGATACACTCACTCAAGATACCATTAACTCAGTAGAAAAATGGATATCAGGTATCCAACTAATTCTAAATCCCAAAGACAAAACTGCTACTATTTACCCCTAATAGATCAAAAATCCCCCTCTCCTTTACCATAACATCTAAGGACGGCACCACCATCTCCCCTTCTAACCACACCAAACGTCTGGGCATTGAAATAGACAATAATCTCCACTTTGATGTTCATATCTCAAATACCACAAAACTGGTACGCAGAAAGCTAGGCTCCCTATACAGGCACAAGTCCTTTCTCTCATAAAAAGCAAGAGTCTCTCTTCCACAAAGCCATCTCCTCTCAGCTGTATTATACGCAGCACCAA
>NC_056741.1:1760329822-1760474822 GCF_019279795.1 Protopterus annectens | reverse complement strand
TTCAGTCTCTGATATCTACTATTCAACAACTAACAACCAAAATGGACAAACTGGATACTAAAATTGATAACTTCATAGAAAAAACTACAAAACAAATGGATTTGTTACATCAAGGCTTGCAACAACAGAAGGCTCAGATTACAGGCATAGAAGAGACTGTTAATGATATGGAGAACAGAATCCAGGAAGAAGAAATTAACATTGAGTTTTAGCTGAAGCAGAACACACACCTACAATCCAAACTTGATGACCTGGAAAACAGATCTAGACGCAATAATATTAGGATTTTTGGACTGCCAGAAAATATAGAAGGTAACAACATTACTTCCTTTTTAAATACTTGGCTTCCCAAAACTTTAGACTTGTCAGAAGCATTTTCTTTTGGTATTGAAAGAGCCCATAGGTCCTTATCCAATTTTAACTCTAACAAAAAGTATCCTAGATCAGTTATAGTAAGATTTTTATCATCTTATGACAAGGAGATGGTATTAAAATCTGCATGGGCTAAAGCACCTATTAAAATTAATGAGGCAACTGTGCGTTTTGACAATGACTATTCTTCCTTGGTAATAACTAAAAGAAAAGTTTTTTTGCCATTAATAAGAGAGCTTAAGAAAGCACAGTTCAAAACTTACCTTTTATTTCCTGCCAAACTAAAAATCTTTTTACCTGATGGCCCTAGAATTTTGAAGACTTGGACTCTGCTTTGCTGTATATTAAAAAAAATAAGATATTAGATAAAATAGAAGATATGGAATGGGCAAGTCCTTCGTTAAAGAGGATGGCAACAGGAACTTCATGGAAGACTTCAGAGAAGCAAAAAAGACTAAAAAACAAATGACATGTTCTATATTTTTTTTCCTTCTCTCTTAATCTCTTCAAATACAGTTACTGCATCTCCAGAAAGCCACAAATATTTTAAAGATTTATTCAAAGTTATTTTCTGTGTGCAAAGAACTGTTTTTGTTTCATAAATAGTCAAACTCTCTGAGGAACAAATAACATGCTATCAATCAACTTGTTTCTCTTTGTGATAAAGAGACCTAAGGTTAGTAATTTGATACATTTTCTTTCTCTTCTTGTTTTAAATAATGGCATTCTTTTTAAACTATGCATTTAGTGAGGGGTGGGGGAGGGCAAGGAGAGAAGTATGATGAAAAATATGGAAAAAGTGAAATAATAACTTATTAGTTCTTTAAAACTATATATGCTGTTTAAACACTGTTGCTAAATATTATATCATGACTTTATTGCTTATACATGATTACAAATAATATGTCATGATATAATTGCAAATAATTAGAACTAAAATAGTTGTAAGTAATATGTTTCATGTTTAACTTTATTAATACAAACAGCAAGTAATATTTCTTTGTAGATATTCTTTGTAGCTTCCTTTTTTTCTTCTCTCTCTCTCTCTTCTTTTTCTCTACTCTCTTCCTTTTTTTTCTCTCTCTCTCTTTCTCTTATAAGTACAGTTATATGCTTCTGATAATTCTGATATATGTATATAATAAGATTTGTATGAGAAAATGAAATGGGGTATATAAAAATAAGTTGTATAATATGTTAAATAACTGTAGGCTTGGTTTCACTGTCATAGAGACTGTAATGACTTGTAAAATACTTCGTGAAGGTTTTGCACTGTTTAGTTTCATTTGTATTACTAAATGAATGTCAGTCACTTGCATTTACTAAAATTCCTGCCAGAATGTTAAGGGAGACAATTTGGGATGTGGGTTACCTCGTGATTAGTGTCCTCGAGTTGTTTTAAAAGCTTCAACACTCAAAATACACGCAGAGAAGCTGAATGCAGTCATTTTGAACTTTGACCCCTGATTTCACACTGACACATCGCAGATTCAAGAAGAACACTGTTCCAGGAAGTAGAACTGCTGTAAATGCGACTTTGTGATGAAAAACAAACTTTATGACATCTAAATGTGAGTTATTCTTTATAACAACTTACTTATTTAAGATGTAATTTATAAAATATGAAAGTTATAATGATTTTAAATGATTCAATATGCCATAGTAAGCAAGTGAGATATTTTAGAAGGCATAGAAGGTAAAACATATATACACATGTTTTTGAAAGCTTACATGACTGCAACATATTAATGTATATAAATACTTATGATTTAAACATATATAATGTTATAAATCATTTGACTTATCTAATTGACAAGCACAAGTATCAATTTGATTATATCTTAGAAGAAACTGTCATGTGACATATTTTAAAGCAGCAGTTCAGATATATAAAATACAGATGGCCTTCTTCACAATGATTTATGTATAACTAGGAATTTACATTGCTGTGCAGTATGATTTGTAAACATATGTAAGAGTATAAATATTTTATTTAACTGGCAATAATAAGTATGAGAAGAAAGCTTTGGTGCAAGTAATTTAAAGTTTTTAAAACTGTTAACTGCATTTCTATGGCAGAAAGTAGGAATACCTTAATATATGTAATGTCTGAACCATAACAGCCTAAGTTATTGAATCCAAATGAACATAAGAACTTATTTTTACAAACTTTTAATAAACTAATATATAATATGCCCCCTTTTTTTCTCTCTCTCTCTCTTCCTTTCTCTCTCTCTCTCTCTCTTCTCAGTTCCCATTATCAAGTTTATTAGAATGCTATTTTGATTATGAGTATATTATACAAAATAGATGTACATAGTAATATGAGCTGTTTCTAAATGTTCTTATTTGTTTATATGAAGCTGATTTATAAATTGTTTAGCTTTGTCTTACTAGATAATCTAATTAAATGAGGTTAACTTTAGTTAATAATAGTTAGTACTGAATTGATATGGTGGCAGCTGAGGTACTGCTGCTCAGGATAGGGGGATAACTTGAGTGGTATGTGCTACTCAAAGTTGGAGTTCTTAACTCCAGGCTGGGTGCAATGTTTAATCCTAATATTATTTTCACCTGTTTATTGTTGTTTGTATATAGTTCTGACATCCACAACACATTTTATAAACTCATTGTCACTACAAATAAAAGTGAAGCTTATGCAAAATCCCATAAGATTTTTAATAAATACAGCTATAATTAATGGTACACCTAAAGGAGGAGGTATACTATCACTTATTTTGTTAATTGTTATTCTGATTATATGTTTTATATGTTTAGAAAAGCTAAATGATTTCTCTAAAAGGAATTTCTTTAAACATTAATGGACTGAATAACCCATGTAAAAGGGCAAGTTTAATGAGATACATTAATTTGCATAGGGCCAACTTAGTATTCCTTCAAGAAACACATCTCCTGAAAAAGGATATTGATAAATTAGCCACTAATAAATATACAGTCTTGGTTAGTTCAGAACACACTCAGAAAAAAAGAGGAGTGGCTATTTTATGGAATAAAAGTATGCCCATACCTAAAACTATTAAGTCTTATAAAGATGATAAAGGAATGTTTTATATGGTTACAATACAGATTAATGGAAAGACATATACATTAATCAATGTATATTGGATACCAGGAATTGGCATTAATACAGTGAAACACCATCTCAATAAGATCATATCATTTTCTATAGGAGATATTATTTTAGCAGGTGACTTTAATTGTATCCTACATGAAAAAGATACTACTACTATAGGAAAAAGGAAAATTACATCTAATGCAAAACATTTAAAGGATTTTGTTAATTTATATCATTTGAATGATATTAATAATCAGATAGATTCAAAATCATTACCATACACTTTTTTCTAGCAGATATAAAACTTATTCAAAAATAGATAGAGTCTTTATTTCTAACCAGATGGTAACAGACTTAATTAATTCTAAAATCATTTCGTGTCCTATATCAGATCATAATTCAATTGTCTTTGAGTTTATGATAAAAAGTACTTACAATGTTCAGATCAAAAGGATACCAGCATACTTAACTCAACTAAAAGACTATAAAGATTATATACTTTCAGAAGTGCAACATTTTTTAGACTTAAACAATACACCTGAAGTCTCCATTGTTTATGTTTGGGATGCTTTAAAATCATATTTATATGGACAAAGTATTAGATGGTATAATAATAAAAGGAAATCTTGGGACAAGGAATTACTAGATATTCAAAGCAAATTAGACTCATACAAACATAATAATAAAGAAAATATAATGCACTAAACAGTCATTGAAGAAATAAATAAATTAAATGAGAAATAGAAAGAAATTTTAACTCATAAAGTTAAAATAACATTAGAGAAATATAAGTTTTTGTCTTACTCAATAAGTCCCAAATACTTACATAGACTTAAAAATAAAACAAAAAGGTTGAATAAACAAAATAATATCAAAGAAATTTTCTCTCCAAGGAAAAAGAAGAATGTTTCTAGTTTACCAGAAATATTAGATGAATTTAGAAATCACTTTCACAAAATTAATCATAATAACATTAACATGGAGCCTAAAGATAAAATAAAGAAATTTATAACTACAAACATGAACAAAAACTTAATAAACAACAGACTAAACTAATGGATAAAAATATTTCATATACAGAGGTTATTACACAAATAAACAAGCTTAAATCAAACAAAGCACCAGGTAATGATGGTATTATACCAGAGATCTATAAAATTCTTCCCAAAAGTACTTACTCATTAATACATAAGGTTTTATTTTGGCCCAAAATGAGTTAACAACCCCCATCTTGGCAATACACATTTATTTCACCAATTTTAAAACCCAATAAAGACCCAACCAGATGCACTTCATATAGACCTATTTCATTACTTAATGTTGACTATAAAATGTTTATGAGTATTTTTGCTGAAAGATTAAAGACAATCATCCCAGGCATTATAGATATAGACCAGACAGGCTTTATTGTAAATAGAAATACTTTTGATAATATAAGGAGAACTTTAACGTTAATTGATTTTGCAAATAGGAAAAAGAAAGATTTAACACTTATTAGTCTCAATATAAGTTCAGCATTTGATTCAGTAAGTTGGGACTACTTGTTTATCTTACTGAAGTGCACAAACTTCTCAGATGCATTTGTAAATCTAATTGAACATCTGTATAAAGGAGCATTGGCTTACATTAAGATAGGAACATATGTCTCACAAAAATACCCATTTTAAAAGGTACAAAACAAGGGTGTCCACTCTCCACTATTATTTACTTTAATAATGGAGCCTTGGGCTAATTTGATCAGAAACAGTACTGATATAGAAGGATTTGATATAGATGAAAATACAATATCTAAAATTCAACTTTTTGCAGATGATGTTCTAATTACATCAGCAGGATCTAACTCTGCTATGCAGTCCTTATTTGATAAAATGATGGATTTTAAAAATATCTCTGGTTTAATATTCAATGAAGAAAAATACTTAAATATTACCAATATTCTCACGAAAAAATGTCCTCATTAATGATTTTAACAAATATATACCCAACTCAGGTCAGATAGCTTACTTAGGTATAATATTAACTAAAGATATCAAATCTATTATACATAATAATTATAGTACCTGTCTTCTTAAAATACAAAATCTTTTCAATAGCTGGAACAATATGTTTTTTACCATGGAAGAGAGACTCACAATTATTAAAATGATAGTATTCCCTAAGATATTATACTTAATACAATCAATAATACTCCTACCTACAAAAATAATTATTAAGAAATTGAATTCATTAATGTTAAATTTCTTATGGGCACCTAATAGACCTAGGATTGCATTAAAGAAACATACTAATAGCTGGTCTCAAGGGGGCATTTCATTTCCAGACTTTAATTTATATACTATCTCTTCTATTATAAAAGTTATTACTTTGTTAATAGATCAGTCATATGTTGCAAGATGGAAAGATTACTGGGAACTAATTAGCATTCACTTCATGAAAATCTCTTTAATACATAAAAATATTATTGTAAATAACCCCATGTTATGGTTACTAAAAGAATCTTGTACTTCATCCATTACACCAAAAAATATAGTTAGTTATCCATTAAACATTATTATCAGTTATTGTAATTTTATATTCATGCATCCTAAGTATAAGGAATGGAATTTTATTCTATTCCCTATAATGTATACACAAGGTATGCTTTTGTCAACCACCTCTGAAAGAACTCTTTTAGTCACAGAGAATGATCTAAAGTATTGGTATCAGTTGCTGTCTGATAATAAAGTCAAAAATTTAGACTTCTTAAAGCAAGAATTTGATATGAGAGAAACATGTTGGTTAGAAATTCAGACTTTCAGACAACATCTTATTAATAAAATTGATTTAATGTCTTTAACAGTTAAAGAATCTGTTCCAATACTGATTGATTACTTGATATTAAATTTACAACATAGAGTTTCTGATAAAGGTAAGCTCTCATACATACATAAAATTATCAGAGAAGAAACTCATTACAGTTCAGATACCTATTGGAATTATTTAATTTCCATTAATGGTGAATCACCAAAACAACAAGATAAACAATATATATTGGAATCTGCTTATAAAACGACTTCTTCCATTAATTGGATACTTTTTACTTGGAAATTTTTACATTGATCCTTCTATACACCTTTAATGATGAATAAAATAAATAATAAAGACAACTTATGTAAAAGATGTAATGTAGAAATAAATGCTGATTGGGCACATATGTTTTATGACTGTATAAAATTGAAGGAATATTGGAAGTTAATCAATGATTTTTTGCAGGCCCTTTTCACAGATAATTTCATTGTTTCTAAATCACTTATATTATTTAACACACCTGTTCCTAAAAGTGTTAAAAAAGTTAAACTTCCCTTATTATGGTCTATTCTAGCAGTGGCTAGAAAAATAATAACCAGAAATTGGATTTCAGATACCCCTCCTTCATTTAATGAATTTAAAAATATTATGACTGAAGTGTGTCATATGGAATTGATGACAATAAAATCAAGAACTACTAGAAAAACATCTTATTATATTATATGAGATACTTTACAAAACCTGTTAAAAAATCTTAGTTTCAATAGCATGACATTATAGTTTAATTGATTTGATTTGTAGTGGATGTCTTTGTAAATACTTTGGTTATTTTATTGAATGTTACAACTATTTCTCTTTTAATTGCTTGTATAAAATTGTTATGATATTTATTTTGTATGTTAAAAACAATAAACTTGTTTTTTAAAAAAAAAGAAAGCCAATGAGCTCATGACTGGGATTTACTCATTCACTTTACAGATGATTGGATCCAAGTCTCTTCAGATTGGTCATGGCCTACCCAGATGTTCTCTATCATGTGATTTATCAGATTGTGGAATTTTGCACTTTTGGGTTACTGCATCCCAATTTACCATTTAGAACTGTTTGTAACCTCTGCTCTGTGGACCCAGGCTATTATATTTTCTGCTATTCTATATGTTTCCATAGGGTAGTTTCTTATTTATGCATCTCTCAGCCATTTTATTTTGAGGTGAGGTAGAGTACCACAGGACAGTGCTTTACCATCTCTAAATGAATTGTTTAGCCAGAGAGAACTGTCTTATCACTGCTATGCATAACTCTTGGGAAGGTGATATGGAAACCAGCTATCATTAACTTTCTAATAATCCATTGAAGATGAATATACCGAAGACAGAAGTCTTGGCTGTGTACGCATCTTTATGGAACTTCTCCTCATTCCTCTGAATGCCTTAGAGCAAGAAATCTGGAGAAAGCCATAAGTAAAAGTGGGACAAAGTCCCAAAAAATAGGGACAATTTTTAAATATTGCTGTTACAAACTTCGATAATTGATAGAATAACAGGTTTTAAATTAGCATGAATTTTCCGAAGGGTATGAAGTCTGAAACTCATATGTCGATCTTTATTAAATGAGTTCAATCTTTAATGAGTTGCCACTAATTTGCCAAAAAACCACAATGTTATGAAAAATGGATCAAAAATATGAGGCAAAGATCTAGACATTCTGCGAAAAACTGTACAGTTGAGAGGTATGCTTCTGCTATGTCAGTATAATTGCTCATTGTTTTCAGAGACATTTGAGCAATATTTGTGTCAAAAGTGCATCATTTTCAATTTGTCCTGGACAACTAATAAAACACCTGGAGACCAGACGTCTTCTCTGTTCAAACCTGTCTGTTGCATTATTACTATGCAGCAGACGTTGCATGGTTTTTGTCTCCAAGTTTTCACTGCACTCAAAATCTAGATGTATTTTTGCACCTGTGTGACAAAGACCTCATTTACTTGAAGAGCCCCTGCAGAATGCTCCTAGTAAATCCTACTCTGGATCTAGAAAAGGCATTTAGCTTGTAGTGCTTCATAAAGGTATGGACAGATGACCAAGTTGCTGCCTCTAGAATAATTCTAGAGTCCACTCCCTTCCAATATACCAGAGAAAACAGCCCTGGTGGAATGCACCTTTATCGTGACTGGACTCACCTTGGCATGGTGGGTCTAACAAAAACAATACCGGAAAACAACTAATGTGCAATGGTTTGTTTGGAGACAGGCTGACCCTTCTTTGCCTCTTTGGTGGAAATAAGTCTTTCAGCTTTACTGAAGGGTTTCATTCTGTAAAGGTAGTACCTGAGCTGGCAGTGCATATTGAAGGTATGAATCCTCTCTACATTATTCTTAAGTTTTGGGAAAAAGACAGAGAAGTTAACAGACTGACTGAAAGTGATTTCTGAGACCACTTTTGGCATGAAAGAGGGGCTCACAAAAACACAACCCTATCCATGTGGAAAATAAGGTAAGACTCACCCACCATTAGAGCTTGCAGCTCAGAGACTCATCCTGTAAATGTCAGGGCAATAAGAAAAACAGATTTCCACATTAAGAGGTTCAGATCAGAGTGAGCTGCAGATTTTAAAGCTGGTAAGGTCAAATTTTCTGGAAAAAGATGAGATCCCATGAAAGAGGAATTTATTTGTGAGGGTCTCATATGCAATACCCTTTCATTAAATGTTTTAACAAAAGAGAAGAAGAAGAAAAGGAGGAGGAGGAGGAAGAGGATGAGTAGCAGCCACTGACAGACAAGCAGAGATGGCTGATAAATGCACAGTAATAGACACATACAATAAGCCATCCTCATGCAGGACAGTTAGAGTACCTTGTCTCAGCCCAGGTTATGTACAAACAAATAAAAAAGCTCACAAACTGCATTCCTCAATAAGAAAGACTAAGGTCAAAAAACAAATTCGTCTAGGTCAAACCACTAGAAAAGGAAAGTGACCTAAGCTCAGTGGAAAGAAAACTAATATTCTTACTACAAGAAAAATTAAAAATGTGACAACCGCAACATAGGTAATAAATGCTACTGCTAACAAGTTGAACCCATTTCTAAACAACTTAACTAAATAAGATTAAATAAACGTAAATTATGCAGCTTAACTCTCATCTGAACATAATCCTTATTGTGTACTACTACAATAATACAAAAAAATACCTGATGCTATTAAACACAAAATTAGGAATACTTATAGCTGAAAGAAACCCATCAGATGGCTCTTTCAATAAACTATGCAAACTAAACCTGTACTCAGTACTCATCGCACACAAATATTGTAGTTATCACATTCCTTTAAAAGAGCTACAAACAATAATTAAAATACAAAAAGGGATGAATGGAAGGAAACAACTCAGTTTGTACTCATATGGTGGGTTCCCCTTCATACCTGACTACTAAAACACTACAACTCTGAGGTTACATAAACTTGAAGAAAGCACAAATACCTGGTCTCCCACAAAAAGCATATACAGTATTTCTTTCCTCCTGCAGTGTGTGACCTCAACATTAGAATAATGTACAGGAGGTACAGGTTGAAGGGTGATTGCCCCACCCGTGAAAAATGTAAGTCATATGAATGCACTAAATTACAGAAATGCAGTTGAAAACATAAACTGTGTAGTTTTGCTGATCATGATTCAGTATTACTGGTCTGTTATAATATATTGTCACATTCAATAGTCTGTGCTTCAGCACTGTATTCATTCAGCTATGTATAATTTGTGGATTTTAGGCCTCACATCTCTGGCTCCCACTATGAATGGAACTAGGTGGGCTATATAGATGTGTGTGTGTGTGTGTGTGTGTGTGTGTGTGTGTGTGTGTGTGTGTGTGTGTGTGTGTGTATGTGTGTGTGTGTGTGAATAAATATATATAAATATATATATATATATATATATATATATATATATATATATATATATAGTTAGATATATACACATGGGCATGCACACACACACACACACACACACACACACACACACACACACACACACACACACACACATGAAAATAACATTCTCACATATAAATTTAGATATAAATATAGATATAGATATAAATAGGTATATAAATATTATATGTGTTATCTCTGCACACATTTATTGTGTACCGAACTGTGGGTGTTTTTCATCGCTGGTTCAGTTTGCTGGATTATATTACAGTCAAAGTTCATTATATTATCCACTACATAATTCAAGGGTTTTTGTCCTTTCTTTCAGTTTGTGCAACCCTGGAGATAGTATATTTAATTTCCAGGGGTGTGGATGCATAGCACCGATGGTGGGGGGTGTGGGAAGTTAACCCCCCCATACACACACACACATAAAAGTTATTAGTTTTACTTTTGATAATCGCAAATATAACCTATTGGTTTACATTTGCGATTAGTTTTTTTTTATTAATGATGAATGCCAATAAGTTTTTCCATATAGTACATGGGGTCAGGTGTCACACTGATCATCATACCTCTCAAACACTTAGGGCAAGAAATCTAAACAAAGCCTGACATAATGGGGGACAAAAGGCCAAAAATAGGGACACAGTTTAAATATTACTATTATAACCTTAGAAAGTTGTTAAAATAACAGTATTAATGTTAGTATGCATTTTCTGAAAGATATAAAGTCTGAAACTTAAAGGCATGTCATTACTTAGTGACCTTAATCCTCAGATCATCCTAGTGATTTGCTAGATAATCACAAATTTCAAATTTTATGAGGAACAGAACAAAAATATGAAGCAAAAATCTGAGAGGTATGATGACCATCTCATAGTTGCAATGTTCACACTGCTGGGTTGTTAGTTCAGCCATGGTTATTATTTCATGTCACACACACACACACACACACACACACACACACACACACACACACACACACACACACACACACACACACACACACACACACACACACACAAGTATGGTAACATCTGTGGCCAATTCAGCATGTCCATCCAGTTTACTTATACATCTCTCTATCTATAGATATAGATATATATATTTATGTGTGTCCATCTGTGTGTGTGTGTTTGTGTGTGTGTGTGTGTGTGTGTGTGTGTGTGTGTGTGTGTGTGTGTGTGTGTGTGTGTGTGTGTGTGTGCACATCTATGTATGTGTGTGTGTATGTCTGCAGAGAGTTATAAAAACATAACAAGTCCCCAGCAACTGACAATTTAGTGTATACAAGAGCTGAATAAACAATGGTGATTTGACTTGCTAATTATGATGAACTCTGAAAATGAATGATTTTTCATGTCTTAATGAATTTGAAAGTTGTTCCCCCCCCCCTTTTCTGCTAAGGTATGTGACCTGGAGACACTGTCCATAAGAAGAACTTCTACTATACCCATGGCAGAATTGTTTATAAGAAAGAGAGAAAAACTTTTAATAACTCATCATTTGATATGCTGTAAGGCACTTAAACTTGAGAAGCAGTAACTTATTAGAAAGCCAATGAGCTCATGACTGGGATTTACTCATTCACTTTACAGATGTTGATTGGATCAAGTCTCTTCAGATTAGTCATGGCCTACTCAGATGTTCTCTATCATGTGATTTATCAGATTTTGGAATTTTGCACTTTTGGGTTACTGCATCCCAATTTACCATTTAGAACTGTTTGTGACCTCTGCTCTGTGGACCCAGGCTATTATATTTTCTGCCATTCTAGATGTTTCCATAGGGTAGTTTCTTATTTATGCATCTCTGAGCCATTTTTTTTTGAGGTGAGGTAGAGTACCACAGGACAGTGCTTTGCCATCTCTAAATGAATTGTTTAGTCAGAGAGAACTGTCTTATCACTACTATGCAGGTAATACAGTTCTTTATGCATCTACTTCCATCATAAATGTATGGCAAATGATGCATAACTCTTGGGAAGGTGATATGGAAACCAGCTATTATTAACTTTCTAATAATCCACTGAAGATGAATATACCGAAGACAGAAGTCTTGGCTGTGTACGCATCTTTAAGGAGCTTCTCCTCATTCCTCTGAATGCCTTAGAGCAGGAAATCTGGAGAAAGCCATAAGTAAAAGTGGGACAAAGTCCCAGAAAATAGGGACAATTTTTAAATATTGCTGCTACAAACTTGATAATTGATAGAATAACAGGTTTTAAATTAGCATGAATTTTCCGAAGGGTATGAAGTATGAAACTCATATGTCGATCTTTATTTAATGACTTCAATCTTTAATGAGTTGCCACTAATTTGCCAGAAAACCACAATGTTATGAAAAATGGATCAAAAATATGAGGCAAAGATCTGGACATTCTGGGAAAAACTGTAGAGTTGAGAGGTGTGCTTCTGCTATGTCAGTATAATTGCTCATTGTTTTCAGAGACATTAGAGCAATATTTGTGTCAAAAGTGCATCATTTTAATTTGTCCTGGACAACTAATAAAACACCTGGAGACCAGATGTCTTCTCTGTTCAAACCTGTCTGTAGCATTATTACTATGCAGCAGACGTTGCATGGTTTTTGTCTCCAAGTTTTCACTGCACTCAAAATCTAGATGTATTTTTGCACCTGTGCGAAAAAGACCTCATTTACTTGAAGAGCCCCTGCAGAATGCTCCTAGCAAATCCTACTCTGGATCTAGAAAAGGCATCTAGCTTGTAGTGCTTCATAAAGGTATGGACAGATGACCAAGTTGCTGCCTCTAGAATAATTCTAGAGTCCACTCCCTTCCAATATACCAGAGAAAACAGCCCTGGTGGAATGCACGTTTATCGTGACTGGACTCACCTTGGCATGGTGGGTCTAACAAAAACAATACCGGAAAACAACTAATGTGCAATGGTTTGTTTAGAGACAGGCTGACCCTTCTTTGCCTCTTTGGTGGAAATAAGTCTTTCAGCTTTACTGAAGGGTTTCATTCTGTAAAGGTAGTACCTGAGCTGGCAGTGCACATTGAAGGTATGAATCCTCTCTACATTATTCTTAGGTTTTGGGAAAAAGACAGAGAGGTTAACAGACTGACTGAAAGTGATTTCTGAGACCACTTTTGGCATGAAAGAGGGGCTCACAAAAACACAACCCTATCCATGTGGAAAATAAGGTAAGACTCACCCACCATTAGAGCTTGCAGCTCAGAGACTCATCCTGTAAATGTCAGGGCAATAAGAAAAACAGATTTCCACATTAAGAGGTTCAGATCAGAGTGAGCTGCAGATTTTAAAGCTGGTAAGGTCAAATTTTCTGGAAAAAGATGAGATCCCATGAAAGAGGAATTTATTTGTGAGGGGTCTCATATGCAATACCCCTTTCATTAAATGTTTTAACAAAAGAGAAGAAGAAGAAAAAGGAGGAGGAGGAGGAAGAGGATGAGTAGCATCCACTGACAGACAAGCAGAGATGGCTGATAAATGCACAGTAATAGACACATACAATAAGCCATCCTCATGCAGGACAGTTAGAGTACCTTGTCTCAGCCCAGGTTATGTACAAACAAATAAAAAGCTCACAAACTGCATTCCTCAATAAGAAAGACTAAGGTCAAAAAACAAATTCGTCTAGGTCAAACCACTAGAAAAGGAAAGTGACCTAAGCTCAGTGGAAAGAAAACTAAAATTCTTACTACAAGAAAAATTAAAAATGTGACAACCGCAACATAGGTGATAAATGCTACTGCTAACAAGTTGAACCCATTTCTAAACAACTTAACTAAATAAGATTAAATAAACGTAAATTATGCAGCTTAACTCTCATCTGAACATAATCCTTATTGTGTACTACTACAATAATACAAAAAAATACCTGATGCTATTAAACACAAAATTAGGAATACTTATAGCTGAAAGAAACCCATCAGACGGCTCTTTCAAAAAACTATGCAAACTAAACCTGTACTCAGTACTCATCGCACACAAATATTGTAGTTATCACATTCCTTTAAAAGAGCTACAAACAATAATTAAAATACAAAAAGGGATGAATGGAAGGAAACAACTCAGTTTGTACTCATATGGTGGGTTCCCCTTCATACCTCGACTACTAAAACACTACAACTCTGAGGTTACATAAACTTGAAGAAAGCACAAATACCTGGTCTCCCACAAAAAAGCATATACAGTATTTCTTTCCTCCTGCAGTGTGTGACCTCAACATTAGAATAATGTACAGGAGGTACAGGTTGCGAAGGGTGATTGCCCCACCCGTGAAAAATGTAAGTCATATGAATGCACTAAATTACAGAAATGCAGTTGAAAACATAAACTGTGTAGTTTTGCTGATCATGATTCAGTATTACTGGTCTGTTATAATATATTGTCACATTCAATAGTCTGTGCTTCAGCACTGTATTCATTCAGCTATGTATAATTTGTGGATTTTAGGCCTCACATCTCTGGCTCCCACTATGAATGGAACTAGGTGGGCTATATAGATGTGTGTGTGTGTGTGTGTGTGTGTGTGTGTGTGTGTGAATAAATATATATATATATATAGATATATATATATATATATATATATATATATATATATATATATATAGTTAGATATATGCACACGGGCATGCACACAAACCCACACACACACACAAACGCATACACACACACTCACACACACACACACACACACACACACACACACACACACGGAAAACAACACATTCACACATATAAATTTAGATATAAATATAGATATAGATATAAATAGGTATATAAATATTATACGTGTTATCTCTGCACACATTTATTGTGTACCGAACTGTGGGTGTTTTTCATCGCTGGTTCAGTTTGCTGGATTATATTACAGTCAAAGTTCATTATATTATCCACTACATAATTCAAGGGTTTTTGTCCTTTCTTTCAGTTTGTGCAACCCTGGAGATAGTATATTTAATTTCCAGGGGTGTGGATGCATAGCACCGATGGTAGGGGTGGAAGTTAACCCCCCCATACATACACACACATAAAAGTTATTAGTTTTACTTTTGATAATCGCAAATATAACCTATTGGTTTACATTTGCGATTAGTTTTTGGTGATTAATGATGAATGCCAATAAGTTTTTCCATATAGTACATGGGGTCAGGTGTCACACTGATCATCATACCTCTCAAACACTTAGGGCAAGAAATCTAAACAAAGCCTGACATAATGGGGGACAAAAGGCCAAAAATAGGGACACAGTTTAAATATTACTATTATAACCTTAGAAAGTTGTTAAAATAACAGTATTAATGTTAGTATGCATTTTCTGAAAGATATAAAGTCTGAAACTTAAAGGCATGTCATTACTTAGTGACCTTAATCCTCAGATCATCCTAGTGATTTGCTAGATAATCACAAATTTCAAATTTTATGAGGAACAGAACAAAATATGAAGCAAAAATCTGAGAGGTATGATGACCATCTCATAGTTGCAATGTTCACACTGCTGGGTTGTTAGTTCAGCCATGGTTATTATTTCATCACACACACACACACACACACACACACACACACACACACACACACACACACACACACACAAGTATGGTAACATCTGTGGCCAATTCAGCATGTCCATCCAGTTTACTTATACATCTCTCTCTATCTATAGATATAGATATATATTTATGTGTGTCCATCTGTGTGTGTGTTTGTTTGTGTGTGTGTGTGTGTGTGTGTGTGTGTGTGTGTGTGTGTGTGTGTGTGTGTGTGTGTCTGTGTGTGTGTGTGTGTGTGTGTGCGCGCGTGCACATCTATGTATGTGTGTGTGTATGTCTGCAGAGGGAGTTATAAAACATAACACGTCCCCAGCAACTGACAATTTAGTGTATACAAGAGCTGAATAAACAATGGTGATTTGACTTGCTAATTATGATGAATTCTGAAAATGAATGATTTTTCATGTCTTAATGAATTTGAAAGTTGTTCCCCCCCCCCCCTTTTCTGCTAAGGTATGTGACCTGGAGACACTGTCCATAAGAAGAACTTCTACTATACCCATGGCAGAATTGTTTATAAGAAAGAGAGAAAAACTTTTAATAACTCATCATTTGATATGCTGTAAGGCACTTAAACTTGAGAAGCACTAACTTATTAGAAAGCCAATGAGCTCATGACTGGGATTTACTCATTCACTTTACAGATGTTGATTGGATCAAGTCTCTTCAGATTAGTCATGGCCTACCCAGATGTTCTCTATCATGTGATTTATCAGATTTTGGAATTTTGCACTTTTGGGTTACTGCATCCCAATTTACCATTTAGAACTGTTTGTGACCTCTGCTCTGTGGACCCAGGCTATTATATTTTCTGCCATTCTAGATGTTTCCATAGGGTAGTTTCTTATTTATGCATCTCTGAGCCATTTTTTTTTTTGAGGTGAGGTAGAGTACCACAGGACAGTGCTTTACCATCTCTAAATGAATTGTTTAGTCAGAGAGAACTGTCTTATCACTACTATGCAGGTAATACAGTTCTTTATGCATCTACTTCCATCATAAATGTATGGCAAATGATGCATAACTCTTGGGAAGGTGATATGGAAACCAGCTATTATTAACTTTCTAATAATCCACTGAAGATGAATATACCGAAGACAGAAGTCTTGGCTGTGTACGCATCTTTAAGGAGCTTCTCCTCATTCCTCTGAATGCCTTAGAGCAGGAAATCTGGAGAAAGCCATAAGTAAAAGTGGGACAAAGTCCCAGAAAATAGGGACAATTTTTAAATATTGCTGCTACAAACTTCGATAATTGATAGAATAACAGGTTTTAAATTAGCATGAATTTTCCGAAGGGTATGAAGTATGAAACTCATATGTCGATCTTTATTTAATGACTTCAATCTTTAATGAGTTGCCACTAATTTGCCAGAAAACCACAATGTTATGAAAAATGGATCAAAAATATGAGGCAAAGATCTGGACATTCTGGGAAAAACTGTAGAGTTGAGAGGTGTGCTTCTGCTATGTCAGTATAATTGCTCATTGTTTTCAGAGACATTAGAGCAATATTTGTGTCAAAAGTGCATCATTTTTAATTTGTCCTGGACAACTAATAAAACACCTGGAGACCAGATGTCTTCTCTGTTCAAACCTGTCTGTAGCATTATTACTATGCAGCAGACGTTGCATGGTTTTTGTCTCCAAGTTTTCACTGCACTCAAAATCTAGATGTATTTTTGCACCTGCAAAAGACCTCATTTACTTGAAGAGCCCCTGCAGAATGCTCCTAGCAAATCCTACTCTGGATCTAGAAAAGGCATCTAGCTTGTAGTGCTTCATAAAGGTATGGACAGATGACCAAGTTGCTGCCTCTAGAATAATTCTAGAGTCCACTCCCTTCCAATATACCAGAGAAAACAGCCCTGGTGGAATGCACGCTTATCGTGACTGGACTCACCTTGGCATGGTGGGTCTAACAAAACAATACCGAAAACAACTAATGTGCAATGGTTTGTTTAGAGACAGGCTGACCCTTCTTTGCCTCTTTGGTGGAAATAAGTCTTTCAGCTTTACTGAAGGGTTTCATTCTGTAAAGGTAGTACCTGAGCTGGCAGTGCACATTGAAGGTATGAATCCTCTCTACATTATTCTTAGGTTTTGGGAAAAAGACAGAGAGGTTAACAGACTGACTGAAAGTGATTTCTGAGACCACTTTTGGCATGAAAGAGGGGCTCACAAAAACACAACCCTATCCATGTGGAAAATAAGGTAAGACTCCCCCACCATTAGGGCTTGCAGCTCAGAGACTCATCCTGTAAATGTCAGGGCAATAAGAAAAACAGATTTCCACATTAAGAGGTTCAGATCAGAGTGAGCTGCAGATCTGAAAGGTGATAACGTCAAATTTTCTGGAAATAGATGAGATCCCATGAAAGAGAAATTTATTTGTGAGGGGTCTCATATGCAATACTCCTTTCATTAACTGTTTTAACAAAAGAGAAGAAGAAGAAGAAAGAAGAAGAAGGAGGAGGAGGAGGAAGAGGATGAGGAGCATCCACTGACAGACAAGCAGAGATGGCTGATAAATGCACAGTAATAGACACATACAATAAGCCATCCTGAAGTACCTGACACAAATATTTCAAGACAAGGGATGTTAAGCTGAAGGGACCCTTTGTTCCTGTTTAGGCACCACTTAGAAAACTTCACCTATTTGTAAATATATGAATTTCCAGTAGCAGGTTTTCTGGACTCCTTAAACACCTGCTGCACATCTTTATGAAACAAGTACCTAAATAGAGTCAAGACTGAAGCATTCAGTCTGTTAGTTGTAGTTGCGCCAAACTCGAGTGCACTAGATGCCCCAGAGATTGTTTGATCAAGTCCATAGTGAGAGGAAGTATATGGTAATTGCCCCGATACCATTAGAAGGGATAACCAAGATTTCCTGGGTTAACAGGAGGCTCACCACAATGATCTTTGGCATTTCATTCAGAATCTTCAAAAGTACCTTGTGAATCAGTGGAAACAGTGAAAACACATACAGGAAAATTCATGTCCACGGGAATAAGAATGCATCTGTCCTCTAAGTATTGTGGAATGGATATATAGAACAGAATTTCTCCAGCTGTCTGTTTTGAATGGAGATGAACAGATCTATTTTAGGCATTCCCCACTTCTGAACTAGATCCCAAAACATAAGTGCCTTGAGCTGCCACAAGTGGTCTGACAAAGATCTGCTTAGTATGTTTGTCCCAACATTTTGTTCTGGTGGGATTTTTGCCACTTGAAGAGTCAGAGAATGCTGTAAATCCAGCCCCTAGGCCATCATTGCCAATTGGCACAGACGGTATAACCTTATACCCACTTGTTTGTTGAGGTACCTCATCACTGTGTTGTTCTCTGTAACCACCGGAAGAGAACCTGGAGTCCATAGGTGGTGAAGAACTTTCAAGGTATGGATCAGCACCAACATTTATTTGATATCGTTACCTGCACTCTCATTGACATAGCTCCCAAGCAAAATCAGAAAAATCTCTCTGGTTGGATTATGCTGGAATAAGTGGGAATAAGGGAGGACCTGAACGGATACTCAAATGTGCTCTCCACCCCTATAACTCTTGTCTAATGAAAGCTGGCACCAGCAACTGGGATTCCAGGAAATGCAGGTGCTGGGTCCAACAATTTTGAATATACTATTGATTTTTCCTCTTATGGGATGGGCCAGTAGTATCATGAGAATCATGGATGCCATCAGTCCTAATATTTTAGGTAGTCTCTTGCAGAGGTGAAATTCATCCAGGAAAATTCCTGAAATATCTTCTGGCAGGACAGAACCTTGTCTTTGGGAAGAAGGATATTGCGAGCCAGACATAACAAATCTCAGAAATCTTCTCAAGCAATGTGCAATAGATATGATGATGCATAGCCTTCAAATCCAGGGTCATCATGAAGAAGAAGTCTGGCATAAGAAGAAGTACTGACTGCAAGGTGAGCATTTTGAACTTGGCAACTTTTATAAAAGTATTCAGGAAGGATAAGTCCAAAACAGATCTCCAGGAACACTCATTTTGGGGACCAGGAAAATTCTGAAGTGGAAGCCTTCTAATCCCTCAGAAGCAGGGCCATCTCTATGACTCTTGATTCATGCATTTGGTGGAATACAGGAAACCAAAGTTTGGTCTGGCAAGTGAGGGTAGCCCTACTGAACTGAGGTAGATGTTCCTTCCACTGCTACCTGTAACCTCAGTCAACAATGTTGAGCACCCATTTGTCAGTAACCACTGATGGCCATACTTCCTTGTTGAGAACTAAATTTCAAGATCAGGCACCCAGAGGGGAACATAGGAATGATGGGAGCTGATCCACAGGATAGATGTAGACTGGAAGGGTGTTTTCTTGTCAGGGAAAGGATCCCCTCTTTTTAGGTTTCAAACTTCAAATCCTTTGTTCAGTTGGGACGTCTCCTTGTTGGACCACTCAAAATTATCTTGCTTATTTGGGAAAATTGGGGATATGGAAACATTTAGACACCCCCTACATTGGTGTACCTCTATCATCCCAGTGTTTTAGGATCCAATTAGCTGGTGTACCAGATACACAATCAGTATTAAGCAGAGCATTTATAATCTCATTTTTAACTCATCAGAAACATTTTGGCTCTGCAACCAAGCACATCTCTTTACTACTGCGGATGTTGCTGCATTTCTATACGCAGTATTGGCACCCTCTAAGGTGCTCTTTAAAGTATGTTTAGACACTTGATAATCATGTGAAACAATCTTTTTCCCAGTCTTTCTGCTCAGCAGCAAACTTGTCTAAACTACACATTCAACTCAACAAGAACTTCCACATCAAAGACTGGTAATCAGTTTGAAAACTGACTTTGCCAGCTTCTTTCCCTGAGACTCTAGACACTTGCACATCTTATCTTGGTGGACTGGGTTTGATAAAAACATGGTCTATTTATTGGCAAAGGTTATTTAGGACACAGACGCAGGGTCCATAGACTAGGGGGTTTGAAGGCTAGGCATGGCCAAGCACTCCCTGCATTTCTTAAACACTTTTTAGGCATTGGCTCCTTCAGCGGAGGAGAATTGCAAGTTTTCTTAAAAATATAATCCAGTGCTGGGAAACATGGAAGGAAGGTCACCATGTCCGGGACCACATTCTGGAAAAGATCACATAACTTGTTAATCTTGAGAGTAGCCACTGATTGCCCCTACTTGCATACATCCCTAAATGTAGCCTACATTTGGGAAAAAGAAAATATCTGTTTGGGTTTCTCAACCTGTTTGACTTCAGATGAAACTGACTAGTCAGAGACCAGCACTTCCAAAACCTTAGATTCCAGAGCCCCTTCAAAATAATAATCTGGGGTGGTTGAAAAAGGGTGGGAGCACTGGTGTTTCTCATAACCTGGCTTTACACCCTATTAATAGTGATCTGAATAATGCAGTTAGCCATAGCCATCATCTCAGCTGAAAACCCAGTCTGTTGCCTTTAATGTGATGGATCTTTTGTCTCTTTTTGGCATGCACTACACTAGTGGGAGAATCCCAAGGGGGAGAAATATCAACACTGACAACAGATCCTATACCCCTGACTTCCCCTACACTTATAAAGTTTAGTTCTCCCATGCTTGAATCAGGCAATAGCAAAGCCCCAGAGGACATGTCTGCCCCTTGTGTCACACACAGTTGCGGGAGTACCACTATACCAGGATACCTGGACAAAAAAGAAGGTAAGTGGTCCAATAGTCTGCCGAAAGCTACCATGGAATCACAAGCCATAGGCTGAGGCATGTTTCTTGATTTACTTTTATGGGGTTTTTTTAGATGCACAAGGGGTAGATGGTGGTGGAGTCCATCAAGGCAGTCAAAAAAACTAGCCAGATCAATACCAAATAATGGATGGACAGTCAACCAGTAAGCAATGAACAGATTCCACTATTCTCTCTCTAACTCTGAAGTCTATTTCTGCATGGAGAACTTTTCTGAACTCTGCACTGAACAATATCAGAGCAGTTTCAGTAACACAGTTTAAAACACAATATGCCTACACAAAAGTCCCCCAAATTTTGTAAAAATGTTTCAGTCCCAAATGAATAAAACAGCATAAATCAGCATTAGACAAGAAATAAAGTGTACATTTAAAAAATGTTGTCAGTAATGTTTAACATACAAAATGGTACTAAAATTGCAATTTAAACAAAAAAGTCACTTTAAATGCTGTACTCCTCCTCAACCACTTCAAATACTTATAACCCCAGAGTAAAAACTGCAATAGAAGCAAATCTTCCTGTCAAAACTTACAAATAAAGCTTTTAATTAACACAAAAAAAGATGAGATTAACTGTGGTTATGGAAGCATGTGGTAAAGAGTAGAACTGAATGCCATTGTTCAGCGACTTACCCAAATATTCACAAATGGCCATAACACACATTGAAGGGTTAAAGTCTCCCAATAACAAACAAAAAGCTTGAAATAAACAGTGTAAAGAGTATAGTATGCAGTAAAAGTAAAGCCAAAGTATAAACCAAATTTTTAATCAGAAAAAAAAAGTCAAAGCAGCTGAATACACTATTCCAGAACTAACAGAAAATGCAGCTGATGAGACCCAGAGTGAATGCAGCAGCTGAAAATATCCAGAGAAAGGAGCAGTCTTCCAAGAAATGTTTCTCTTACTGTGGCATTAGAAAACTGAAATGGTCCTCTCTGTGGGTCTGTATGTCAGTCTCACACCCACAGACAGGTAGGGGAAGGAACTCCGAGCTTTAGCAGACTGCCACAGGAGGTTACCAGGGTACTAATACCAAAATGCAGCAAATAAGTGTGTTTGTTGAACATGTACCATTACAAAAGGTATACTTCATGAAAGACTAGAATACGGCCTCGTATTCATGACTGCGGGATCATTCATCACCTACTCCAAATTCAACAGTCCAAATTGCATTGATTTATGAATAAGTTAAACAAGTCTGAGTAAAAAAGTGCCTCCTTCACCAAAGAAAATGTTATATCAGTGACATTAGGGGCCCATGTCATCTTCTTTCTTGCTTACTGATGTAGAAAAGCTTGAATCTGAACTATTTTCCTCCATTAATCTATTATTGAAAATAAAATGTTCATCCAATACTGTTAGTCCTCAGATGCCAACACCAAAATTATTTTCACCCTAAGCTATTTATGACAGGGGCTCAAAAACATTCTCCTACTGTGGTGTGAACTATGAAAAGTGTTGCATTGAACATCAAGTCACCTCTCACTGTTGCCCATCACAGGTCTCATCTTACCAACTACCTACATGAACTACTAATATAAAATTTTTTAGATAAGTAAATTCTACAGTCCATTTAAAATGTGAACTTCAGCTCATAGACTCTAGGACGTTTGTTGTTTGTGAACTAGAAGACTGCACACGATTTAGTTTTGCATTATCACATTGTTGTCTATATACTGCTATCTTGTACTTCTATATTACTTGTGATTTGATACAATTTTGTTTTATAAGAAACTGTAGCTGAAAATGGGGTTTTGCAAATATTCTACAAACCTGACATAAATAATTAAATAATGGAAAAACTGCAAAAGAACATGATGAGACATTAACAGAGATATTAAAATGACTGATGGAATGGGCTAACAGTAAACAGACATAAATGTGATTTTGATTCAAGTGTGCTTGAATCTTTTAAAATTCATATTCTGAGGCAGAGCAATATCATCAATCCAATAAAAGTAAAAGCAGCACAATGTATAATAATACCAACAAATGAGATAGAGAGAATAAGCCTATTGAGTGGTCAACTGCAGTTATATATTAATAAATGACTTTATATCTTTATACCCATTACTGTGCAGCTTACAGCTTTTATATGAAAAATGGATACTTGCTGTATATAATCAGAAAAGTCTAGAACAGCTATACAAAAACTCCTCAGTGGCAGTAATACCCGATTTTTGCAGCAATAACATAAGATCATGCCAAATTAACAGGCCAAAGTGAGTTGGTATGTTATGTACGGGATGCTAAACATAAGGTGAGACCTTAATTCAGGCATGCCAATAACCCAAGATCAATATCAAACTCTGCACCTTGCACCAATAAGGTGAAGATTTTAACTATTATGTCAATCTCACCCTCAAAATATGTAGTAGGCTTTGTACCAGCCATGAAAGGATTTAACAAAGTTCTTAGGTTTGTATTAGGCTAACTGTTCGAAGAGTCATTATTTACACCTGATCAATAATGCTAGGCCAAAATCAAACCCTATACTTTGTGTTTATGAGATGATGAGCTTCACCATTATGCCAAACCCACTCCATATTGACTGAATGCAATGTTTATACAAAAAAGCTAAAAAAGACTGTGATTTTTGAATATTACAAAAACACTATGTAGAGGTTAATGAAGTAATTAGCATGGGTTTGTGGAGTATTGTTTTGTGGAGTGTTTCATACTGAAAAAAAATATATGTTTTTCATAGTGATTGCTGCTACAGTGGCCTTAGCTATATGGGTTACATCCTGCCAAGGATATAACAGCCAGCAGCTTCCAAAGCTTCAGCTCATCTTCCATATGCCCAAACTATCAAGTAGCTTGAGTTGAGCTGACTAATAGAAGTTTGGGCACTAAGCCCTTCAGAACTTTACTGCCACTAAAGAGTACACTACTCTGAGGCTTTTGAGAATCAATGGTCAGCTTGTGCTTTCCTTAGCTAAGCAGATAAGTTCCTTTTGGGGAAAAAACTTAAATTTTCTTATGTTTTACTGATGTTTTATCATTTTCCTCTTCAGGGAAGTTATTTTAAACCACCAAGATGACCAGCCCAGAACAAAGTTTAATTGTTAAGTGCTTATCTGTCATAAGAACTAGACTTAGCAGAACAACATCAGTTAATCATACTTCTCTTATGTACCCTCATCATCAGTTAATCACATTTCATTGCACCGTTACATTTAAAACACATAGCCTAACTTTAATATAAAAATAATTAAACATTTTAAATAAACACTATACAACATTTTAATTGTTTTATATTAAAGTTACGTAATGTGTTTTTAAATGTAATGGTGCAATGAAATGTGATTAATTGATTGATTGATGAGGGTACATAAGGGAAGTATAATTAACTGATGTTGTTCTGAAGAAGTCTAGTTCTTGTAACAGATGAAAGCGCTCAACTGAAATCAAACTTTTGTTCTGGAGCACCTTGGTCATCATTCTGGTGGTTTATAGTACAATTTGTTTGTTTGCCTGTATCTATGTCTAAAGGAGCTACTAGTGGAGGTGGACTTGGTGGTGTTGTCCAGAATATACTAACAACAAACAATGGAGATGTACTGGGTCGATTGCAGCAAGTAAGTTTACAGCTTTCTGCTATTGCCACTCAATTGTAAAATACTTCACGCTCCCAGTTACAGGAATTTTGTAGTTTGAAGGTTTTAATCCAACCTACCCTAACATGGAAGACACTTCCCATGTATCTAGCGATAATTTGTACCATAGAACCTGGAAAACTAATGCTTTTGACTTTAATGCTGAAGCTGGGGCAGTTAAAAAACAGGTGACAACTACTATCACTTTAGCTGAGTGAGTTAAAATGTTTGAGTGTTCATTACTGCAAATATAAAAAACTTCAGCTGGAGAATAGGTACCTGGAAAGGAATATTGAGCTAAAACAAGTCCTTAGAGGACTGAAAGTGTGTTGCTTATCTAATTATGCAACCAATAATAATGAGTTCTTGAAAGAACTGGAGTCTTTGTTTAACTCAACAGGTCTGGATGTGCTCAGGTTAATGGTGAACTACAATAACATTAAGATCAACAAGTTAGCAGTGATACTAGAAGAGCACATTCAATGCATTACTAATGACCTGTTTCCACAGTTAAAAGGTTCTTTTGATAGAGCTTTTAACCAGGTTTAAACCACTTGCATGAACATTTCTTCTCTTAAATGTAACAAACTACAGAGGGACTTAGACGAATACATCAAGGGGAAGACATACCCAAAGCTGATTGTTGCCCCGGGTAACCAGAGATGTTCCACCAATCAGAATTTGAGTTTTTCTGAAACCAAAGTGATGCAAGATGGTAGGTTACATCAGCAGTCCTCTCTAGTAGTGCCTGAAGTTCGGCATTCACAATGGCTGCAAAATTATGCACAAAATTATTTTTCCTCTCAATGTGTCATATGGAATTGATGACAATAAAATCAAGAACTACTAGAAAAACATCTTATTATATTATATGAGATACTTTACAAAACCTGTTAAAAAATCTTAGTTTCAATAGCATGACATTATAGTTTAATTGATTTGATTTGTAGTGGATGTCTTTTGTAAATAATACTTTGGTTATTTTATTGAATGTTACAACTATTTCTCTTTTAATTGCTTGTATAAAATTGTTATGATATTTATTTTGTATGTTAAAAACAATAAACTTGTTTTTTAAAAAAAAAGAAAGCCAATGAGCTCATGACTGGATTTACTCATTCACTTTACAGATGATTGGATCCAAGTCTCTTCCAGATTAGTCATGGCCTACTGCAGATGTTCTCTATCATGTGATTTATCCAGATTGTGGAATTTTGCACTTTTGGGTTACTGCATCCCAATTTACCATTTAGAACTGTTTGTAACCTCTGCTCTAGTGGACCCAGGCTATTATATTTTCTGCTATTCTATATGTTTCCATAGGGTAGTTTTCTTATTTATGTGCATCTCTCCAGACCATTTTATTTTGAGGTGAGGTAGAGAAATTACCACAGGACAGTGCTTACCATCTCTAAATGAATTGTTTAGCCAGGAGAGAACCTTATGCCCTTATCACTGCTATGCATAACTCTTGGGAAGGTGATATGGAAACCAGCTATCATTAACTTTCTAATAATCCATTGAAGATGAATATACCGAAGACAGAAGTCTTGGCTGTGTAAACATCTTTATGGAACTTCTCCTCATTCCTCTGAATGCCTTAGAGCAAGAAATCACGGGAGAAAGCCATAAGTAAAAGTGGGACAAAGTCCCAAAAAATAAAGGACAATTTTTTAAATATTGCCTGTTACAAACTTGATAATTGATAGAATAACAGGTTTTAAATTAGCATGAATTTTCCGAAGGGTATGATCTTTGAAACTCATATGTCGATCTTTATTAAATGAGTTCAATCTTTAATGAGTTGCCACTAATTTGCCAAAAAACCAACAATGTTTATGAAAAATGGATCAAAAATATGAGGCAAAATATCTAGACATTCTCTGCTGAAAAACTAGTATGAGTTGAGAGGGTATGCTTCTGCTATGTCAGTATAATTGCTCATTGTTTTCAGAGACATTTGAGCAATATTTGTGTCAAAAGTGCATCATTTTCAATTTGTCTGGACAACTTAATAAAACACCTGGAGACCAGGCGTCTTCTCTGTTCAAACCTGTCTGTTGCATTATTACTATGCAGCAGGCGTTTGCCTGGTTTTTGTCTCCAAGTTTTCACTGCACTCAAAATCTAGATGTATTTTTTGCACCTGTGTGACAAGAGACCTCATTTACTTGAAGAGCCCCCTGCAGAATGCTCCTAGTAAATCCTACCTGGATCTCTAGAAAGGCATTTAGCTTGTAGTGCTTCATAAAGGTATGGACAGATGACAAGTTGCTGCCTCTAGAATAATTCTAGAGTCCACTCCCTTCCAATATACCAGAGAAAACAGCCCTGGTGGAATGCACCTTTATACGTGACTGGACTCACCTTGGCATGGTGGGTCTAACAAAAACAATACGGAAAACAACTAATGTGCAATGGTTTGTTTTGGAGACAGAGGCTGACCCTTCTTTGCCTCTTTGGTGGAAATAAGTCTTTCAGCTTTACTGAAGGGGTTTCATTCTGTAAAGGTAGTACCTGAGGCTGGCAGTGCATATTGAAGGTATGAATCCCTCTCTACATTATTCTTAAGTTTTGGGAAAAGACAGAAGAAGTTAACAGACTGACTGAAAGTGATTTCTGAGACCACTTTTGGCATGAAAGAGGGGCTCACAAAAACACAACCTATCCATGTGGAAAATAAGGTAAGACTCACCCACCATTAGAGCTTGCAGCTCAGAGACTCATCCTGTAAATGTCAGGGCAAAATAAGAAAAACAGATTTCCACATTAAGAGGTTCAGATCAGAGTGAGCTGCAGATTTTAAAGCTGGTAAGGTCAAATTTTCTGGAAAAGATGAGATCCCATGAAAGAGGAATTTATTTGTGAGGGGTCTCATATGCAATACCTTTCATTAAATGTTTTAACAAAGAGAAGAAGAAGAAAAAGGAGGAGGAGGAGGAAGAGGATGAGTAGCATCCACTGACAGACAAGCAGAGATGGCTGATAAATGCACAGTAATAGACACATACAATAAGCCATCCTCATGCAGGACAGTTAGAGTACCTTGTCTCAGCCCAGGTTATGTACAAACAAATAAAAAGCTCACAAACTGCATTCCTCAATAAGAAAGACTAAGGTCAAAAACAAATTCGATCAGGTCAAACCACTAGAAAAGGAAAGTGACCTAAGCTCAGTGGAAAGAAAACTAATATTCTTACTACAAGAAAAATTAAAAAATGTGACAACACTTAACATAGGTAATAAATGCTACTGCTAACAAGTTGAACCCATTTCTAAACAACTTAACTAAATAAGATTAAATAAATGTAAATTATGCAGCTTAACTCTCATCTGAACATAATCCTTATTGTGTACTACTACAATAATACAAAAAAATACCTGATGCTATTAAACACAAAATTAGGAATACTTATAGCTGAAAGAAACCCATCAGATGGCTCTTTCAATAAACTATGCAAACTAAACCTGTACTCAGTACTCATCGCACACAAATATTGTAGTTATCACATTCCTTTAAAAGAGCTACAAACAATAATTAAAATACAAAAAGGGATGAATGGAAGGAAACAACTCAGTTTGTACTCATATGGTGGGTTCCCCTTCATACCTCGACTACTAAAACACTACAACTCTGAGGTTACATAAACTTGAAGAAAGCACAAATACCTGGTCTCCCACAAAAAAGCATATACAGTATTTCTTTCCTCCTGCAGTGTGTGACCTCAACATTAGAATAATGTACAGGAGGTACAGGTTGCGAAGGGTGATTGCCCCACCCGTGAAAAATGTAAGTCATATGAATGCACTAAATTACAGAAATGCAGTTGAAAACATAAACTGTGTAGTTTTGCTGATCATGATTCAGTATTACTGGTCTGTTATAATATATTGTCACATTCAATAGTCTGTGCTTCAGCACTGTATTCATTCAGCTATGTATAATTTGTGGATGTTAGGCCTCACATCTCTGGCTCCCACTATGAATGGAACTAGGTGGGCTATATAGATGTGTGTGTGTGTGTGTGTGTGTGTGTGTGTGTGTGTGTGTGTGTGTGTGTGTGTGTGTGTGTGTGTGTGTGTGTGTGTATGTGTGTGTGTGTGTGTGAATAAATATATATAAATATATATATATATATATATATATATATATATATATATATATATATAGTTAGATATATACACATGGGCATGCACACACACGCACACACACACACACACACACACACACACACACACACACACACACACACACACACACATGGAAAACAACACATTCTCACATAT
This sequence comes from Protopterus annectens, assembly GCF_019279795.1. Classification (NCBI taxonomy): domain Eukaryota; kingdom Metazoa; phylum Chordata; order Ceratodontiformes; family Protopteridae; genus Protopterus; species Protopterus annectens. The sequence goes on along the minus strand of NC_056741.1, from coordinate 1,760,445,507 downwards.
AAATTTAGATATAAATATAGATATAGATATAAATAGGTATATAAATATTATATGTGTTATCTCTGCACACATTTATTGTAAACCGAACTGTGGGTGTTTTTCATCGCTGGTTCAGTTTGCTGGATTATATTACAGTCAAAGTTCATTATATTATCCACTACATAATTCAAGGGTTTTTGTCCTTTCTTTCAGTTTGTGCAACCCTGGAGATAGTATATTTAATTTCCAGGGGTGTGGATGCATAGCACCGATGGTGGGGGGTGTGGGAAGTTAACCCCCCCATACACACACACACATAAAAGTTATTAGTTTTACTTTTGATAATCGCAAATATAACCTATTGGTTTACATTTGCGATTAGTTTTTGGTGATTAATGATGAATGCCAATAAGTTTTTCCATATAGTACATGGGGTCAGGTGTCACACTGATCATCATACCTCTCAAACACTTAGGGCAAGAAATCTAAACAAAGGCTGACATAATGGGGACAAAAGGCCAAAAATAGGGACACAGTTTAAATATTACTATTATAACCTTAGAAAGTTGTTAAAATAACAGTATTAATGTTAGTATGCATTTTCTGAAAGATATAAAGTCTGAAACTTAAAGGCATGTCATTACTTAGTGACCTTAATCCTCAGATCATCCTAGTGATTTGCTAGATAATCACAAATTTCAAATTTTATGAGGAACAGAACAAAAATATGAAGCAAAAATCTGAGAGGTATGATGACCATCTCATAGTTGCAATGTTCACACTGCTGGGTTGTTAGTTCAGCCATGGTTATTATTTCATGTCACACACACACACACACACACACACACACACACACACACACACACACACACACACACACACACACACACACACACACACACACACACACACACACACACACACACACACACACACACACACACACAAGTATGGTAACATCTGTGGCCAATTCAGCATGTCCATCCAGTTTACTTATACATCTCTCTCTATCTATAGATATAGATATATATATTTATGTGTGTCCATCTGTGTGTGTGTTTGTTTGTGTGTGTGTGTGTGTGTGTGTGTGTGTGTGTGTGTGTGTGTGTGTGTGTGTGTGTGTGTGTGTGTGTGTGTGTGCATCTATGTATGTGTGTGTGTATGTCTGCAGAGAGAGTTATAAAAACATAACAAGTCCCCAGCAACTGACAATTTAGTGTATACAAGAGCTGAATAAACAATGGTGATTTGACTTGCTAATTATGATGAACTCTGAAAATGAATGATTTTTCATGTCTTAATGAATTTGAAAGTTGTTCCCCCCCCCCTTTTCTGCTAAGGTATGTGACCTGGAGACACTGTCCATAAGAAGAACTTCTACTATACCCATGGCAGAATTGTTTATAAGAAAGAGAGAAAAACTTTTAATAACTCATCATTTGATATGCTGTAGGCACTTAAACTTGAGAAGCAGTAACTTATTAGAAAGCCAATGAGCTCATGACTGGGATTTACTCATTCACTTTACAGATGTTGATTGGATCAAGTCTCTTCAGATTAGTCATGGCCTACTCAGATGTTCTCTATCATGTGATTTATCAGATTTTGGAATTTTGCACTTTTGGGTTACTGCATCCCAATTTACCATTTAGAACTGTTTGTGACCTCTGCTCTGTGGACCCAGGCTATTATATTTTCTGCCATTCTAGATGTTTCCATAGGGTAGTTTCTTATTTATGCATCTCTGAGCCATTTTTTTTTTTGAGGTGAGGTAGAGTACCACAGGACAGTGCTTTGCCATCTCTAAATGAATTGTTTAGTCAGAGAGAACTGTCTTATCACTACTATGCAGGTAATACAGTTCTTTATGCATCTACTTCCATCATAAATGTATGGCAAATGATGCATAACTCTTGGGAAGGTGATATGGAAACCAGCTATTATTAACTTTCTAATAATCCACTGAAGATGAATATACCGAAGACAGAAGTCTTGGCTGTGTACGCATCTTTAAGGAGCTTCTCCTCATTCCTCTGAATGCCTTAGAGCAGGAAATCTGGAGAAAGCCATAAGTAAAAGTGGGACAAAGTCCCAGAAAATAGGGACAATTTTTAAATATTGCTGCTACAAACTTCGATAATTGATAGAATAACAGGTTTTAAATTAGCATGAATTTTCCGAAGGGTATGAAGTATGAAACTCATATGTCGATCTTTATTTAATGACTTCAATCTTTAATGAGTTGCCACTAATTTGCCAGAAAACCACAATGTTATGAAAATGGATCAAAAATATGAGGCAAAGATCTGGACATTCTGGGAAAAACTGTAGAGTTGAGAGGTGTGCTTCTGCTATGTCAGTATAATTGCTCATTGTTTTCAGAGACATTAGAGCAATATTTGTGTCAAAAGTGCATCATTTTTAATTTGTCCTGGACAACTAATAAAACACCTGGAGACCAGATGTCTTCTCTGTTCAAACCTGTCTGTAGCATTATTACTATGCAGCAGACGTTGCATGGTTTTTGTCTCCAAGTTTTCACTGCACTCAAAATCTAGATGTATTTTTGCACCTGTGCGAAAAAGACCTCATTTACTTGAAGAGCCCCTGCAGAATGCTCCTAGCAAATCCTACTCTGGATCTAGAAAAGGCATCTAGCTTGTAGTGCTTCATAAAGGTATGGACAGATGACCAAGTTGCTGCCTCTAGAATAATTCTAGAGTCCACTCCCTTCCAATATACCAGAGAAAACAGCCCTGGTGGAATGCCGCTTTATCGTGACTGGACTCACCTTGGCATGGTGGGTCTAACAAAAACAATACCGGAAAACAACTAATGTGCAATGGTTTGTTTAGAGACAGGCTGACCCTTCTTTGCCTCTTTGGTGGAAATAAGTCTTTCAGCTTTACTGAAGGGTTTCATTCTGTAAAGGTAGTACCTGAGCTGGCAGTGCACATTGAAGGTATGAATCCTCTCTACATTATTCTTAGGTTTTGGGAAAAAGACAGAGAGGTTAACAGACTGACTGAAAGTGATTTCTGAGACCACTTTTGGCATGAAAGAGGGGCTCACAAAAACACAACCCTATCCATGTGGAAAATAAGGTAAGACTCACCCACCATTAGAGCTTGCAGCTCAGAGACTCATCCTGTAAATGTCAGGGCAATAAGAAAAACAGATTTCCACATTAAGAGGTTCAGATCAGAGTGAGCTGCAGATTTTAAAGCTGGTAAGGTCAAATTTTCTGGAAAAAGATGAGATCCCATGAAAGAGGAATTTATTTGTGAGGGGTCTCATATGCAATACCCCTTTCATTAAATGTTTTAACAAAAGAGAAGAAGAAGAAAAAGGAGGAGGAGGAGGAAGAGGATGAGTAGCATCCACTGACAGACAAGCAGAGATGGCTGATAAATGCACAGTAATAGACACATACAATAAGCCATCCTCATGCAGGACAGTTAGAGTACCTTGTCTCAGCCCAGGTTATGTACAAACAAATAAAAAAGCTCACAAACTGCATTCCTCAATAAGAAAGACTAAGGTCAAAAAACAAATTCGTCTAGGTCAAACCACTAGAAAAGGAAAGTGACCTAAGCTCAGTGGAAAGAAAACTAAAATTCTTACTACAAGAAAAATTAAAAATGTGACAACCGCAACATAGGTGATAAATGCTACTGCTAACAAGTTGAACCCATTTCTAAACAACTTAACTAAATAAGATTAAATAAACGTAAATTATGCAGCTTAACTCTCATCTGAACATAATCCTTATTGTGTACTACTACAATAATACAAAAAATACCTGATGCTATTAAACACAAAATTAGGAATACTTATAGCTGAAAGAAACCCATCAGACGGCTCTTTCAAAAAACTATGCAAACTAAACCTGTACTCAGTACTCATCGCACACAAATATTGTAGTTATCACATTCCTTTAAAAGAGCTACAAACAATAATTAAATTACAAATAGGGTTGTATGGAAGGAAACAACTCAGTTTGTACTCATATGGTGGGTTCCCCTTCATACCTCGACTACTAAAACACTACAACTCTGAGGTTACATAAACTTGAAGAAAGCACAAATACCTGGTCTCCCACAAAAAAGCATATACAGTATTTCTTTCCTCCTGCAGTGTGTGACCTCAACATTAGAATAATGTACAGGAGGTACAGGTTGCGAAGGGTGATTGCCCCACCCCTGAAAAATGTAAGTCATATGAATGCACTAAATTACAGAAATGCAGTTGAAAACATAAACTGTGTAGTTTTGCTGATCATGATTCAGTATTACTGGTCTGTTATAATATATTGTCACATTCAATAGTCTGTGCTTCAGCACTGTATTCATTCAGCTATGTATAATTTGTGGATTTTAGGCCTCACATCTCTGGCTCCCACTATGAATGGAACTAGGTGGGCTATATAGATGTGTGTGTGTGTGTGTGTGTGTATGTGTGTGTGTGTGTGTGAATAAATATATATATATATATAGAAATAAATATATATATATATATATATATATATATATATATATATATAGTTAGATATATACACATGGGCATGCACACACACACACACACACACACACACACACACACACACACACACACACACACACACACACACACACACACACACACACACACACACGGAAAACAACACATTCACACATATAAATTTAGATATAAATATAGATATAGATATAAATAGGTATATAAATATTATACGTGTTATCTCTGCACACATTTATTGTGTACCGAACTGTGGGTGTTTTTCATCGCTGGTTCAGTTTGCTGGATTATATTACAGTCAAAGTTCATTATATTATCCACTACATAATTCAAGGGTTTTTGTCCTTTCTTTCAGTTTGTGCAACCCTGGAGATAGTATATTTAATTTCCAGGGGTGTGGATGCATAGCACCGATGGTAGGGGGTGTGGGAAGTTAACCCCCCCATACATACACACACATAAAAGTTATTAGTTTTACTTTTGATAATCGCAAATATAACCTATTGGTTTACATTTGCGATTAGTTTTTGGTGATTAATGATGAATGCCAATAAGTTTTTCCATATAGTACATGGGGTCAGGTGTCACACTGATCATCATACCTCTCAAACACTTAGGGCAAGAAATCTAAACAAAGCCTGACATAATGGGGGACAAAAGGCCAAAAATAGGGACACAGTTTAAATATTACTATTATAACCTTAGAAAGTTGTTAAAATAACAGTATTAATGTTAGTATGCATTTTCTGAAAGATATAAAGTCTGAAACTTAAAGGCATGTCATTACTTAGTGACCTTAATCCTCAGATCATCCTAGTGATTTGCTAGATAATCACAAATTTCAAATTTTATGAGGAACAGAACAAAATATGAAGCAAAAATCTGAGAGGTATGATGACCATCTCATAGTTGCAATGTTCACACTGCTGGGTTGTTAGTTCAGCCATGGTTATTATTTCATGTCACACACACACACACACACACACACACACACACACACACACACACACACACACACACACACACACACACACAACAGAGTATGGTAACATCTGTGGCCAATTCAGCATGTCCATCCAGTTTACTTATACATCTCTCTCTATCTATAGATATAGATATATATATTTATGTGTGTCCATCTGTGTGTGTGTTTGTTTGTGTGTGTGTGTGTGTGTGTGTGTGTGTGTGTGTGTGTGTGTGTGTGTGTGTGTGTGTGTGTGTGTGTGTGTGTGTGTGTGTGTGTCAGCGTGCACATCTATGTATGTGTGTGTGTATGTCTGCAGAGAGAGTTATAAAAACATAACAAGTCCCCAGCAACTGACAATTTAGTGTATACAAGAGCTGAATAAACAATGGTGATTTGACTTGCTAATTATGATGAATTCTGAAAATGAATGATTTTTCATGTCTTAATGAATTTGAAAGTTGTTCCCCCCCCCCTTTTCTGCTAAGGTATGTGACCTGGAGACACTGTCCATAAGAAGAACTTCTACTATACCCATGGCAGAATTGTTTATAAGAAAGAGAGAAAAACTTTTAATAACTCATCATTTGATATGCTGTAAGGCACTTAAACTTGAGAAGCACTAACTTATTAGAAAGCCAATGAGCTCATGACTGGGATTTACTCATTCACTTTACAGATGTTGATTGGATCAAGTCTCTTCAGATTAGTCATGGCCTACCCAGATGTTCTCTATCATGTGATTTATCAGATTTTGGAATTTTGCACTTTTGGGTTACTGCATCCCAATTTACCATTTAGAACTGTTTGTGACCTCTGCTCTGTGGACCCAGGCTATTATATTTTCTGCCATTCTAGATGTTTCCATAGGGTAGTTTCTTATTTATGCATCTCTGAGCCATTTTTTTTTTTTGAGGTGAGGTAGAGTACCACAGGACAGTGCTTTACCATCTCTAAATGAATTGTTTAGTCAGAGAGAACTGTCTTATCACTACTATGCAGGTAATACAGTTCTTTATGCATCTACTTCCATCATAAATGTATGGCAAATGATGCATAACTCTTGGGAAGGTGATATGGAAACCAGCTATTATTAACTTTCTAATAATCCACTGAAGATGAATATACCGAAGACAGAAGTCTTGGCTGTGTACGCATCTTTAAGGAGCTTCTCCTCATTCCTCTGAATGCCTTAGAGCAGGAAATCTGGAGAAAGCCATAAGTAAAAGTGGGACAAAGTCCCAGAAAATAGGGACAATTTTTAAATATTGCTGCTACAAACTTCGATAATTGATAGAATAACAGGTTTTAAATTAGCATGAATTTTCCGAAGGGTATGAAGTATGAAACTCATATGTCGATCTTTATTTAATGACTTCAATCTTTAATGAGTTGCCACTAATTTGCCAGAAAACCACAATGTTATGAAAAATGGATCAAAAATATGAGGCAAAGATCTGGACATTCTGGGAAAAACTGTAGAGTTGAGAGGTGTGCTTCTGCTATGTCAGTATAATTGCTCATTGTTTTCAGAGACATTAGAGCAATATTTGTGTCAAAAGTGCATCATTTTTAATTTGTCCTGGACAACTAATAAAACACCTGGAGACCAGATGTCTTCTCTGTTCAAACCTGTCTGTAGCATTATTACTATGCAGCAGACGTTGCATGGTTTTTGTCTCCAAGTTTTCACTGCACTCAAAATCTAGATGTATTTTGCACCTGTGCGAAAAAGACCTCATTTACTTGAAGAGCCCCTGCAGAATGCTCCTAGCAAATCCTACTCTGGATCTAGAAAAGGCATCTAGCTTGTAGTGCTTCATAAAGGTATGGACAGATGACCAAGTTGCTGCCTCTAGAATAATTCTAGAGTCCACTCCCTTCCAATATACCAGAGAAAACAGCCCTGGTGGAATGCACGTTTATCGTGACTGGACTCACCTTGGCATGGTGGGTCTAACAAAAACAATACCGGAAAACAACTAATGTGCAATGGTTTGTTTAGAGACAGGCTGACCCTTCTTTGCCTCTTTGGTGGAAATAAGTCTTTCAGCTTTACTGAAGGGTTTCATTCTGTAAAGGTAGTACCTGAGCTGGCAGTGCACATTGAAGGTATGAATCCTCTCTACATTATTCTTAGGTTTTGGGAAAAAGACAGAGAGGTTAACAGACTGACTGAAAGTGATTTCTGAGACCACTTTTGGCATGAAAGAGGGGCTCACAAAAACACAACCCTATCCATGTGGAAAATAAGGTAAGACTCCCCACCATTAGGGCTTGCAGCTCAGAGACTCATCCTGTAAATGTCAGGGCAATAAGAAAAACAGATTTCCACATTAAGAGGTTCAGATCAGAGTGAGCTGCAGATCTGAAAGGTGATAACGTCAAATTTTCTGGAAATAGATGAGATCCCATGAAAGAGAAATTTATTTGTGAGGGTCTCATATGCAATACTCCTTTCATTAACTGTTTTAACAAAAGAGAAGAAGAAGAAGAAAGAAGAAGAAGGAGGAGGAGGAGGAAGAGGATGAGGAGCATCCACTGACAGACAAGCAGAGATGGCTGATAAATGCACAGTAATAGACACATACAATAAGCCATCCTGAAGTACCTGACACAAATATTTCAAGACAAGGGATGTTAAGCTGAAGGGACCCTTTGTTCCTGTTTAGGCACCACTTAGAAAACTTCACCTATTTGTAAATATATGAATTTCCAGTAGCAGGTTTTCTGGACTCCTTAAACACCTGCTGCACATCTTTATGAAACAAGTACCTAAATAGAGTCAAGACTGAAGCATTCAGTCTGTTAGTTGTAGTTGCGCCAAACTCGAGTGCACTAGATGCCCCAGAGATTGTTTGATCAAGTCCATAGTGAGAGGAAGTATATGGTAATTGCCCTTGGCCGATACCATTAGAAGGGATAACCAAGATTTCCTGGGTTAACAGGAGGCTCACCACAATGATCTTTGGCATTTCATTCAGAATCTTCAAAAGTACCTTGTGAATCAGTGGAAACAGTGAAAACACATACAGGAAAATTCATGTCCACGGGAATAAGAATGCATCTGTCCTCTAAGTATTGTGGAATGGATATATAGAACAGAATTTCTCCAGCTGTCTGTTTTGAATGGAGATGAACAGATCTATTTTAGGCATTCCCCACTTCTGAACTAGATCCCAAAACATAAGTGCCTTGAGCTGCCACAAGTGCGGGTCTGACAAAGATCTGCTTAGTATGTTTGTCCCAACATTTTGTTCTGGTGGGATTTTTGCCACTTGAAGAGTCAGAGAATGCTGTAAATCCAGCCCCTAGGCCATCATTGCCAATTGGCACAGACGGTATAACCTTATACCCACTTGTTTGTTGAGGTACCTCATCACTGTGTTGTTCTCTGTAACCACCGGAAGAGAACCTGGAGTCCATAGGTGGTGAAGAACTTTCAAGGTATGGATCAGCACCAACATTTATTTGATATCGTTACCTGCACTCTCATTGACATAGCTCCCCAAGCAAAATCAGAAAAATCTCTCTGGTTGGATTATGCTGGAATAAGTGGGAATAAGGGAGGACCTGAACGGATACTCAAATGTGCTCTCCACCCCTATAACTCTTGTCTAATGAAAGCTGGCACCAGCAACTGGGATTCCAGGAAATGCAGGTGCTGGGTCCAACAATTTTGAATATACTATTGATTTTTCCTCTTATGGGGATGGGCCAGTAGTATCATGAGAATCATGGATGCCATCAGTCCTAATATTTTTAGGTAGTCTCTTGCAGAGGTGAAATTCATCCAGGAAAATTCCTGAAATATCTTCTGGCAGGACAGAACCTTGTCTTTGGGAAGAAGGATATTGCGAGCCAGACATAACAAATCTCAGAAATCTTCTCAAGCAATGTGCAATAGATATGATGATGCATAGCCTTCAAATCCAGGGTCATCATGAAGAAGAAGTCTGGCATAAGAAGAAGTACTGACTGCAAGGTGAGCATTTTGAACTTGGCAACTTTTATAAAAGTATTCAGGAAGGATAAGTCCAAAACAGATCTCCAGGAACACTCATTTTGGGGACCAGGAAAATTCTGAAGTGGAAGCCTTCTAATCCCTCAGAAGCAGGGCCATCTCTATGACTCTTGATTCATGCATTTGGTGGAATACAGGAAACCAAAGTTTGGTCTGGCAAGTGAGGGTAGCCCTACTGAACTGAGGTAGATGTTCCTTCCACTGCTACCTGTAACCTCAGTCAACAATGTTGAGCACCCATTTGTCAGTAACCACTGATGGCCATACTTCCTTGTTGAGAACTAAATTTCAAGATCAGGCACCCAGAGGGGAACATAGGAATGATGGGAGCTGATCCACAGGATAGATGTAGACTGGAAGGGTGTTTTCTTGTCAGGGAAAGGATCCCCTCTTTTTAGGTTTCGTAAACTTCAAATCCTTTGTTCAGTTGGGACGTCTCCTTGTTGGACCACTCAAAATTATCTTGCTTATTTGGGAAAATTGGGGATATGGAAACATTTAGACACCCCCTACATTGGTGTACCTCTATCATCCCAGTGTTTTAGGATCCAATTAGCTGGTGTACCAGATACACAATCAGTATTAAGCAGAGCATTTATAATCTCATTTTTAACTCATCAGAAACATTTTGGCTCTGCAACCAAGCACATCTCTTTACTACTGCGGATGTTGCTGCATTTCTATACGCAGTATTGGCACCCTCTAAGGTGCTCTTTAAAGTATGTTTAGACACTTGATAATCATGTGAAACAATCTTTTTCCCAGTCTTTCTGCTCAGCAGCAAACTTGTCTAAACTACACATTCAACTCAACAAGAACTTCCACATCAAAGACTGGTAATCAGTTTGAAAACTGACTTTGCCAGCTTCTTTCCCTGAGACTCTAGACACTTGCACATCTTATCTTGGTGGACTGGGTTTGATAAAAACATGGTCTATTTATTGGCAAAGGTTATTTAGGACACAGACGCAGGGTCCATAGACTAGGGGGTTTGAAGGCTAGGCATGGCCAAGCACTCCCTGCATTTCTTAAACACTTTTTAGGCATTGGCTCCTTCAGCGGAGGAGAATTGCAAGTTTTCTTAAAAATATAATCCAGTGCTGGGAAACATGGAAGGAAGGTCACCATGTCCGGGACCACATTCTGGAAAAGATCACATAACTTGTTAATCTTGAGAGTAGCCACTGATTGCCCCTACTTGCATACATCCCTAAATGTAGCCTACATTTGGGAAAAAGAAAATATCTGTTTGGGTTTCTCAACCTGTTTGACTTCAGATGAAACTGACTAGTCAGAGACCAGCACTTCCAAAACCTTAGATTCCAGAGCCCCTTCAAAATAATAATCTGGGGTGGTTGAAAAAGGGTGGGAGCACTGGTGTTTCTCATAACCTGGCTTTACACCCTATTAATAGTGATCTGAATAATGCAGTTAGCCATAGCCATCATCTCAGCTGAAAACCCAGTCTGTTGCCTTTAATGTGATGGATCTTTTGTCTCTTTTTGGCATGCACTACACTAGTGGGAGAATCCCAAGGGGGAGAAATATCAACACTGACAACAGATCCTATACCCCTGACTTCCCCTACACTTATAAAGTTTAGTTCTCCCATGCTTGAATCAGGCAATAGCAAAGCCCCAGAGGACATGTCTGCCCCTTGTGTCACACACAGTTGCGGGAGTACCACTATACCAGGATACCTGGACAAAAAAGAAGGTAAGTGGTCCAATAGTCTGCCGAAAGCTACCATGGAATCACAAGCCATAGGCTGAGGCATGTTTCTTGATTTACTTTTATGGGGTTTTTTTAGATGCACAAGGGGTAGATGGTGGTGGAGTCCATCAAGGCAGTCAAAAAAACTAGCCAGATCAATACCAAATAATGGATGGACAGTCAACCAGTAAGCAATGAACAGATTCCACTATTCTCTCTCTAACTCTGAAGTCTATTTCTGCATGGAGAACTTTTCTGAACTCTGCACTGAACAATATCAGAGCAGTTTCAGTAACACAGTTTAAAACACAATATGCCTACACAAAAGTCCCCCAAATTTTGTAAAAATGTTTCAGTCCCAAATGAATAAAAACAGCATAAATCAGCATTAGACAAGAAATAAAGTGTACATTTAAAAAATGTTGTCAGTAATGTTTAACATACAAAATGGTACTAAAATTGCAATTTAAACAAAAAAGTCACTTTAAATGCTGTACTCCTCCTCAACCACTTCAAATACTTATAACCCCAGAGTAAAAACTGCAATAGAAGCAAATCTTCCTGTCAAAACTTACAAATAAAGCTTTTAATTAACACAAAAAGATGAGATTAACTGTGGTTATGGAAGCATGTGGTAAAGAGTAGAACTGAATGCCATTGTTCAGCGACTTACCCAAATATTCACAAATGGCCATAACACACATTGAAGGGTTAAAGTCTCCCAATAACAAACAAAAGCTTGAAATAAACAGTGTAAAGAGTATAGTATGCAGTAAAAGTAAAGCCAAAGTATAAACCAAATTTTTAATCAGAAAAAAAAAGTCAAAGCAGCTGAATACACTATTCCAGAACTAACAGAAAATGCAGCTGATGAGACCCAGAGTGAATGCAGCAGCTGAAAATATCCAGAGAAAGGAGCAGTCTTCCAAGAAATGTTTCTCTTACTGTGGCATTAGAAAACTGAAATGGTCCTCTCTGTGGGTCTGTATGTCAGTCTCACACCCACAGACAGGTAGGGGAAGGAACTCCGAGCTTTAGCAGACTGCCACAGGAGGTTACCAGGGTACTAATACCAAAATGCAGCAAATAAGTGTGTTTGTTGAACATGTACCATTACAAAAGGTATACTTCATGAAAGACTAGAATACGGCCTCGTATTCATGACTGCGGGATCATTCATCACCTACTCCAAATTCAACAGTCCAAATTGCATTGATTTATGAATAAGTTAAACAAGTCTGAGTAAAAAAGTGCCTCCTTCACCAAAGAAAATGTTATATCAGTGACATTAGGGGCCCATGTCATCTTCTTTCTTGCTTACTGATGTAGAAAAGCTTGAATCTGAACTATTTTCCTCCATTAATCTATTATTGAAAATAAAATGTTCATCCAATACTGTTAGTCCTCAGATGCCAACACCAAAATTATTTTCACCCTAAGCTATTTATGACAGGGGCTCAAAAAACATTCTCCTACTGTGGTGTGAACTATGAAAAAGTGTTGCATTGAACATCAAGTCTCCTCTCACTGTTGCCCATCTCAGGTCTCATCTTACCAACTACCTACATGAACTACTAATATAAAATTTTTTAGATAAGTAAATTCTACAGTCCATTTAAAATGTGAACTTCAGCTCATAGACTCTAGGACGTTTGTTGTTTGTGAACTAGAAGACTGCACACGATTTAGTTTTGCATTATCACATTGTTGTCTATATACTGCTATCTTGTACTTCTATATTACTTGTGATTTGATACAATTTTGTTTTATAAGAAACTGTAGCTGAAAATGGGGTTTTGCAAATATTCTACAAACCTGACATAAATAATTAAATAATGGAAAAACTGCAAAAGAACATGATGAGACATTAACAGAGATATTAAAATGACTGATGGAATGGGCTAACAGTAAACAGACATAAATGTGATTTTGATTCAAGTGTGCTTGAATCTTTTAAAATTCATATTCTGAGGCAGAGCAATATCATCAATCCAATAAAAGTAAAAGCAGCACAATGTATAATAATACCAACAAATGAGATAGAGAGAATAAGCCTATTGAGTGGTCAACTGCAGTTATATATTAATAAATGACTTTATATCTTTATACCCATTACTGTGCAGCTTACAGCTTTTATATGAAAAATGGATACTTGCTGTATATAATCAGAAAAAAGTCTAGAACAGCTATACAAAAAAACTCCTCAGTGGCAGTAATACCCGATTTTTGCAGCAATAACATAAGATCATGCCAAATTAACAGGCCAAAGTGAGTTGGTATGTTATGTACGGGATGCTAAACATAAGGTGAGACCTTAATTCAGGCATGCCAATAACCCAAGATCAATATCAAACTCTGCACCTTGCACCAATAAGGTGAAGATTTTAACTATTATGTCAATCTCACCCCTCAAAATATGTAGTAGGCTTTGTACCAGCCATGAAAGGATTTAACAAAGTTCTTAGGTTTGTATTAGGCTAACTGTTCGGAAGAGTCATTATTTACACCTGATCAATAATGCTAGGCCAAAATCAAACCCTATACTTTGTGTTTATGAGATGATGAGCTTCACCATTATGCCAAACCCACTCCATATTGACTGAATGCAATGTTTATACAAAAAAGCTAAAAAAGACTGTGATTTTTGAATATTACAAAAACACTATGTAGAGGTTAATGAAGTAATTAGCATGGGTTTGTGGAGTATTGTTTTGTGGAGTGTTTCATACTGAAAAAAAATATATGTTTTTCATAGTGATTGCTGCTACAGTGGCCTTAGCTATATGGGTTACATCCTGCCAAGGATATAACAGCCAGCAGCTTCCAAAGCTTCAGCTCATCTTCCATATGCCCAAACTATCAAGTAGCTTGAGTTGAGCTGACTAATAGAAGTTTGGGCACTAAGCCCTTCAGAACTTTACTGCCACTAAAGAGTACACTACTCTGAGGCTTTTGAGAATCAATGGTCAGCTTGTGCTTTCCTTAGCTAAGCAGATAAGTTCCTTTTGGGGAAAAAACTTAAATTTTCTTATGTTTTACTGATGTTTTATCATTTTCCTCTTCAGGGAAGTTATTTTAAACCACCAAGATGACCAAGGTGCTCCAGAACAAAAGTTTAATTTCAGTTAAGTGCTTTCATCTGTTACAAGAACTAGACTTCAGCAGAACAACATCAGTTAATTACACTTCCCTTATGTACCCTCATCAATCAGTTAATCACATTTCATTGCACCGTTACATTTAAAAACACATAGCCTAACTTTAATATAAAAATAATTAAACATTTTTAAATAAACACTATACAACATTTTAATTGTTTTATATTAAAGTTACGTAATGTGTTTTTAAATGTAATGGTGCAATGAAATGTGATTAATTGATTGATTGATGAGGGTACATAAGGGAAGTATAATTAACTGATGTTGTTCTGAAGAAGTCTAGTTCTTGTAACAGATGAAAGCGCTCAACTGAAATCAAACTTTTGTTCTGGAGCACCTTGGTCATCATTCTGGTGGTTTATAGTACAATTTGTTTGTTTGCCTGTGGTATCTATGTCTAAAGGAGCTACTAGTGGAGGTGGACTTGGTGGTGTTGTCCAGAATATACTAACAACAAACAATGGAGATGTACTGGGTCGATTGCAGCAAGTAAGTTTACAGCTTTCTGCTATTGCCACTCAATTGAAAAATACTTCACGTTCCCAGTTACAGGAATTTTTGTAGTTTGGGGTTGCCTTTAATCCAACCTACCCCTAACATGGAAGACACTTCCCATGTATCTAGCGATAATTTGTACCATAGAACCTGGAAAACTAATGCTTTTGACTTTAATGCTGAAGCTGGGGCAGTTAAAAAACAGGTGACAACTACTATCACTTTAGCTGAGTGAGTTAAAATGTTTGAGGGTTCATTACTGCAATATAAAAAACTTCAGCTGGAGAATAGGTACCTGGAAAGGAATATTGAGCTAAAACAAGTCCTTAGAGGACTGAAAGTGTGTTGCTTATCTAATTATGCAACCAATAATAATGAGTTCTTGAAAGAACTGGAGTCTTTGTTTAACTCAACAGGTCTGGATGTGCTCAGGTTAATGGTGAACTACAATAACATTAAGATCAACAAGTTAGCAGTGATACTAGAAGAGCACATTCAATGCATTACTAATGACCTGTTTCCACAGTTAAAAGGTTCTTTTGATAGAGCTTTTAACCAGGTTTAAACCACTTGCATGAACATTTCTTCTCTTAAATGTAACAAACTACAGAGGGACTTAGACGAATACATCAAGGGGAAGACATACCCAAAGCTGATTGTTGCCCCGGGTAACCAGAGATGTTCCACCAATCAGAATTTGAGTTTTTCTGAAACCAAAGTGATGCAAGATGGTAGGTTACATCAGCAGTCCTCTCTAGTAGTGCCTGAAGTTCGGCATTCACAATGGCTGCAAAATTAAGGTGCAATAAAATTATTTTTCCTCTCAACGTCACAGGAACAGCAAATATCAAGAAACAAGCTATGGAGACAGATACCAGGCTCAGGAAGCATGCCCCAAGAGATGGAATGGCAGTATCAACAACCGCGGGGGATTTAAGGGACTTTCTTTTCAGGTAACCGTGATGTTTTGCCTCAAACGTTTTTCTAAAAGAATGTGAGTTTCCAGTATTGGTAAGTGATGTAGATAATGTTTTAGGACCTCAAAGTGACTTGGGGAGCGGGTTTAATAATAATTGTGACATTTCAGTGTATTCTATACCTGAGGAAGAAAGTTCAGTTGCTATAAATGGATCAAATGGTAAAGAAAATACTAGGAACAATGAAGAAAATGTTGATACTGAAAATTCTGCTTTTATAGTACATACTGTACTGGGCAAAGAAAATTCAATAGCTGCCAACGAACACAAGGATTTAAATATTTGGAACATTCAACAAAACTTTGATTCTATTTATGTGGACACTGACTTATTAGACATTTTTGTTAATGAACACATGAATTTAGACAATAGTAATTGTGAATTGTGTGAAGGCTGCCAGCCTAGCCAGATAGAATTTTGCAGACAATTCTGTCATTTGTAAATATGAATGTAAACACAGGCTTGTTGTCTTAAATGGAAAAAAAACTGCTGTTAGATGTGGAACTGAAAAAATGAAACAACAGTGCTCTCTACTGACCAAAGTAAAGCATGTTGTGACCCTTTTATGTAGATAGTGGTGCCGAAGGGCCTAGATGAAGAAATTATTTCTATTGTTTTAACCAAGAGTTAAATTGCTCGATTTAAACATGCACATGTATTTTTATTGCTCTGCTTCCTGACCAGCTGCAAGATAGCAAAAGGAGGTGGTAAGAATGTAAATGCAGTTTCTGTTAGCTTGGGATCCCAGGGAATTGGAAGAATGATGTAATGTGTAGCCTGGGAACCCCAGGACGGTGTGAAGAATGATGTAATGTGAATCAAAATTGCAATTTAAATTTAAACAAAGAGAACCAGAGATTATTAAGCATTTTTGTCTTGACCATCCAACTCATCAGCACTTTGCCTATTTTCTTATGTAAGTTTATCTTAGACTTGTGTTTTCTTTAGAAATAGCTAGGAACTAGAAATATTAGACTAAGTGTTTTTTTGTGATGTCAAAACTGTACTACTGAATTATTTTAAGTATTTATCTGTGATCTCTGAACTCTTGGCTAGCACTGTGTGGTAAGAAGTATTGTCTTGTGTTTTTATTATATATTATTAAATATTTTTAAACCTTTGAATTGTGGCTGTTTTGTGTAGAGATAATTTAAGCTCTAGAGTAGATTGCATATTTATAGTGATTACTGTACCAAGCCACTCTAATAAGCCTTGACTGTTTAGTTATACTAACAATTGTATAATAATATTGCACAGTAATAATTTGACACCCTTTTAAGGGCCTTTGAGTAGCTGATAAATATCAACTGGGTGGTGGCAGGTGGTACTACCGTATAGTCTGGGTAATAGGGGCACAGCTGGAGAACCTGTGCCAGCCTGTCCCAGGAGTGTCTGTATGGTTTTATAAACTCTTATCTCAAAGTGTGTGTGTGTCAGCTACTTGGGCAGGAGCACGAAGCAGTGGTTGGACAGAGAGGGTGCTGAAGGTTTTATCTTGCCCAGCTAGGCTGAGATCTGGACCCTATAGCTGTGCCAGTGGGGAGTCTTATTGGGGACCTGGAGAGCAAGGGAGTGACCAGCCCCAGTCTGACTGTGATCTCTGTGTACTCTTAAGGGAAAATGCACTTTACTGTGTGCATTTGTTATCTTTTCCCCATATATGAGATGCCCTCTCTAGTGTTAGTGGTGAGGATT
Organism: Protopterus annectens; assembly: GCF_019279795.1. Taxonomy (NCBI): domain Eukaryota; kingdom Metazoa; phylum Chordata; order Ceratodontiformes; family Protopteridae; genus Protopterus; species Protopterus annectens. Next base: position 1,760,427,987 of record NC_056741.1, on the reverse strand, counting down.
GAGGCTCCTTGATTGCTGGGCCAGGGCACGGGTGCCACAAATTGAACAACATGCTTCCTGACATTGTATTGAATTCAGGGGGATTTTAAAGTGTTTAATTTTTCTAGCAAGATGATTAGGCCTGCACATGTGAATGTTTTAGCAAAAGGATTTACTTTCATGCCATTAAAAAGAGGCAACTTGGTAGAGGTACTCATTGACTTTAAGCTGTATTTGCATAAACTAAATTTAGGTTTGTACTACTACAACCAAGTTGATATGGAGAGAGGATAAGGTATGGCCATAAGAAGGCCTAGTGTTTTAACCCCCTGCTACACAACAAATTAATTGCCTTTAACAAAATTTGTGAATTGGACTTGAGACAGCATTTGGGTAAAGTAAGTAGTCAAAAACAGGACTTTGATAATCTCAGTTTTGAAGAACAGAAACTATTGGAAGATATTTTGAGTGATAGAAATGTACGGTTTATGAAGCTCAACAAAGGTAATGGGATGGCAATGATGGATATGGTTGACTATGTGTGTGCTATGAATGGTATACTTACAGATGATACATATGAAGAAATTTCTAGAAACAAACTTAATATTGATCACCACAAAATTGACATGTTGTTGGAAGATATATCAGGGCAATATTACACTGGATGAATGTAACTGCATGAAAAATGAATACCCAGCTATTGGAAGTATATTTGGCATACCGAAGATTCACAAGTCACTAGTAAATCCACCTTTTAGACTTGTTGATTCCAGGAGATCAAAAACTTTTTTTATGTCTAGATTTTTGGATGAACAGTTTAAAGTAGCATTACAAACGTTTGACTACATTTGTAGGGACTCTTGGCATTTATGTCCAATCTTAACACTACAGATTTAACTGGGGAGTTCTATTTTGTAACTATGGGCATGTGTAATCTTTTTAGCATTATTCCACATGTGATGGGCTTAGAGTGGTTGGAAAGACAGTTGGTAGTCTCCAATAGATTTGAAGGATGTAAGGTGAACACTTTAGTAACCTTAATGGAGGTAGTTTTAGACAACAATTTCATTTTTTTCGAAGGCCAATTTTTTAGGAAAAAGATAGGTGTGGCTTTGGGGGAGGTGTGTGCCCCCACTTTTGCCAATTTGGTCATGTCTTATTGGGAATCCAACATGGTTTTTGAAAGTGTACACGCCAAGTACATATCCAAATATTCAAGATTTTTGCACAATATCTTTTTTATTTGACGGTGTAATTTACCCCAATTAGAATAATTTTTTCATTACACTAACAACTCTGTTGGGTTCTTGAATTTCACACAATAATTTAGTGCAGAGGTCATACATTATTTGGATGTGGAGAGTTCATTTGACAATGAATCTAAAATGTTGGTTTCAAAAATTTTTAGAAAACCCACATTTTCAAATTCATATTTGGAATATTCTAGCTGCCATCCACCACACCAAAAAAAGAGCTGTAGTAAAAGATCAATTGGTGAGTGCAGCCAGAATGGTAACAAGAGACTATGATTTTTTGCAAGAAATTGAATTTATAGTGGGTATGTTTTTAAGTAGGGGCTACCCAAAACCCCTATTAATTAAAATAAAAAATGAAATTGTTGAGAAAAGGAACAGTAAATTTTATTCACCTATCTTAAAAAGGACAGAATTAGATAGTACAGTTCCTGCGACTACAATAAATAGTGCAACCTCTAAAAATATTAATGGTAGATTTTCTTTTATATGCACATATAATTCAGACACTGTGGATGTATGTGCAAATAATTAAGAAAAACTGGGCTTTACTGACCTCTGATCAGGACCTGTTAGACAGGTTTGGAGATACACCCGCCTTCACATTTAAGAGAGCTCTTAACCTTAAAAACCTTTTGGAAAGAGGGTGGTGTCAAGTGAGGGACATACAATCAAATCTTAAAAATTGTAATTTTAAATGTGGGAGGGTAATTTTAAATGTGGGAGGTGCAATCAATGCATATATTTACTTGAAGCTAACCATTTGTTTGTGTTGAACAGTTTCAAAATACACATTCACTCACATTACAATTGTTTCAGGAATATACTATATTTAGCTAAGTGTTTGGACTGCCCTGCCTTTTATGTGGGTAAAACCCCAAGGGTTTTTAAATCCAGAATATATGGACATACATCTGATATTGCTAAAATGGTGAAAAAATGCACTAAGTAGACACATTGAGAGATATAATTGTCATAAGTTTTGATTTTTAGTGATTCAACAAGTAACTAATGATGTACAGGGCAGGGTGACACAAGAACAGTTTGAGGCATGTGAGTTACGCTGGCAGTTTAGGCTATATGCCACTGTTTTTCCAAGTTTAAATGAATGTACTAGTATACTGAGTATATTAAAAATGAAAAGGCATGGCTGTTTTTTATAAATTTAATTATTAAATTAATTTATTTAGATATTTATATATTTGTATTTTTAAACAAACACTATACATTTTAATTATTTTATATTAAAGTTAGGCGATATGTTTTTAAATGTAACGGTGCAATGAAATGTGATTGACTGATTGATGAGGGTACATAAGGGAAGTGTAATTAACTGATGTTGTCTGATGAAGTCTAGTTCTTGTAACAGATGAAAGCTCTCAACTGAAATCAAACTTTTGTTCTGGAGCACCTTGGTCATCCTTCTAGTGGTTTATAGTAAAATGTCTTTGTTTGCCTGTGGTTACAAAGTTATTTTAAAGCTAGGAGTGTTGTGCTTTTCTTTTGGGATTACCTGAAGACTATAACATACTTTTAAACAGAGCACTCATTGTTTTTGTCAGTTTAACAGTAGTGTTATCTAACTGATAAACTATTTTCTGTGGGGAAAATGTGTTTATTTTAATGCTTTGGGGCTGCCATAGTGATTGAAAGTGTTTTTTACAGTGATTTTTTCTGTGAAAAAAAAAAAAAAACAGTAACTTTTGTGTACTTGTAGATTTGCTGGCATTGTTACTTATGAAAATAAGGAAAATAATCCTAGGATGGAGACAAGATTTACAGCTTGATCATGGAATAGATTGTCGCTCCCACACTCAGTCCTTCTTCCAGCCACAAAAAGAAACAGTTAAGCAAATAACCTTAGCATGCTAACAATTTGCCTCATCCATGGGTGGGTGACTCTGCTGTTGCCATTTGTTGTACCTTAGACCACTCATGTTTTAATCCAGCTCCCTCTGGTGTAGCACCTACAGCCACTGCTTATCGGGGTTAGCCATGTCTTCTGCAGCTGCTGGAGTTACTTCAGTGGGCAAGGGTGAACCACTCTTTTTGGTCCTGGGAGATGGAACAGGGAAAGTTTCCTTATTGTGTCAGAATGCTGTGCCCATCCCTGGGTAAGCAGCAGCTGCTAATAGTAACACAGCTGGCCCCATTTTTCCTGTCACAAATAAACAGAAAACCAAGTATATATCTATTCCTCCTCAAATTTATTTGGATAAGAGTAGTTTACTGGGTCAGGCTCAGAGTTTAATTCAGGCTGTCAATCTTTCTTGTAGAGTAGATTCCAGTAAATGAAAGTGGGATGCTTCCTTTTCTTTTTTTTTTTTTTCAAAACAGGTTTATTGTTTTAACATACAAGAGAAATATCATAACAATTTTATACAAGTAATTAAAAATAGATATGATTATAACATTCAACAAAACAACTAAAGTATTTACAAAGACATCCACTACAATCAGATCAATTAATTAAACTAAAATACCATGCTATTGAAATTAGGATTTTTTTAACAAATTTTGTAAATTATCCCATACAATATAATAAGATGTTTTTCTAGTTGTTCTTGACCTAATTGTGTTTATTTCCATATGGCACACCATATTCATAACATTTTTAAATTCATTGAACGAAGGAGGTGTATCTGAAATCCAATTTCTGGTTATTATTTTCCTAGCCACTGCTAGAATAGACCATAACAAGGGAAGCTTAACCTTTTAACACTTTGAGGTACAGGTGTGTTGAATAATATAAGAGATTTAGAAATAATGAAATTATCTGTAAAAAGAGCCTGCAAAAATTCATTAACTGACTTCCAGTATTCTTTCAATTTTATACAGTCATAAAACATATGAGCCCAGTCAGCATTGACTTCTATATTACATCTCTTACATAGATTATCTTTATTATTTATTTTATTCATCATCAAAGGTGTATAAAAAGATCTATGTAAAAATTTCCATGTATAAAGTCTCCAGACAATGGAAGACGTAGTTCTATAGGCAGATTCCAAGATATATTGTTTATCTTGTTAATTTGGTGGGTCCCCATTAATAGAAGTGAAATAATTCCAGTATGTATCTACACTGTAAAAAGTTTCTTGTCTGATAATTTTATGTATGTATGAAAGTTTACCTTTATCAGAAACTTTATGTTGTAAATTTAATATCAAGTAATCAATCAGTGTTGGAATAGATTCTTTAACTGTTATAGACATTAGATCTATTCTATCAATGAGATGTTGTCTAAAGGTCTGAACCTCTAACCAGCAAGTCTCTCTCAGATCAAATTCTTGCTTTAATAAATCTAGATTTTTAACTTTATTATCAGATATCAACTGATACCAGTACTTTAGATCATTATCTATAGCTAAATGAGTTCCTTCAGAAGTAGATGACAAAAGCATACCCTGAGTATACATTATAGGGAATATAATAAAATTCCATTCCCTATACTTAGGGTGCATGAATATAAAGTTACGATAGCTAATAATAATATTTAATGGGTAACAAACCATATGTTTAGGTGTAATAGGTGAAGTGCAAAATTCCTTTAGTAACCATAACATGGAGTTATTTACAATCATATTTTTATGTGTTAAGGAGATTTTCATGAAGTGCATACTAATTAGCTCCCAATAATCTTTCCATTTTGCGACATATGACTGATCTATTAATAAAGTAATAACTTTTACAATAGAAGAGATAGTATATAAATTAAAGTCTGGAAAAGAAATACCCCTTGAGACCAGCTATTAGTATGTTTCTTTAATGCAATCCTAGGTCTATTAGGTGCTCATAGGAAATTTAACATTAGTGTATTCAGTTTCTTGATAATTATTTTTGTAGGTGGAAGTATTATTGATTGTATTAAGTATAAAATCTTGGGGAATATTATCATTTTAATAATTGTAAGTCTCTCCTCCATAGTAAAAAACATATTATTCCAGGTATTAAAAAGATTTTGTATATTAAGAAAACAGGTATTATAATTATTATATATAATAGATTTAATATCTTTAGATAGTATTATACTTAAATAAGTTATCTGACCTGAATTGGGTACATATTTAGTAAAATCACTAATGCGAGTATTTTTTCGTGTATATATAGGTAGTATTTTAGTTTTTTCTTCATTGAATATTAAACCAGAAATACTTTTAAAATTCATCATTTTATCAAACAGAGACTGCATAGAAGAATTAGCTCCTGCTGATGTAATTAGAACATCATCTGCAAAAAGTTGAATTTTGGATGTTGTATTTTCATCTATTTCAAAACCCTCTATGTCAGTACTGTTTCTGATCAAATTAGCCCAAGGCTCCATTACTAAAGTGAATAATAGTGGAGAAAGTGGACATCCTTGTTTTGTACCTTTAAGAATGTGTATTTTTTGTGAAACATATGTTCCTACCTTAATATAAGCCAACATTCCTTTGTATAAATGCTCAATTAGATTTACAAATGCATCTGAGAAGTTTGTGCACTTCAGTAAGGTAAACAGATAGTCCCAACTTACTGAATCAAATGCTGAACTTATATCAAGACTAATAAGTGTTAAATCTTTCTTTTTCCTATTTGCAAAATCAATTAATGTTAAAGTTCTTTTTATATTATCAAAAGTATTTCTATTTACAATGAAGCCTGTCTGATCTATATCTATAATGCCAGGAATGATTGTCTTCAGTCTATCAGCAAAAATACTCATAAACATTTTATAATCAACATTAAGTAATGAAATGGGCCGATATGAAGTACATCTAGTTGGATCTTTATTAGGTTTTAAAATTGGCAAAATAAATGTATATTGCCAAGATGGGGGTGTTATTAACTCAGTTTGGGCCAAAATAAAAACCTTATGTATTAATGAATATGTACTTTTAGAAAGGATTTTATATATCTCTGGTATAATACCATCATTACCCTGTGCTTTGTTTGATTTAAGCTTATTTATTTGTGTAATAACCTCTGTATATGAAATACTTTTGTCCAATAGTTTAATCTGTTGTTTATTAAGCTTTTTATTCATGTTTGTGGTTATAAACTCCTTTATTTTATCTTTAGGTTCCATGTTAATGTTATTATTGTTAATATTGTGAAAGTGATTTCTAAATTCATCTAGTATTTCTGGTAGACTAGAAACATTCTTCTTTTTCCTTAGAGAAAAGATTTCTTTGATATGGTTTTGTTTATTCAACCTTTTTGTTTTATTTTTAAGTCTATGTAAGTATTTGGGGCTTATTGAGTAAGACAAAAACTTGTATTTCTCTAGAGTTATTTTAATTTTATGAGTTAAAATTTCTTTGTATTTCTCATTTAGTTTGTTTATTTCTTCAATGACTTTCTTATCCATAATATTTTCTTTATTATTATGTTTATAAAAGTCTAATTTACTTTGAATATCTAACAATTCCTTATCCCAAGATTTCCTTTTATTATTATACCATCTTATACTTTGTCCATATAGATATGATTTTAAGGCATCCCAAACATAGACAATGGAGACTTCAGGAGTATTATTTATGTCTAGAAAATGTTGTACTTCTGAAAGTATATATTCTTTATAGTCTTTTAGTTGAATTAAGTATGCTGGTATCCTTTTCATCTGAACATTATGAGTATTTTTTATCATGAATTCAAAAACAATTGAATTATGATCAGATATAGGACATTAAATGATTTTGGAATTAATTAAATTTGTTACCATCTGGTTAGAAATAAAGACCCTATCTATTTTTGAATAAGTTTTGTATCTGTTAGAAAAAAAGGTGTATGGTAATGATTTTGAATCTATCTGATTATTAATATCATTCAAATGATAAGAATTAGCAAAGTCATTTAAATGTTTTGCATTAGATGTAATTCTTCTTTTTCCTATAGTGGTAGTATCACTTTCATGTAGTATACAATTAAAGTCACCAGCTAAAATAATATCTCCTATAGAGAATGATATGATCTTATCAAGATGATGTTTCACTGTATTAATACCAATTCCAGGTATCCAATATACATTAATTAAAGTGTAAGTCTTCCCATTAATTTGTATTGTAACCATACAAAACATTCCTTTGTCATCCTGATAAGACTTAATGGTTTTAGGAATGGGCATATTTTTATTCCATAAAATAGCCACTCCTCTTTTTTTCTGAGTGCGCTCTGAACTAACCAATACTGTATATTTGTTTGTGGCTAGTTTATCAATATCTTTTTTCAAGAGATGGGTTTCTTGCAGGAAGACTAAGTTGGCCTTATGTAAATTAATGTATCTTATTAGGCTTGCCCTTTTACACGGATTATTCAATCCATTAATGTTTAAAGAAATTCCTTTTAAAGATGTCATTTGGCATTTTTAAAACTTAATAATCTTATGATCAAAATAACAAATAACAACATAAGTAATGTTACATCTCCTCCTTTAGGTGTACCTTTAAACATAGCTGTATTTATTGAATCTCTTATGGGATTTTGTATAGGATTCAATTTTGTTTGTAGTGACAATGAGTGTACAAAGTATATTGTGGATGTCAAAACTATATACATATAACAATGAACAAGTGAAAAGAATGTAAGGATTAAACCTTGCATCCAGCCTGGAGTTAAAAACTCCAACTTAGAGTAGTATAAAGTTAACCCCCTACCCTAAGCAGCAGTACCTCAGCTACCACCTTATCAATTTAATACTGGTTATATTTAACTTAAATTAACAGCTTTCAATTCAATTATCTAGCAAGACAAGACTACACATTTGATAAAACAGCATCATATAAACTAAAATAAACTTTTTTTAAAAAAACTATTCATACTACTATATATATATATGTAATATAATACACTTGTATTCAAATAGCATTCAAATAAACTTGATATTAGGAACCAAGAGGAGAGAGAGAAATAAAAGATGTGAAAGAGGGAGAGTGAAAGAAAGAGAAAAAAAAAGGAAGGCATATTTACATATTAATTTATTCAAAGTATGTAAAAATAAGTTCTAACATTCATTTAAATCAAAAACTTTGGCTAATATGGTTCAGACATTACATATATTAAGATGCATCTATTTTCTATCATGTAAATGCAGTCAACAGCTTCCAAAAAAAAACCTTGAATTGCTTGTATATGAGCATTTTACTCATACTCATTATTGTCAATATAATAAAATATTATATTTATAGAAATTGGTATAAATCATACTGCATAGTTATGCAAATTCTCAGAAACACTTGCATTATTGTAAAAAAAAACATCTGTATTTTGTATGTCTATACTACTGCTTTAAAATATATCACATGACAATTTCTTCCAGTATAGAGTTATAAAGTTATTTATGCTTGTCAATCAGATGAATTAAATGAGTTATAGTAATGTATATGTTTGGAACATAAGTTTTTAACACAGATTAGTATGCAGCAGTCAAGTAGATTTTCAAAAACACTTGAATAAATGTTTCATTTTCTATGCCTTCTAAAATAAGACATTTACTTACTACAATAAAATGCATCATTTAAAATCATTATAACTGACATATTTTATGAATTATAACATAGATATTTAAGTAATTATATAAATTAACTCACGTTTAAATGTCAAAGAGTTCATTTTTCTTCACATAGTCGCATTTGCATCAGTTCTGCTTCCTGGTAGAGTGTTCTTCCTGAATCTGTGATGTGTCAGTGTGATATCTGGGTCAAAGATCAGATTGACTGCTTTCAGCTTCTCTGTGAGAATTCTGAGAGTTGAAGCTTTTGAAACAGCTCAAGGACACTGTTCATGAGGTAGCCCACATCCCAGATTGTCTCCCTTAACATTTTGGCGGGAAACTTGTTAAAAACTAGTGACAAACATTCATTTAGCAGTGTAAATGCATCTAAACATGACAAAACCTTCGCGATGTATTTTACAGGTTATTACAGCCTCTGTGCAAGTGAAATTAAGCCCAAAGTTATTAATAAGTAATAAAACTCAATATTTTTGTCCCAACTCAATTTTTATGCAAATCTTATTATTTACTGTGTCTATATGATCAAAAGCATTTCTGTATATTAATATGAGAAAAAAAATAAAGAGAAAGAATAAAGAAAAGAAAAAGAGAGTAGAAAATAAAAGTGTGTAAAGCAGAAATAAAAAAAAATGTAAGAGAAAGCTATAAGAAGTATATACAATGGAATATTACTTACTGCTTATATTAATAGAGTTAAAAATAAAACATATTATTTACTATTATTTAGTTCTAATTATTATTAGTTAAAGCATGACAGATTATTTACAAACAAGCATAAGCAGTATGATCAAGAAAGTATAATTAGGAATAGCATTTGAAGAACATATAAACTTTTTACAAGGAATAAATATGTTATTATTCCATTTATCATATTTTCATTACTCTTCTCTCCTGCCCTCCCCACCCTTTACCCACTACATAATCTAAATAGAATGTCATTGTTTAAACAAAGAAAAGAAGAAAAGGAGAAAAAAAAGAAAAAAAAAATGTATCAAATCACTGACCTTACTTCTCTTTTTCAGAAAGAGAAACAAATTGGATAATAGCTTGTTATTAGTTCCTCAGATATTTTGACTGGTTATGAAACAAAACATTTCTTTGCACACAGAGAATAACTTTGATTAAATCTTTTTCAGAACATTTGTGGCTTTCTGGAAATGCAGGAACTATATTTAAAAAGATTAATAATGAAGTAAAACGATGAGAGAAAAAAAGAAAAAAAAACATAGAACAAATCATTTGTTCTTTAGTCTCTTCTTCTTCTCTGAAGTCTTCCACGAAGTTTCAGTTGCCAGTCTCTTTAATGAAGGACTAGCCCATTCCATTTCCTCTATATTATCCAAAATCTTATTTTTTTTGATAAACAGTAAAGCAGAGTCTAAGTCATCAAAAATTTTAGGACCATCAGGAAGGAAGATTTTTAGCTTGGCAGGAAACAGAAGGTATGTTTTAAACTGTGCTTTTTTAAGCTCCCTTATTAGTGGCAGAAAAACGTTTCTTTTAGTTATTACCAGGGAAGAATAGTCATTGTCAAAACGCACAGTTGTCTCATTAATCTTAACAGGAGCTTTAGCCCAAGCAGATTTAAGAACCATCTCTTTATCAAAAGGTGATAGAAATCTAACTATAACTGATCTAGGATAGTTTTTGTTAGAGTTAGTATTAGCTATAGATCTATGTGCTCTTTCGATACCAAAGTAGAATGCTTCTGGTAAGTCTAAAGTTTTAGGGAGCCATGCTGTTAAAAAAGAAGTAATATTGTTACCTTCAATATTTTCTGGCAGTCCAAAAATCCTAATGTTATTGCGCCTAGATCTATTTTCCAAGTCATCCAGCTTTGTTTGTAAATGTGTATTTTGTTTCAGCAGAAACTCAATGTTGATTTCCTCTTCTTGGATTCTATTTTCCATGTCATTCACAGCTTCTTCTATGCCTGTCATCTGGATCTTCTGTTGTTGCAGGTCTATATGTAACAATTCTATTTGTTTTGTAGTTTTTTCTATGAAGGTATCAATTTTAGTATCCATTTTATCCATCTTAGCAGTAAGTTGCTGGATTATAGTTATCAGAGACTGAAGTTCTTTCTTGATGCTGGAGTCTTGAGAATTTGTCTTACTGGAACTCATTTCAGACTGATAAACTGACAGGAAATTTCCAATGTGATTTCTGACAGGAATATTGTTAAAATTTCCTTTCTTTTTTAGATATAGTTCAAGAACTATATAAAACAAACATATTTAGAAAGAAAATTACTTCAAAAATTAATTTTTTAAGTAATTAATTCCTGTCAGTATAATGAAATTGGTGGAGCTGAAGAAATCTGCTGCTATCCTGTGTTCATCATTGGCCACGCCCCCCGATGCTTCCTTTTCTGAAGAGATGCAAGAATCAGAATCTGAACAGGAAGATGCAAGGACAGAGTCAAGGTTTTGTCCTCAGATTTCTGATTCAAACTCAGAGGAGAGTTCAGTGCCTGATTCTCCCTATGGGGCTGTCTCTTTCTCTGAGACTATTGCTACAATGTTCCAGTGTTTTCAGTGGAAGAACACTGAGATTTCTCAATCCCTCAAAAATACTGAGTTGTTAAAGAAGGATTTTACAGAACCTACACATATTCTTCCTGTCCTGCCTGCTTTAGAGAATGTGTCTTACTGACTGCAATTTTCCTGATATTCAGCCAGCTATCCCTAAAAAGGCAAATAGAATATATACAGTTCCTCAGCCTTTTAACTTTTTATTAACTATTCCCAAGCCTGACTCAGCAGATATAACCTTAGCTGGCTCCACTACTGCTAAGCACTTAGTTAATTCCAATCCCACTCTTTCTAATAAGGATGGGGAAATTATTGATAGGCATGGGAAAAAAGTGAATACTTCTGCAACTTTCAATTTCATAATTTTAAATTGTCAGACTTGTGTTAAAATTTATTCTGACATATTGTGAAATTATTATTTATTTATTTATTTTATTTGATTTGACATTTGTTAACCGGGTTATTCTGACTGGGCAGGGAGCCCTTTTTCAGCAGAGACCCGATGAGAAAAGCTCCATTACAAAAGTTAGAAATACAATGAGAAATACAACAATTAGAGGAATGATTGTTTAGTCATTATACTAGGTAAAAACAAATACATCATACAAAATATGAGACATGCAAGTAATATCATAGGAACATTATACACTAATTATGGCCCCATTGCTGCAGATGTAATCAAAAAGTGTGATAAAAGGAGTTTGCTTGTGCAGGGAATCTCTCGAGATTTTTCAGTCCTCATTTTCTAACTTGTCCAAGGGACTTTCTTTCTCCTTATCCAGATTTGGCAAAAAAAAAAAAAAAAATAGAATAAATATTCTCAACAAGATTTGGGTAAATGGATGTTTAAGAAGAAATGACAAGGAGATTCCAAAAATAAGTCTCAGATCTCACAAAACCAAGGACTATTCAAGTGACATTCTGAACCTTCCCACCATGACCCTGTTTTTCTTCTAGGAAGTCTGAATCTCCACTTTTTTTTATTTGGCAACAGATTGCTTTAGACAAATGGGTTCTGAAAATCATTCATTAGGACTACAGATGGCAGTGGGAGGAAATTCTTCCTTTCCAGGGGATCATTTTTCATCTTGCAGATCAGACTGTTTTGTTTCCACCTGTTTTTCATCACATGCTGTTCCAAGGAGTGATTGAACCAGTTCCTCCTTCCCAGGTGGGGAAGCAGTTTAATTCAAAAATGTTCCTAGTCTCAGTTCTAGATCTTTCTTTCCTTAACCTGTTTGTGATAGTGTCCAAATTCAAAATGATGTCACTTCACAACCAGTTGCCTCTTCTTTCTCTTTCAAGTTTCCTGGTAACACTCGATAATTATCATCACATTCCTTTTTATCCAGACTTCAGGTATTTCTTAAGCTTGTGTGTGAGTGTGTGGATCATATTATGAGTTATATGCCTTATTCTTTGGACTATCTACTGCACCAATAGTGCTCAGAAAGTGTCTAGCTCCTGTTATAACTCATTGAAGGCTACCAAGTATCCACATTATTCTGTATTTAGACAACTTGCTTATCTTTGCAAAGTCTTTTTCAAAATGTCAGGAGTCCCCTTCTTGGGTGAGACAGAAATCTCTTGCACAAGCTAGGATTCTAATAGGACATTCAAAAGTCTTTCTTGACCACCTCACACAGGATTGCATTCCTGGCATGTCAACTAGACACCTCATTCCAAAGAGCTTTTCTTCCACAGGAAAGAAAAACAGACCTTTATTTAGATCTGTTTCTAATTTTTTCCACCCAGACTTCAGTCACTACAAGGGAATACCTCAAGATTTTCAGTCTCATGACATCTATGATTCTCATGATAAACCAGGAAAGACTCTACGTGAGAATCATATAGTGACATCTGAAATCTTTGCTAATTTCAGTAAACAAAAGCGCTTACTTTTATTTTGGATTCAGTATGTTTTTTTCTCCTTTTACATCAGTTTGTGGTTTGACATCTAAAATCTTTTTGGTCCCAGCATTAACATCCTTTATCTTTTTAGATCCAAGTACTGTGGTTTGTCAGAAGAGAAACTGCTTTGGTGTAAACAGCAGATATTCTTAAATCAAGGTCTCCCCTTTTCCTTCCCTGCTTTTAAGCAGTCAGTCACCACAGATGCTAGAGACTTTGCTTGGGGAGCAGCTTCAGGAGAGTCAAAAGTGCAAAATATATGGGGCAAAAGAACAGATGCAAGTACATAAATATCAAGAAGATGCTTGTCCTCATCAAAGCACTCAGTTCTCTGAACTACCTTTGGTCCCCAGGACCTCTTCAAGTGGTTACAGACAATACCACCAATGCCATGATGTGGTACATCAGTAAGCAAGAGGAAAACAGGTTGCACCCCCCTTTGCAAGTTAGCCATGATAGCTTGGGCTACATCTACACAACACACTCTTACTGTACAGGCATCCTACATTCCTTCAGAACATAACTGTGTGGCAGACAAGCTGAGCAGGACAAGGGCAGACCCTCACAAATGAAAACTAGGTCTGAAGATCTTCCAGGAGTTGATCCATATGTGGGGAATTCCTCTAGTAGACCTCTTTGCCCTCTCTCCAAACAATCAGCTGGCAAAATTCTGTTCCATAACTCCATTTAAGAAGGCCTGGAAGATAGTGGCATTTTCTTTTCCTTGGATGGAAATATTCTTGTATGTCCTCCCAATAATATCCAGGGTACTTCTGAAGATTGTCCCAAGACTTCCTTCTGGTTCAGGCAACAATGGTTATCCCTTTTTTTGGAAATGGCCAGAGCAATTACCACAAGCTTCCTCACAGAATGGATCTACTCACATATGAACAGGGATGTTCAATACACTCCAACATCAATCGTCTTCAATTGACTGCCTAGATGATGAGGTCTTAATTCCTTTTAGGCACCTGCTTTCTGAAGATGTGCAGCAGGTACTAACTGAGGCAACGAAGCCTACTACTAGAAAATAATATATTAGTAAATGGAAAAGCTGCTCCCTCCATCCATGCCCCTTATATATATATATATTTTTTTTTTGGTATGCTTTTTATACCTTGGGTATGGACATTTATTTTTTGTTATTCCAAGCCTTGTCCTTTCAGGGCTCAGCCTCCCTCTCTCTGCAGGCAGAAAAGCCCATATACACACACTCGACCTCCACGAGACTTGCCAAGAGTGATTGAATTCTATCTGCTCTGAATAATGTCATGCCCTCTGCTATTTAATATGCTTTCACTAATATTAGGATTAAGCCAAGTTTCAGTAAACACAAATAGATTGCTGTTTCTCACCTTGTGTCATGAAGAGAGCTCCAGTCTTATGTAATCCATCTTGCTTTCAAGTAAGCTTACATTTGCCAGCAGAATGGAAGGCAGTGCAGGCCTGTGAGGGTTAAATTTTAATCTATCTGAAATTCCTACTTTGGTGCCTCTTTTTTTCAATCTGCTGAACCTTTTCCTTTTTAAGTGTCTGCTGGGAACCATTAACATATGATTAACCAGATGTCTAGATTCCTGTCCATGATCCAGCAAATCACCCAGTGGTAGGAAAAGCCACATGAAACGTGTCTAATTAGATGGGAATTCTGATGCTGGCAAGAATAAGAAAGCAGAAAAGAAATGAAAAAGGAGAATAGTTAACCTTGTAGTAAGCATGCAGTTTTACTGTGCAGCTTGTTATAATGGAGGAAAGAACACAAAAGCATCAGAACTTATTGTAGAGACTGGTATAAATAGCTCTAACATTCACAATGCAGTTCAAATAACCCATATAACAGAAATGCCTACAAAGAGCAATGACCATCATAAAAGAACAGCAATCTTTGTAAGAGTTGGAGTTTTGGAAATCACAGTTAATGTTGACTAAATCACTACAAATCATTAATGGAAGACAAACTTGAATGCACTGTTAATGACCTTGTTTAAAGTAGGACAGTATCCCCCGGATTTACTAATCTTCCGTGCAGGACTAGTCTAGTCGTGCACAGATGCGGCCGCTTAGGAGGAGGATGGCAGTGCGCCATTCATATTAATGAAGGCGCGCTGCCTGAGCTCCTAATCCTACATGGAGCGTGGAAGAGTGCAGGGGGTGTGTCTGAGAGCAGAGCTCTTACAATATACATGCCCCTGCAATGAAGGACTGCAGAATGATTGTAAACAATGAACAAGACCACCCATAAATGTATGTATATCCCCAGTGACATACCCCCACATGTATAAAAGCAATACTGAAGAAGAAAAATAAAAAGGATTTTTTTTTTTAATAAAACGGACGAAGTTTAACCATAGGTACATGGGTTTGCCCATTGCTTAGCTACGGCTAATGCAGGTTAAATAGCAGAAGGAAGATAAAAAGCACGATATATGCAACTGAAGCAATGTAGCAATAGTGTAGTGAGCAGAGCATTTGCCTTACACGGAGTCATTTCTGGTTCAAGTCCCCCTACAGTACATTCCATTTCCCCTTCTAAATCACTTATTATGATAAATATTTTTATTGCATAACTTAATAAATAACATATATTTCTGAAATACAATACTGCATTTAATGTAGATGTGAGGAGTCAGTGTCATAATGTTGCAAAGTCTAGAGATAATTACGTGACCCATACAGTATCACAGATACAAATGGCAGGTAAACTGTGTAATGAATGCTAACTCCATACGTCTTCAAATTTCCCACCTTCCTAAGAACCATTACACTTTTATTGTCTAAAATATAGCACTAGTAAGCGGTAGTAAGCACTCTTAAGCTCTAGTAACCAGTAGTAAGCACTCTTAAGCACTAGTAAGTGGGTTTAAAGCCATTTGTGCGGGGGTAAGCAATGCACATACAGGTGAAGCAAGATTGAAGCTAACTCTCTGTAAGCATATGTAACATTGCTTACCCTCTTGCAAAGCCACACAAACCTGCTTACAAGTGCTCAAAACTGCCTTGATCAGTCAATATGCATCAGCTGCCATTCGGGGCAGAAAAAATAGCCAGCCTTTGCAGGTTGTGAACCCAAAACACTATACTCTACACTCACACTACTTAACCACTAAGCCAACACAACAGCTCATAAGAGTGAGGTTTTAAGAAACAAACCTCTGCATAGGAAAACAAGCTGAAGACGTGAAAGGACTTTCCATACAGCCTTATGTTGTATACCCAGCTACATCACATAAATATGTGAACTGGAGTACTGCAGTAAGCACAGATTTGAGGTGTTATTGTAATAAAGTGTAGAAGTCCCCAGGACCCCATACAGTGTATGTACACATGAATCATGGCTACCAGACACATATATACCCTATAATGAATAATAAATCACTGCCAAAAAGCAAATATAATGCTAATTAACTGTTAAACAATGCTAACCGCTGCACAGCTTAGCTTGTTAAGTGTAAGCAATGTGTAGGGCAGCCAGTTCAATCTGCCTATTGGTAAACTATTTTAGCACTGCCAACCTTACAACTGTTCAAAAGTGCCTTAATCAGTCTGTATCCAATGGGACGTGTTCTGCCCAGCAACAAAATAAACAGCACCTGCAAGGCTCAAACCCAGGACGCTGCACACCACAAACAAAGTGATTTACCACTAACCCATGGCAAATATGCATGACTATGATGTTTTCACAAACATATCATCCAATCCAGTCATGCAGCAGTACAGAGAATGTATACCATCATTGAGATGTATGTGTCTAAATATAGTAATATGTAAACAGATGCAACATATCTATATATGTAGATTATATACAATTTCTACATCTGTATACATTATATTAATATATAAGAACATATATACATGCAAATGCCTACATCGACACATATATGTGTCTACACCTATATGTTTAAATATATACAGTAAGTTACATATGTGTACACAGATGTACATCTATGTAGGTATATACGGACATAGTTATATATATGTAAGCAGATATATATACACACTATACATCTTGTACAAATACCCCCCCCCCAATGATGTATACCATCATTTAGATGTATGTGTCTAAATATAGTAATATGTAAACAGATGCAACATATCTATATATGTAGATTATATACAATTTCTACATCTATATACATTATATTAATATATAAGAACATATATACATGCAAATGCCTACATCGACACATATATGTGTCTACACCTATATGTTTAAATATATACAGTAAGTTACATATGTGTACACAGATGTACATCTATGTAGGTATATACGGACATAGTTATATATATGTAAGCAGATATATATACACACTATACATCTTGTACAAATACCCCCGCCCCCACAAGCAAACACGTCCACCCTGCAATACACTACCAAGTGTTGCAGATCCCATAACCAGGACCTCCCACGACATGGGCACAAGATGTTAACAGTACTACATGCCACCTGTATGATGTCAGGCTGGTATTGGTGACATATCATGCAGTACAGTCTGCCTCTCATAGGAAATGTAAACTGTGGAAGCCATCAACGTCCCCAGGATACAGATACATAGATGTGCAGATACATATATACATATGTACATGTATATATTTATATATATATATATATATATATATATATATATATATATATATATATATATATATCTATATATATATATATATAGATATATATATAGATATATATATAGATATATATCTATATATATATATATAGATAATTATATATATATATATATATATATATATATATATATATATATATATATATATATATATAGGGATATACATGTGACTACACATGCACATGCAGCTATATGTACAGTAAGATACATATGTAGAAGGTGCACACAATATGGAACAGCCAATATGCCTGCAGTTAACACCTGAACAACTGGACACTGCATGGGCCACCCATACAAATGACAATCGTTACCTGCAACATATACTCACAGAGAGGTCATAGAGAAAACACCACACACAGGTTTGCAGAAATGTAATACCTTTCATTGTGTACTATTACAGTTTTATATGCCATGTCATATAGCTGTTCAAACACTGACATCCATATAAACAGAGGAATGCAACTGTGAAACAGTTATACTAATACAGTAGTCTGGAAAGATTCACAGCTGTTGCTGTTCAGGCCAGGCCCTTTGATTTGTACAATAGTGAGGACAGATTGGGCCACAGGATACCAAATGATCAACAGTATGCTCATAGGTTCATAGGTAGGTACTAGGCTATTGGTCCAAGGACCTATGTAAGTCTAGCTAACAAGGTTCCCTGGCTTATGCCACCCAAGAAAGTTATTTTCCTTTGCCACTGTCGAGCAGAGACACATAAGTGATCCCCGGGATGTATTTCCTATTTCTCATCCACTCATCAAGATTATTC
This sequence comes from Protopterus annectens, assembly GCF_019279795.1. Taxonomy (NCBI): domain Eukaryota; kingdom Metazoa; phylum Chordata; order Ceratodontiformes; family Protopteridae; genus Protopterus; species Protopterus annectens. The sequence continues at coordinate 1,760,409,421 of NC_056741.1, read as the reverse complement.
TTGAAGAGTGCTAATGAAGAACTTTGCTTGACATAGACGGGTAGCCTGTTCCAGGGTATGGGAAGTCTCTGGGACAGGAATCCATCCCTCCAGCATGTCCTGTTTATTGTGGCGATAAGGTTTAGGTCCCTAGAGCATGTAGCTTGGAGGGATTTGGATTTCTTTAGGTGTAGCATGTCCAACAGCTCTGGGTTTGACATAGCTTTATGTGTTAGGCAGAGATCACCACAGAGTAGGCGATACGCTACAGAATAAAGCTGGAGTTTTTTGAGACAGTCAGTGTAGGGCATTTGTTTGAGGCCAGTAATCCTCTTTGTGAGGTACTTCTGTGGCCTTTCCAGCTGCTGTAGATGTCTTGTGAGGTACATGCCAAAAGGGGCGTTGTACTCTATAATGGGTCTAATGAGTGTCGAGTAGAGGGGAACAATGACCTTGTTTTTCCTGGAAGAGAACCCTTTTATGATGAGGTGTGCCACATAGAAGGACTTCCTGACTACTGTGGCGATGTGACTATCAAAGGAGAGACTACTATCCACCTGGGTCCCAAGGTCTCTTATCACACATTCGGTGTTTAGTAGATTGCTGCCTATGTGGTAGTTCATGGGTAAAAAGTTTTTTCCAAAGGGGATGACACTGCACTTTTTGGCATTGAGTTTGAGACCATGGCCTGACACCAGGCATCTGTCTCAGTGAGGCCCTTCTGTAGGATGTCCACATCATTTGAGGACTTGACTATGGCTTCTAGTTTGCAGTCATCTGTGAACTTCATTAGCCAGAGGCCTTCTGTGTTAGCCTGTACTTCAAAGAAGTAGATACCAAACATGATAGGTCCCAGTACTGAACCCTGTGGTACTCCACTTGTCACTGGTTTGAGGTCAGATTTGGAGTCTGCAACTTTGACAGTGTGGGTTCTGTCAGTGACCCAGTTAGCAACCCATCTTGTGACATAGGGATTTATACTTAGTTTAGTGAGTTTAGCTATAATTCAAGAATGGGGGATGGTGTTGAAAGCCTTGGCGAGGTCAAGATAGGCTGTATGAACCGCCTTACCCTCATCTACGGCTTTGGTGACTGCCTCAAAGAAGTCGATCAGGTTCAGGAGGCATTATCTGCCTTTCACAAATCCGAACTGGGTGGGATCCAGAGTTTGGAGGTTACCAATGTCTTTGTTTATGAGTTCCATGATAATACGTTCCATGGCCTTGCAGATCAGGCTCATCAGGCTAATAGGTCAATAGTTCCTGGGATCTGTGGTGGCTCCCCCTTTGTGGAGTTGGATAACTGTTGCTGTGTGCCATTCAGTGGGCACAAAGCCTGATGTGAGGCTATTATTGAACATGGTGCTTAAGTGGGGAGCCAGTTTGTTCTGAAGTTTGTGTAAAACGCAGCCAGGGATGTTGCCCGGTCCCATGGATGCTGTGTTTTTGGCTTTAGAGAGTGCAGCTTTTACCTGCGTAGTTGTGATTACAGGGTAATTACTTGCATGTAATGCAAGTGTATAGTTCAGCAGCCTCTATTTACACTCTGTACAAAATCAGTAGTTGGTAAAGACGTCATGTGACCAAATGGGTTGTAACTGTTACATAACAAGGCATAACTGACACCATCACATGCACACTGACAAGCAGAGCAGTCTGTATGCAGGAGGCGGTAGGCTTGCATTAACCCAAGATATGTAAGTAATGTAAATATAGGCAAAGTATACAGTACTTTACTTCCGGATACCTTAAGGCAGCTCACCTCTGATACTCCCACATATTTTAACAGCCTAGATCATTTATGGCGCTCCTCCCCCAGACTCATTAATACAGGGCCATATACCACTGTTACATACACTGTCCTCTGGAGTGCATAAGAGCACACATGTATTGTGTAGGTGATGGCCACACATATATGGCTCCAGCCCCACAGTATTTGTGGGGGATACAACAGAAGTGGACTGATGGCAGCAATGGCAGTGTGATATACTCACAGCCAACTATGGAACAACCCCCAACAGCATGTCATATGTGCAAAGCTTGATATGTAGGTGGAGGACAGAGGATGGGACAAAGGCACATATGTGGAGAACTGTTGCCATACACTAAGCAAGTTGCTGGTGTTACAGGATAGTCTGTAACATACCCTTAGTTAGGGTATTGAGGTCAGAAACAGAAATGGATGTAGCCATGTACTGATAGCACTCAACACACACACTGCCAGTGAGATATCTGACACAGGACCTGTGTGGTGGACAGATTATACATGATAAGCACACCTCTGGCCACTAAGAGGATCGTCCCACAGTTGAGAGCTATGCAGACAAACTGCATTCCAAGGTAAAGTTGTTTGTACACACACACACCCTGTAACACCAGTGATATACAAAGCATAACACAACTCTACTCGCACTCTGTCTGTAGTTCCTGAATCTCCTATGGATATGTAGCTGCCCTGAGTGTGCAGGTTCTCCTGTAAGAGGTATTGCTACCAGCTGTCTGTAACACTGATGCCCACATACAGGAAGGATGTCCATCACATAGGAAATGTATAAGGACCATGCCCACATGATGTAGGGATTTATAGTAGGTGGTTGCCATGACAGTGGTAATTGGAAGTACTACACGTGTCATTTTATATATATATATATATATATATATATATATATATATATATGTATATATATATATATAAATATTTATATATATACACATATATATGGCTATCTGGATAAGTATATGTACATATATTTCCACCATATGTCCTGGACATGGAGTGTAGCCCTACCCCAGTCCCTATATTCCCAAAGTCCTAGTGCAAGGGGATGTCAGGTATGTATAGCAGGAATATTAGTACACTATTGCTACTGTCATTGGAATTGTCTTCATGGATGTGGTGTGTGTGGAAGGTCACATCTGCTTATAACATGTGTGCCATTGGCTACTGACAGACATCCTATGGAAATCATTGTGAAGTACCGCTGCTAGTATGTAATGCCCCTGTGGACCGCAACAGGATATTGGCCAATATATATGGAACTTCTGACACACCATGTACAGTCCAAAGGTATACACATAAGCACTTAGTGCACAACATGTGTACCATGCCTGACAATATGGATGTAGACAGCCATGTAGATGGGCATAACACATAATGACTGGTATACATTTGCCACCAGAGGTTATGCATTCACACACTCCTGTCTGATCTGACACATAATGACTGCTAGTACAGGGGTGCCATGGCCACATACTAACCACTAGATATTGACATACATCTGTACAGCATCCCACTGCTCTGTCTGACATATATGACTGTTAAGGGAGGCATGGCAACAGTACATCTGGCAAGTATCTGCACATGACATCTCAGTGGGTAAGTACACTAAGCTGCTAGGCATGTAACAATGCACTGTGCAGGCTACTGGCAGACTCGCTCAACACTGGCCTACATCTCCTATGGGGGAATGCACGTGTACCTGCATATATAGCAGGCTTAACAGGCATGTCACAGCACAGGGTAAGATACACCTGTGTGAAAGTGCATAACTACAACCAATGTGAACATTGCCAGAGCCACATACGGTAAGCTAGCATAATATTCCAGTATATGGACTATCTGTTCTACACCATCCTCATATGTGCCACTCACAGAATAACCCTACATATACTGGGCTGCTACACAGTTTGGTCTGATGGCTGTCTGTGGTATGGGACATGTGTGTGCATGGCCATACAAACATGTACGGCAATACGGTACCATGCAGTTGGGCAGCATGTAACATCAGATAGGAGGGGAACAAAAACAATGACATCTACCACAGTCTGTACACAGGCTTAAGTACATATTAACAATACACACACTGCCAACATTCACCGTAAGTACACAGACCTCAGTACTGTACTAACATCTACAGAATGTCCAGGTTATGTCATGAAATATAACCCATACTGTACATAACATGTGTAGCAGTCTGATATATCACTGGCTTGTTATCAGATATGATGACACTAATTATGGTGTATGGCACATATGCACCACTTCATGCACAAGATATGTACAAAGGTTGACAGAGGTGTAGCTGGAAGCACATACACAGGGCCAATATTGACATGTTGCTGTGATACCCTCATACATTTACTGTTGTAACAGGGTTTGTTGCAACATATGTCCTATGAGGGATATGAAGTCAGTAACTGTCATGACCTTCACCATCTACAGACTGCAATCCTCACACTACCTTCTGCATTCCACAGATAGATGCTCCGTGGCTAACACATGAAATCAAAGGCACAACACTTGCCATTCTGCAGATGACCCTGCAGATGGGGATTCCTCATAAACATGGAACTGACATGGCAGGTATTGTGATATGTATGATAGCCATATCCAGCCAAACACTGTTAAACCAACATTACTCTAAATGCGATATAGCAGCACTAACAGTCTGTGGTCAGGTTAGGCACATTCCCCTCCTGTTTGTTGACCTGTTTCCATAGTGTATGTTGTTAGAGGTAAATCCTCAATCCATCGGAGATGCTGTTTGCCAAACAACAGATCTAGTTCCTGCTCACAGTAAATAAAAAGGGCCAACACCACCATGATGTTCCTAGATATTTGAGTGTGTTTCCATGCAAGTGTCTATGGGAATGTTAACACAGCTGTTATACATGCAATCAGCTAGGGGAGGGCTGTAATTCATGCAGAGGGCATCAGATGATCATGAGCACCACTTAAAATACACATGCTGCTGCCTAAGCAAAGCAGGTCTGGGTCTCCACATCCACCAGAGAGGGGTGGGAGAGGCAGACAGAGGCAAATTCCTGTCAAGGAGGGGTGGGAGAGTAAAACTGAAGCATGTTTGTGTCACACACCTACCAGCACAGGGTATCAAACCCCCGACAACTATGTAGTGCTATCACAGTTAGATGCAGCTATTGGATCCACCACATGGGTTACCTGTTATGGAGCCCTCAGAACATATATGTGATGGTGAGTGACATCTGCAACAGGGATATGGTAGATATATGGTAGGTGACATACATGTGCCTGTCCGCATGAACAGGTGCCAGCGTCAACACAGCCACACTCTCACAGGGGCGCACACACATTGAGACACTTGGCAGGGCCAGAGAGTACAACTCATCAGTAGTGGGATTGCCACAACAGATCACTGTGCAGGTATCACATGCACCACACGAGTCATACGGAGGTCGTAAGGGAAAAGATTATGCGAAGGTATCAGACATCAGACAGCATGCTTCAGCATGCCCATGGGGGATGTAGTGAATGTGGATGTAGACATACGCACCATACAACACACACAAACACAGTGGGTGCCAATACTGACATGCATGGGTGCATGTCTGTATGGGTGTGTGGTCGTCAACTGTGCCAGCAGGCTATACAAGGGTAGGTAATGGGTATACCTTGGCATCAGGCCACATGACAATTGTCTGCATTGTGGCTCAGGGCTGTAGTTTCTGCATTTGCTCACACAGGTAGGTATTGTATCCCCATCCAGTCACCTGGGTGACTATTGTGTGTGGCCAATGCTATACATCACCTGCCATGTATGTGTTCCTTAGTCCATGACATGGATGGTGTCTCTGATGTGCACATCTCCCACATGCATGTACAGTGACATGTGGAACTGTACCTGGGGTAGCTGGCCCATGTTATAAACACAGATTATCATCAGATGTGCCAGTCTTTCCCACTTGTGGCAGGAACTGGTAATGCACAGCAGATTTACCCTGCACTTACATTGATAGCATGCTAACAGCATTTCCTGGTGTCAGTGGCATCTGTCCATATAGGGCATGTTGTCAGGCATGGTATGTCCATTGTGGGTTACATGTGAAGGCACTACAGGTGGTGCAGGTGTCCATTGGGGAATATGGGGGAGGTGCACTGTCTGCATGTACGTGCATATTGGACAGATGGACAGGCTGACATGCCCTCTGTAGCCCACTGCTATCACTCCATAGTCACTATCAGTGGCCAATATTCAGTGTACTGCCCACATATTGGTTGCTGCCTAGGCATGTGTGTGTATGAGACATGGGTTGAAAGTGTGCTCTGGGTAATACTGGGGTTGCTAACTGTGAATCTCTGGCCTTGATGTCACATGTATGGGTATGGCTTTGCACCCCAGCCTCTCAACTATTTTACATCTGTTATCCCAGTATGGTTGACATTGTGATATAGTGGGGCCACCATATAAGAAATATGCAAAATCCGCTCCACATTGGCCACAGGTGTCACACGCTCCCTCCCACCTCTACATAGGATACGAGTTACAAACATACACACACACACACACACACACACACACACACACACTCTCACACACACACACACACACACACACACACACACACACACACACACACACACACACATACACACACACACACACACACACACACACACACACACACACACACACACACACACACACACACACCTGTCATGTCTTGAAGTAGAACCCCTATCTAACTAGTTTATTACACTACAGCACTATGCAGTTATAGTACACACCATGGACATTACTGGAGTACTCCTTCCCCAAAAGTATATTTCACAATGAATGACATCAGCAGGATTACCAAAGTAGGGCATTTCAAATGTACTGCGAGTGAGTTGCCTAAAATGCATTGCTCCCTACACAGACAGTGAGACACACACAAAACATCCACAACCAACATGTGTGGGTATAGAACTCCTGACCGAGGTCTATATCACACTACAGCATGAAGATGTTATAGAATGCACAAAATTGGGATTACTAGAGAACTCCTTCCCCAAAGGTGTATTTCACAATGAATGACATCAGCAGGATTACCAAAGTGGGCATTTGAAATGTACTGTGAGGGACTAGCCAATAATGCATTGCTCCGTACACAGACATTCGAACACACACAAAACATCCAGAACTGCCATGGAACCCTACCACAGTTCTGAATCACACTCCAGCAGTACACAGTTACTTGATGCACTACAGAGATTACTGGGCTACAACCTTCTCAGAGGTGTATCTAGGTGGATGACATCAGCAGCCTTACCAAAGTTGAGTATATGAATTGTAAGGAGTGTGAGTACCCTAATAAACATTGTTCTCTACTCAGTCAGACACACACACACAGTTGCCAAGTCTGGGGTTAGAACACCTATCTTATTTATTTATTTATTTTATTTTCAGTTTGATTACCTGGGAAGTCCACTGGGCCAGAACATGCCCATTTTCAGTGAAGGCCCAGGGAGAAAACTCCATATGCAATACAATGCAATAATGGTTACATAATGTTAAAAGTAAAATCATCATCTTCTTTTGGCTGTTCCCGTTAGGGGTCCCCACAGCGGATCATCTGTTTCCTTTTCTTCCGGTCCTCTGCATCATGCTCTTTCACACCAACCGCCTGCATGTCCTCCCTCACCACATCCATAAACCTCATCTTAGGCCTTCCTCTTTTCCTCTTACCTGGCAGCTCCATCCTTAGCATCCTTTTCCCAATATACCCAGCATCCCTCCTCAGCACGTCCAAACCAACGCAATCTTGCCTCTCTTGCTTTGTCTCCAAACTGTGCAACCTGAGCTGACCCTCTAATATACTGATTCCTAATCCTGTCCATCCTAGTCACACCCAGTGAAAATTTTAACATCTTTAACTCTGCCGCATCCAGCTCTGATTCCTGCCTTTTCGAAAATGTTACCGTCTCCAACCCATATAACATAGCTGGTCTCATTACCCTCTTGTAGACCTTCCCTTTCACTCTTATTGGTGCCCATCTGTCACAAATCACTCCTGACACTCTTCTCCACCCATTCCACCCTGCCTGTACTCTCTTCTTCACCTCTCTTCCACACTCGCCATTACTCTGAACTGTTGATCCCAAGTACTTAAACTCATCCACCTTTACCAGCTCTACTCCCTGCATTCTCACCATTCCTCTACCCTCCCTCTCATTTACACACATATATTCTGGTTTAGCCCTGCTAACCTTCATTCCTCTCCTCTCTAAAGCATATCTCCACCTCTCCAGGGTCTCCTCAACCTGGTCCCTACCCTCACTACATATCACAATGTCATCTGCAAACATCATAGACCACGGGGCCTCCTGTCTAATCTCATCTGTCAACCTGTCCATCACCACTGCAAATAAGATTGGGCTCAGAGCTGATCCTTGATGTAAACCCACCTCCACCTTAAACATATCTGTTACTCCCACCGCAGTCCTCACCAATGTCACACTACCCTTGTACATATCCTGTACCACTCTTACATACTTCTCTGCCACTCCCGACTTCCACATACAATACCACAACTCCTCTGTAGGCACCCTGTCATATGCTTTCTCTAAGTCCACAAAGACACAATACAACTCCTTCTGACCTTCTCTGTATTTCTCCAACAACACTCTCAGAGCAAATATTGCATCTGTAGTGCTCTTTCCTGGCATGAAACCATACTGCTGATCACTAATCATCACCTCCCTTCTTAACCTAGCTTCCACTACTCTTTCCCATAACTTCAAGCTGAGATTGATCAATTTTATCCCTCTGTAGTTGCTGCAACTCTGCACATCACCCTTATTCAATCACCCTTATTCAATCACTTTATTTTATTTAATGTTAAAAGTAAATTACATGTATAAAATTCATACAGTCAGGAAATGCAAAATGCATAAAATGTACATAATAAAACACAGTTAACAGATAATAGAGAACACAGTTTACAGGTATTTCCATTCATCTCAGTATGATCAACTGTCTGTAATATAAAAATCTGAGGTTTCTTGTGTTTTTACATTAGAAGGAGGGGCAGTTAGCATGCAGATGTTTTAGTTAAATAAGGTAAATAACTTGCTGTGCAGACAATAGAAATACTGTGATATTTACAATATTTACATACTTGGAGTCAAGTGAGAGAAATTGCTTAATCAGTGACTGTCAGCTTAAGTCTATTTTAGGAGAATAGAAATAATAGTTCGAGGGTAATCAGTGACTGTCAGCTTAAGTCTATTTTAGGAGAATAGAAATAATAATTCAAGGTAGAGTGGAGCAAGGAGAATGGAGAGCTCACTGGGGAAATTCGCTTGAATTTAGGTAAGGTGTAAGCAGGAACATTTCCATTTGGATGACAGGTATGAGAAAAGTTGGGTCTTGAAGGTTTCTGAATATGGTATAGTCCTAAGTGAAGGAGGGAGAGAATTCTATTTCTTACCTAAAGAGAAAGAGAGTAGAAGCTGGCCAGCAGGACGTTTGGGTTTGCGGATAGAGATTAAATTTTGGTGTTCAGATCTCAGAGATCTGTTTGAGAAGTATGGGGGAAGGATGCTTGTTCAGGCTGGGCATTTATCTGGGTAGAATATTAATTTGTGAGTGGTGGTTAGGTGAAGATAGTCTAGGTGGTTAGAGAGTTCTAGCCAGTTGAGTGATTGTAGGGTAAGGCAGTGGTGAGTAGAGGTTTTGGATTTAGTTGCAAATTTAGAGATCTTATTATAGCAAATTTCAAGTTTTGAGGTATTGGAAGAAGACAGATTAGTTAGACGAGGGGGTCCATATAGTAAAGAAGGTAGAAGGTAGGTAGTTGCCAAGGTATGCCTAGAGGAGTTGGAGAGAAAGAGATTATTCCTATAGAGCATACCTAACTTTTTGTGAGTTTTCTTTATGTTTTGTTGTATGTGGATATCAAATTTAAGGTGTTCATCTATGGTAATGCCAAGAAGTTTTGCAGACGGGACCACTTCTATAGCAGTGTTGGTTTGCTTAGGACTTTGAAAACATTTTTGTCTTAAGAGAAAGCCCTGGCAGGAGGGAAAAGTAGTATTTTAGATTTATTTAAGTTGAGAGAGAGAGAGAGAGAGATGGTTTTATTGCATCCAGTTCTCAGTAGTAGCAAATGCTATTTGGGTTTTAGTTAGTAGTTCAGGAAGGTTAGAGGCAGCACAGAGTAATATTTTAGATTTATTTAAGTTGAGAGAGAGATGATTTTATTGCATCCAGTTCTCAGTAGTAGCAAATGCTATTTGGGTTTTAGTTAGTAGTTCAGGAAGGTTAGAGGCAGCACAGAGTAGTATTTTAGATTTATTTAAGTTGAGAGAGAGATGATTTTATTGCATCCAGTTCTCAGTAGTAGCAAATGCTATTTGGGTTTTAGTTAGTAGTTCAGGAAGGTTAGAGGCGGCACAGACTAAAGTTGAGTCATCAGCGTATTGGATAACTGTTGTGTCAGGGATGACAGTATGAAGGTTATTAATGAAGATGTTGAAAAGCATGGGTCCGAGGATGGACCCCTGGGGAACGCCGGTGGGTGTTGGTAAGAAGGAGGAGGTAGAGTTCTTCCATCTGACAGCTTGAGATCTGTCTGATAGGTAACTGGTGAACCAGGATAGAGTATTAGGGGAGAGATTAAGGTTGGCGAAATGAAAGAGAAGGTGTTTATTGGAAATGGTGTCAAATGCTTTTGAGAGATCTAGCAGTACTGTGGATACTAGTAGTCATATGTTCATAGGTTCATAGGTTTATACTAGGCTATCTGCCCTAAGGCATTTATAAGCCTAGCCCAAATTATTGTGGCTTACGCCACCCCTTATATGAAAAAATACTGTGCCCATTAGTTTGTTGTGCCTCTGTCCAGCAGTGACCCAGAGATGATTCCCGGGGTAAACCTACGATCTCCCATCCACAGGTCTAGATTTCTCTTGAACAGAGTCAGCGAGGTGCTCTGCCTCACATGGACCGGGATTTTATTCCACAGCATAGGGAGTCTCTGAGTGATAAATCTATCCCTCCAGCACGTCCTGTTTATATCCGTGCTAAGGTTTAAGTCGCTTGCTCTAGTGGTTTTGGTGGATTTGGATTTTTGAGGTGGAGCATGTCCATTAATTCCGGGTTGGACATGGCCTTGTATGTCAGGCACATGTCACCTCTGAGCAGGCGGTATGCGACTGAATAGAGCTGGAGTTTCTTCAATCTGGCAGCATATGACAGATTTTGGAGTCCCTTTATCCTTTTGGTGAGGAACTTTTGGGGTCTCTCCAATTGCTGCAGATGTCGGGTGAGATACATCCCGAATGGGGCATTGTACTCGATCATTGGTCTGATAAGTGAAGAGTACAGGGGAACAATGACCTCACTAGATCTGGATGTAAATCCCTTCATGATCAGGTGGGCAATGTAGAAGGTCTTTCTAACCACTTTAGCAATGTGAGTGTCAAAGAAAGGCCACTGTCAACCTGGGTCCCCAGGTCCCTGATAACCTCTTCTGTGCTTAGTGGATTGCCACCTATATGGTAGCTTGGGGTTACCTTGTTTTTCCCGAAGGGTATGACTATACATTTTTGGCGTTTAACTTCAGGCCATGGCTCTGGCACCAGCTATCTGTTTCCGTGAGTCCCTTCTGAAGGATATCAGTGTCCGATGCACTTTCCACTATGGCTGCCAGTTTGCAGTCATCTGCAAACTTTGTCAACCAAAGTCCTCCCATGTTGGCCAGTACTTCTGAGAAGTAGATGCCAAACAATAGGGGCCAAGGACCGAGCCCTGTGGGACACCACTTGTGACCGGCTTGGAGTCTGACACAGCGCCAGCAACTCTAACCCTGTGGGTTCTGTCCTTAAGCCAGATTGCAGTCCATCTTGTGACATATGGGTTTACATCTAAGCTGGTAAGTTTCTCTACAATACCCGAGTGGGGTATTGTGTCGAAAGCCTTTGCAAGGTCAAGGTAGGCTGTATGGACTGCCTTTCCCTCATCAATGGCCTTGGTGACTATTTCAAGAAGTCGACCAAGTTCAAAAGGCATGATCTTCCCTTGACAAAGCCAAACTGGGTCGGGTCCAATGTCTGCAAGTCCCTATATCTTTGTTTATGAGCTCCATTATGATCCTCTCCATAGCTTTGCAGACTAGACTTGTTAAGCTTATGGGCGGTAATTACCAGGGTCCGTGAGGCGCCACCTTTGTGGAGTGGGACCACAGTTGCCGTCACGCCACTCCTTGGGCACGTATCCTGTGGTAAGGCTGAGATTAAACAGCTGCCTTATGTGCGGGTTTAATTCCTCATTTAGCTTCGTGTAGCACACAGCCGGGGACACCATCGGTCCCATTGATGCTGTGTTTTTAGCTTTAGAGAGAGCAGCTTTCACCTGCGCATTTGAGATGTCCGGGAGGCTACACTCGGCTGGGATAGTTATCTCTCCTTTAGGGGAGAGGGGGTGAAGTTTGCACTGAACCTGTCTGCCAGTATGTTGGCAATGTCTGTGGGTTCAGTGATTTTTGTATCATTTTGGACTAATTCTGAGCATATCTGTGAGTTTCCACCCAGGTTCCTAACATAGCTGAAAAAGGCCTTATGATTGTCCTTTGAATCCATGGCAATTTTTCTCTCAAAATTGGCCTTAGTTGATTTTATGAGTGCTCGTATTTTTTACTAATAATGATCAGGGTGACTTCCCTTTTATGGATTTTGTTCTATCATGTAATAGCTTTCTCCTCTTATTGTAAAGTTTGTTAATGGCTGGGGTCCACCAGACTGGACGTTTGCCCTTTGTGGAAAGAGTCTTGGTTTTATTTGGGATTGCCTGATCCATGCAGTCCTGGAGGTGTTCATAGAAGGCATTTGTAAGGGCTTCCGCAGCTTGGGTTGTGGTTTCCTCTGACTCAGGGGCCTTGAAGGATACCACACCAGTCTTGAGTAGTGTGAAGTTTGCTTTAGAGAAGTTCTTCACTATGGTCTTTTTTGTTTGGGGTGGGGGCGGGATGTGGATTTCCAGTGAGATTAGTTTATGATCAGATCTCACCAATGAGGGATATACTTCCGGTGTGGAGCATTTTGTCCCCATGTTTGTGACAATGAGATCTAGTATATTTTCTCCTCTCGTGGGAACAGTGACTAGCTGTTCCATGGCATTTGAATTTATGAACTCCAGGAATCGTTGGGCTAGAAAGTTAGGGCTTGAGTAATGTTCCCAGTCTATATTCGGGTAGTTGAAGTCACCCAATATGATGGTGTTTGGAGATACATTTATACCCTCCAGTGTCTTCAGGAAGGCTGTGTGGGGTTCCTGAGTTTGAGAGGGTGGCCTGTAGCATGCTACAATTTGTAGAGCAGTTTTGCCTATTGTTAGTTGCACCTGGATGGTTTCGAAGCTTCATGCGTTGCCACCAACCTGGAGGTGTGAGTATCCTTTATGAATATGGATACACCCCTCCTTTTGTGGAGTGGTCCGGGTTTTGGGGAACGCATGATATGAGGTAAAACCTAGTAGTGCCGGGGTGCTCTCAGGAGCCTTGAACCAGGTTTCAGTTACAGCACAGACATCGATGTTCTCCATACTGAGAAGGGCCTCGAGTGCGTGCATTTTGAGATTTAGACTTCTGGCATTGAGCAGCATTACCCTCAGTTTCTTCCCATTTTGGTTTCTAGGGTGGTAGGTTTAGAATTTGAGCCTTGCCTAAAAAAGGCACTATGGGGGTGGCAAGAGCCTTAGCCAATATCCGGAATCCCAGGGGTGACAAGTGCAAGCCGTCCCTTGCGAAGCAGCGTGGCTTGTCAAGCATGTCATCCCAGGCAGACAGACACTGGATCCCCTTTGAATGACACCAGACATTAAGCCAATTGTTAAAGCTGATCATCTTGTCTCTATATTGTGGCATCATTCTTGGTGAAGGAAGGATACTGCTCAGGGTTAGGGTCATACCTGCCTGGGCTACATAATCAGAGAGCTCCTCTATGTCTCTTTTCATGCAGTCCAGGGAGGTACGTCTCAGGTCGTTCACACCAGCATGGACAATGACTGTGTCATATTTGTACTTGATGTGGAGTGACCCGAGTGCTTGTGTTATGTGGCGGATTCTAGCGCCCGATAGGCAGCTTACTGTGACCCTCTCCTTGTTCAGCCTGGTGAGTGGGACGTCAGTGTGTCTGACTATGGAGTCACCTATGACAAGTATGTTTGGTGTTGTATTTGGCCTTAAGGGCTGTGACTGCTTTGCACACTGCTTTTGTGGTTTATGTGTTGCTTGTGGGGTGTCTTGAGGTAGCAGTTGTTTGGGTGTCTGCTTTGGAGGCCTCTGCTGTTTAGGTAAATTTTACTCAGAGCCTCCGAGTATGTCTTTGTGTGTTTATGTGTTTGATTCAGTGGAGTGGTAGCATTATGTGAGGCTGGTTTTGTGGTGTGTGTAGTTGCCTTCTCCTCCTGTCTGGTCTTGCCAGTCCTGAGTTGAGAGAGCTCAGCCTCCAGTTTGGCTAAATAGGTGCATCTCTCGCAAGTATTTGTGTTATGTGGGAGGAGGAGAGGGTTGTCTGTGTACATGAGGCAGTTATAACATTGCCTCAAGATTCCCAGATTCACCAGCTGGACCGGAGAGGAGATTGACAACTGACCTTTGGACATGCTAGAATAATATTGGGAAATCCTTAATTGAAAACAAGGGCCAGTGGGGAGTGAGGGTGTAGTGCTTTTAATTTTAGTGCTGACTTATATAATTGCTTTAGTGAGCAAGTGCCAGGTAACTTGAGTGCAATGTGATACAAGTAACTAAATGCAAAACGACAAACAGTAACTTTCTTTCAAGTGAAACAAGGAAATAAGTACAGTAAGCAATGCAGATATCACTAGTGATCCACAGAAGCGCTGAGAAGTTGCGTATTAGGTGAATTAGCTTCCAGGGAAATAACAAGCAAACAAACAACAAGTATATAAACAAAGCTAGATTCAGTAGGCCTGGATCTAGTCTATGCTAGAGCAAACAAGGTGAACCAATTTCAGTAAGATACAGTTCAAATATTCAGGCACTATAAACCTTTAACCAGAAAATTCCCAGCTCAGAAGGGCAGAGTCCAGCCTCTTCTCCCACAAGAGTGCAGTCCACGAACCTTCTTAATGTAAAATAACTGGCCTGAAGCCCAAGTGCCTAAACCAGAACTAATACACTTGGACACTGGGCTCTCAATCAGAAGTTCCCAACTTAGAAGGATGAAAGCTACCTGTCCTGCCACCACAGTGCTTGCCACAAACCTTCCTAATGTAAAACAACTGGTCTGAAGCCCAAGTGCTTAATCCAAAAGACTTGAATGATAGCTACACTTTAATCAAGTTACAACCAAGCAGTAATAAATACCATTGAATACTTTAGAGAATGTCTGGATTAGTGCTCAAGTTACACAAACAAAGCTAGATCCAGCAGGCCCGAATCCAGTCTATGCCACAGCAAACAAGGCGCACCAACTTCAGTAAGAAACAGTTCAGATATGCATGCACTATAAGCCTTTAACCAGAAATTCCCAGCTCAGAAGGGCAGAGTCCAGCCTCTCCTCCCACAAGAGTGCAGACCACGAACCCTCTTAATGTAAAATAACTGGCTTGAAAGCCCAAGTGCTTAAACCAGAATTAATACACTTTTAGAATAACAGACACTGAGCCCTCAATCAGCAGTTCTCAACCTAGAAGGATGTAAGCTACCTGTTCTGCCACAACAGTGCAGACCACAAACCTCTCAGTGCAAAACAACTAACTGGTCCGAAGCCCAAGTGTTTAAACCAAAAGGCTTAGAATGAGTTACACCAAGCAGTAATAAATACAATTGAGTATTTTAAGATGATGCAAAAGTAAAAAGAAGTAGGTAAAAACACAAGTACAGTAAAAGCAGATGAAATGTTTTTTTTTTTTTTTTTTTTTTTTTTTTTTTTTTCTGAACAAGTGCTGAGATCAAAGAAACAGATTTGAGTGCTGAAACTAGAAAACTGGCTAGTTACAAGAAAAAAAACAAGCTAGAAGGCTTCCCTCAAACACAGAAGGGCTTGGGGGCTCAGAAGCCTACAAATAGTCTGTACCACTTAACAAGAAAGGCAGGAAATAAGCTTAATTTTTTTTTTTCTATTTCCCAGATGCTCTCTTTGTACACAGTAGGAGTGCCTGAAATCAGAATATGATCTCACTGCACTCAGTTGAGTGAGCAAATGAGATGGGCCCAGAGGCAAGCTGAGGCGGGCAGTTTCAATGCCACTAAGATTAACACCAAAACAAAAACAGGGCAGGTGGGTGGGAATAACTGAAGAGCAGAATAACCAGTTAAAAATTCCTTCAACACTCCTTCATACACAGTTTAAATCAATTTAAATACTGTATTTTAAAAGAAAAAGTGCATAAAAAGATACTTAAATTCTCTTATACGTCCAGTTGAATATAACCAAGTTCTTAGCTTGCCAAGCTGAAGTTTTAAAGCAGGAATTATTTCACATGCACCAGTTTAAATATGCAAGGACAGGAAATCACTGAATGTGGCTACCCCCACACCTGTAATTACTAGCAAATAACAAAATTCAGCCAACACTAGCTTTTAGTTCAAGTTACTGAAGAGCAGAATAACCAGTTAAAAATTCCTTCAACACTCCTTCATACACAGTTTAAATCAATTTAAATACTGTATTTTTAAAAGAAAAAGTGCATAAAAAGGTACTTAAATTCTCTTATACGTCCAGTTGAATATAACCAAGTTCTTAGCTTGCCAAGCTGAAGTTTTAAAGCAGGAATTATTTCACATGCACCAGTTTAAATATGCAAGGACAGGAAATCACTGAATGTGGCTACCCCACACCTGTAATTACTAGCAAATAACAAAATTCAGCCAACACTAGCTTTTAGTTCAAGTTACTGAAGAGCAGAATAACCAGTTAAAAATTCCTTCAACACTCCTTCATACACAGTTTAAATCAATTTAAATACTGTATTTTTAAAAGAAAAAGTGCATAAAAGGTACTTAAATTCTCTTATACGTCCAGTTGAATATAACCAAGTTCTTAGCTTGCCAAGCTGAAGTTTTAAAGCAGGAATTATTTCACATGCACCAGTTTAAATATGCAAGGACAGGAAATCACTGAATGTGGCTAGCCCACACCTGTAATTACTAGCAAATAACAAAATTCAGCCAACACTAGCTTTTAGTTCAAGTTACTGAAGAGCAGAATAACCAGTTAAAAATTCCTTCAACACTCCTTCATACACAGTTTAAATCAATTTAAATACTGTATTTTTTAAAAGAAAAAGTGCATAAAAGGTACTTAAATTCTCTTATACGTCCAGTTGAATATAACCAAGTTCTTAGCTTGCCAAGCTGAAGTTTTAAAGCAGGAATTATTTCACATGCACCAGTTTAAATATGCAAGGACAGGAAATCACTGAATGTGGCTACCCCACACCTGTAATTACTAGCAAATAACAAAATTCAGCCAACACTAGCTTTTAGTTCAAGTTACTGAAGAGCAGAATAACCAGTTAAAAATTCCTTCAACACTCCTTCATACACAGTTTAAATCAATTTAAATACTGTATTTTTAAAAGAAAAAGTGCATAAAAGGTACTTAAATTCTCTTATACGTCCAGTTGAATATAACCAAGTTCTTAGCTTGCCAAGCTGAAGTTTTAAAGCAGGAATTATTTCACATGCACCAGTTTAAATATGCAAGGACAGGAAATCACTGAATGTGGCTACCCCACACCTGTAATTACTAGCAAATAACAAAATTCAGCCAACACTAGCTTTTAGTTCAAGTTACTGAAGAGCAGAATAACCAGTTAAAAATTCCTTCAACACTCCTTCATACACAGTTTAAATCAATTTAAATACTGTATTTTTAAAAGAAAAAGTGCATAAAAGGTACTTAAATTCTCTTATACGTCCAGTTGAATATAACCAAGTTCTTAGCTTGCCAAGCTGAAGTTTTAAAGCAGGAATTATTTCACATGCACCAGTTTAAATATGCAAGGACAGGAAATCACTGAATGTGGCTACCCCACACCTGTAATTACTAGCAAATAACAAAATTCAGCCAACACTAGCTTTTAGTTCAAGTTACTGAAGAGCAGAATAACCAGTTAAAAATTCCTTCAACACTCCTTCATACACAGTTTAAATCAATTTAAATACTGTATTTTTTAAAAAGAAAAGTGCATAAAAGGTACTTAAATTCTCTTATACGTCCAGTTGAATATAACCAAGTTCTTAGCTTGCCAAGCTGAAGTTTTAAAGCAGGAATTATTTCACATGCACCAGTTTAAATATGCAAGGACAGGAAATCACTGAATGTGGCTACCCCACACCTGTAATTACTAGCAAATAACAAAATTCAGCCAACACTAGCTTTTAGTTCAAGTTACTGAAGAGCAGAATAACCAGTTAAAAATTCCTTCAACACTCCTTCATACACAGTTTAAATCAATTTAAATACTGTATTTTTTAAAAGAAAAAGTGCATAAAAAGGTACTTAAATTCTCTTATACGTCCAGTTGAATATAACCAAGTTCGTAGCTTGCCAAGCTGAAGTTTTAAAGCAGGAATTATTTCACATGCACCAGTTTAAATATGCAAGGACAGGAAATCACTGAATGTGGCTACGCCCACACCTGTAATTACTAGCAAATAACAAAATTCAGCCAACACTAGCTTTTAGTTCAAGTTACTGAAGAGCAGAATAACCAGTTAAAAATTCCTTCAACACTCCTTCATACACAGTTTAAATCAATTTAAATACTGTATTTTTAAAAGAAAAGTGCATAAAAGGTACTTAAATTCTCTTATACGTCCAGTTGAATATAACCAAGTTCTTAGCTTGCCAAGCTGAAGTTTTAAAGCAGGAATTATTTCACATGCACCAGTTTAAATATGCAAGGACAGGAAATCACTGAATGTGGCTACCCCCACACCTGTAATTACTAGCAAATAACAAAATTCAGCCAACACTAGCTTTTAGTTCAAGTTACTGAAGAGCAGAATAACCAGTTAAAAATTCCTTCAACACTCCTTCATACACAGTTTAAATCAATTTAAATACTGTATTTTTAAAAGAAAAGTGCATAAAAGGTACTTAAATTCTCTTATACGTCCAGTTGAATATAACCAAGTTCTTAGCTTGCCAAGCTGAAGTTTTAAAGCAGGAATTATTTCACATGCACCAGTTTAAATATGCAAGGACAGGAAATCACTGAATGTGGCTACCCCCACACCTGTAATTACTAGCAAATAACAAAATTCAGCCAACACTAGCTTTTAGTTCAAGTTACTGAAGAGCAGAATAACCAGTTAAAAATTCCTTCAACACTCCTTCACACACAGTTTAAATCAATTTAAATACTGTATTTTTTAAAAGAAAAAGTGCATAAAAAGGTACTTAAATTCTCTTATACGTCCAGTTGAATATAACCAAGTTCTTAGCTTGCCAAGCTGAAGTTTTAAAGCCCATAATCTCGGGCTCGATTGACTGTTTCTAGGAAGGATAGTAAGGCAGTTATGGTGCTGTGGCTGGGGCAGAAGCCGTGTTGGGTGGGTGTTAGAAGTTGATTCTGGGTTAAGAAAGGCATAAGTTGGTGGTGGACACATTTTTCTAGAATTTTCGATATTGGAGAGAGTAGGGCAATGAGGTGGAAATTGGAAATATTGGTGTTTTTGCTTCTTTTGTGAAGAGGAAGAATGTAGGCTGAATGCCAGAGTTTGGGTACATATGACTCTTTTAAGGATCTGTTAATTAGGACACTGACTGGGAGAGCAATACCATCAGCAGCACATTTGAGGAAGGAGAAGGGCATGTTGTCAGGAGCATTAGAGCATGGCTTTAATTTGGATATGAGCCTTTTTATAATAATGGTTGAAACTGGTTTGAGCTGGAAATTAAGGGGACAGTTATTAGGGTTGATGGGTGTTAAAGAAAAAGAGTTGTGTGGATTGTTGTTTGGGAAAGTTTTGGTTAGGTTAGCTATGGATTCTGTAAAGAATGAGTTGAAATGAGAGCTCAGTTCAGTGTCAGTTATACTTGGGTCAGGGCAGGGATTATTCCTGGACCCTGGATGGAGAAGGGAATTGATTGATTTCTAGAATTGTTCTGGGTTCTTATTATTGTTGGAATGAAGCTTATTGTAGTAGTTTTTTTGTCCATGGTGATTAGTTTTTTTACATGGTTGCGGAGTTGGGTGTATTGGAGCAAGGTAGTAGGCATTTTATTTTTCTAGTAAAGCTTCCAGGATTTGTCCCTGTGGTGCATAATTTGTTTTGTTTCTTTGGACAGCCAAGGGGCAGAATTAGCTTTGACTTGTTTGTTTCTTAGAGGGGCTAGGGTGTTAAGAGTATTTAGGAAGACAGAGTTGAAATGTTTTACAGCTTTGTCAAGGGGAAGAGTATTTAGGATTTGCCAATTAATTTGTTTAAAAATGTTTGAGAAAGTTGTGGGGTTGAAGTTGCTAAGATTACAAGTCGGAATGTAATGGTGTTGATAATGGGTGGAGTTAGCTGAGCGATGAATGAAAGCAGGGAGATGGTCACTAAAGGTGTCTGGAATAGTGCCAGAGAGAATTATTTTGTTTGGATGGGAGACTAGGATCCAGTCTATGATGGATCCTGGGGGTGATTTTTGTTAGGACAGATGGTTGAGTGATTACTTGGGTGAAGTTGTAGATATTAATGGATAGCGAGGGAGAAGGCATGTTGATTTTATTCCAATCAATATTAACGTCGCCTTGAATGTAAGTTTCATATTTTATTTCAGTTGAGGACCAATAAAGAATATTTTCAAGGGTAGAGATGTTGTCACCTGGGGAGATACATAGGGAAATAATGCAGATATTCTTATGTTTATTCAATCTTAGGAGACTTGCTGTTAGTTCAGAATTTTTGAATTGTGGAGTTGGGATTTGAAGAGGGATTAAGGAAAGAAGGTTAGAGTAGATTAGAGCAGAGCATCCACCTTTTTTATTTAATCGGTCACTTCTGTGGACATGGAAACCAGGATGTAAGATTTCAGAGTCAGCACTATGGGGTTTTAGCCAGGTTTTGGATATGGCTAAGATGTCAGGTTGGTTGTGGTTAATCCAAGCTTGTACTTGGTGTACTTTGTTATTAAGACTCTGGGCATTGATATTGAAGAACTTAAGAGTGTTGAGAGAGAAGGCAGAGGAAGAAGGGGAAGGTGGGAAAGGGTTAAATGTAGTGGGAGAAGTAGGGGGTGGGGGGAGTTGTTTGCAATGAGACTAGGGCCAGGGTTGGGATAGATATCTCCAGATAAGGCTAGGACATTACAGGAAGTAACTTTTAGCCTTTTGGGTTTGTATAGTAGGAAGCTGTTTGAGGCTAGCAGTAGTTTATGAGTAAAAGTGTTTGTTGTGGTGGAGAAGTGTTTGGGATGGAATAGATACAATAGGTTAGGTGGAATAAGAGAGGAGGATATGGAGTGGAAGTGAGTGCATAAAGGTGGTTGCAGGTGAGTGAAAGGGATAGTTTTTGTAGAAGGTATGCATGGGGGTGCTTTGGAAGAGTAAGAAGTAACATAATAAAGAGGAATTAGTAGTACAAAAAGGGAGCAAGGGACCCGGACAGTATGGCGGATTGGGGAGGGCATGTTTAGAATGGGGGTATTGGAGGGAGTATTATAGTGGAAAGTGAACTGGCTTATTGAGGAGGAGAGATATAGAAGTAGATGAGGTTATATTAATTTACAGGAGGAGAGGAGGAGACTAAAAGAAAAGAGGGGTATAGGATAGTGGAGTGGGAGGAGTAAGATTGGGAGGTGTAATAAGGAGAGGACTACGATTAGTTAATTGATATGGGTGGGAGGAGTATGTGAAGAATAAATGCAGAGGTGCTGGGGGTGGGTGGAATTTGGGGGCAGGGTAGGGGAACGGAGTGAGCCCACAGGGTGAACGGAGCGGGTTGAGCCAAAGAAGAAGAATGTGAGGAAAACAATCAGTAGAGTGTGAAAGCCTGAAGGTAAGTTTGCAGTGCTTTATAGGAAGGTAAAAGACTTACAGAGAAATAGAGTTAAAGGTAGATATATAGATGAAAGACAGTAGAAGAAGGTAAGAGGCTTACTAAGGATAGAGATAGGTTCATAGGTTCATAGGTTCATACTAGGCTATCTGCCCAAGGGCATTTATAAGCCTAGCCCATAGTTATGTGGCTTTCGCCACCCCTTTAGTTTGAATAAAAACTATGCCTATCATTTTTCTGTGCCTCTGTCAAGCAGTGACACTGAAGTAATCCCTGGGGTATATCTGCGATCTCCCATCCATTGGTCAAGATTCCTCTTGAACAAGGCCAGCGAGGTGCTCTGCCTCACATGTACCGGGATTTTGTTCCACAGCATAGGGAGTCTCTGGGTGATGAATCTGTCCCTCCAGCACGTTCTATTTATAACCGTGTCAAGGTTTAAGTCTCCGCCCTTGTGGTTCTGAGGGATCTAGATTTTTTGAGGTGAAGCATATTCATCAAATCTGGGTTTGACATGGCCTTATATGTCAGGCACAGGTCACCTCTGAGCAAGCGGTATGAGACTGAATAAAGCTGGAGTTCTTTCAGTCGGGCAGCATAAGACATATTTTGAGACCCTTTATCCTTTTGGTGAGGAACTTTTGGGGCCTTTCAAGCTTCATCAGGTGTCTGGTCAGATACATTCGAACGGGCATTGTACTCAATCATAGGTCTAATGAGTGATGAGTACAGGGGACGATGACCTCCCTTGATCTAGATGTGAATCCCTTCATGATCAGGTGGGCGATATAGAAGGTTTTCCTAACTACTTTAGCAACATGAGTGTCAAACGAAGACTACTGTCAACTTGGGTCCCCAGATCCCTGATGACTTTTTCTGTGCTCAGTGGATTGTCACCTATATGGTAGCTAGGGGTAACCTTGTTTTTCCGAAGGGTATGACTATGCATTTTTTGGCGTTTAACTTCAGGCCATGGCTCTGGCACCAGTTATCCGTTTCTGTGAGGCCCTTCTGGAGGATATCTGTGTCAGATGTGTTTTCGACTATGGCCCAGTTTGCAGTCATCTGCAAACTTTGTCAGCCATAACCCTCCTGTGTTTGCTTGTACTTCAGAAAAGTAGATGCCAAACAAGAGTGGACCCAGGACTGAGCCCTGTGGGACACCACTTGTGACAGGCTCTGAGTCTGACATGGCTCCAGCAACTCTGACCCTGTGGGTTCTGTCGCTTAGCCAGTTTGCAACCCATCTTGTGATGTATGGGTTTACATTCAAGCTGATGAGTTTTTCGATGATACCTGAGTGGGGTATTGTGTCGAAGGCCTTTGCCAGGTCGAGGTAGGCTGTATGGACTGCCTTTCCCTCATCAATGGCCTTGGTGACTGTCTCAAAAAGTCAACCAAGTTTAAGAGGCAGGATCTGCCTTTGACAAAGCCAAACTGGGTTGGATCCAAAGTCTGCAAGTTCCCTATGTCTTTATTTATGAGTTCCATTATGATCCTCTCCATGGCTTTGCAGATAAGGCTTGTCAAGCTAATGGGGCGGTAATTTCCAGGGTCTGTGGAGGCACCGCCCTTATGAAGTGGGACCACAGTCGCCGTGCGCCACTCCTTGGGTACGTATCCTGAGGTGAGGCTAAGATTAAACAGCTGTCCTAACTGTGGGTTTAATTCCTCGTTGAGTTCATGAAGCACACAGCCGGGGTGTTAGTAGAGTGATAAGTGGATAGGTAATCCTAGGACAATAGTGAGGGAGTGAGCAGTAAAAGAGATGTCTAGGAACTGTGTAGGGGAGATATGGTAAAGAGTGGGTAAAGTAATAAGAGTAGTAAGATGGTAGAGGAGTACCACCTAGTGGGCAGTCAGTTTGTTGCAGCAAAGTCCCCTGAGTGGGATAGCAGCTTAGGAGAAGGAGGGAGCTATCGTAGTTCAGGATAGGGGGTATAATATAATAGGGAGAGTTGGGATTATTTAAGTGTGAAAAGGGGGGGGGGGTTGGCTGCTGGCTAACCTGGCAGGGAAGTGCACTGCAACCTAGTAGAAATCATGTACTACATTTAATTGTTACAAAGTGGTTAAAGCAGTACACATACTTTTACTGAAATTCCTTGCTGGTAATAACTCTCAGAGAGCAGATGGGATTTTAGTTTTTGTTTTTAATTGTCCTTGTTTGTGGGTTCTTATCATGGACTTCCAGTAGGGCACATTCAGGTGGTTAGAGCAGGGCAGGCAGGAACGCAAGCTGGAACATGTAAGGAGAGGGAAAAATGTAATGAGGCAGGCAGTACATGAGTCAATAGTTCACAAGCAAACAGTATTAAATATACACAGTTAAGTCTGCAAATGATAGATATAGCAGTTGGATGAAATTAAAGTTAAACTCTATCAAATACCATAATATCACAGACATAGCACAGATAGGTAAAACTGTGTTAATCAGTTCCTAGTGCACAGTGTTAGTTATAAAATTAATTAGCAGACTAAATTTAAGCAACTGGAACATATTGCGTTGAATGAACCTTGTCTAGTGACTATGTTAATATTCAGACAGTAAGAGTAGGTGCTCCACGTGTGCAGTGCTATGATAGTTTGAGCGTTTATAGTAAACACAGCACACATTCAGTTAAGCGACTGAGACAAATTACTAAGTTATAATCCTTGTTTGAACAAATAGATTAGGATTCAGGCCAAAAAGTTACAGTTTATAAAACAACTAGCACAGATTCAGTTAAAATGACTAAGACTAGCTCCTAACAGCTGATTCAAGATCCGCTTGCAAAGCGCTGTATTAGTTGAGCATTTACATTACATTAGGATTCAGGCAGAAATGTTACAGTTTATAAAGCAACTAGCACAGATTCAGTTAAACAACTAAAACAAGCCAAAACAGCTGTTTCAAATACCGCGTGCAAAGTTCTATATTAGTTGAGCATTTTCATTACATTAGGATTCAGTCAAAAAGAAGTTACAGTTTATAAAACAGCACTGATTCAGTTAAATGACTAAAACAAGCCCTTAACAGCTGAGTACAAGTTTTGCATTACATTAGGATTCAGTCAAAAAAAAACAAAAAAAAGGTGCAGTTTATAAAACAACTAGCACAGATTCAGTTAAATGACTAAAACAAGCCCCTAACAGCTGAATACAAGTTCCTCATGCAAAGCACTATATTAGTTGAGCATTTGCAGCGGGAAAGCAAAGTACACACATTCACTTTTCAAGACGGCCAGTAAAAAGGCAAACACGTAACCATATTTTAATTTTCAGTTAAACGACTGAGACCTTCAGATAACTTACATTAAGTGCAAACACTAGAGCTAGGGATGCACAGCAGCCAGGGGCAGGTCTGGAGAATAAAGATGGCGTCTTCTAGGATGCGGTAACTATATGGTGTGGGAGAGGAAGTTAGGGCAGAATGGAGAGGAGTGAGTAGGCAGAAGAGGAAGGAGAGTGTATGGAGAGTACAGATACTGACCAGATGCCGCGAGATGAACTGCGACAAGTGAGGCAGTTCTGAATAGAGAAAGGCAAAGGATTAGAGAGAGATGGAGAGATTAGAACTGGAGAACAGGGTCAGATCGGGAATAGTCTGTTTAAAACAAAGTTGAAGTGAGACTAAGGGATGTATGGAAAAGATAAGAATAGTGAGACGAAAGGCAAAGGAAAGAGAATGTGAGGAAAACAATCAGTAGAGTGTGAAAGCCTGAAGGTAAGTTTGCAGTGATTTATAGGAAGGTAAAAGACTTACAGAGAAATAGAGTTGAAGGTAGATATATAGATGAAAAACAGTAGAAGAAGGTAAGAGGCTTACTAAGGATAGAGATGGGGTGTTAGTAGAGTGATATGTGGATAGGTAATCCTGGGACAATAGTGAGGGAGTGAGCAGTAAAAGAGATGTCTAGGAACTGTGTAGGGGAGATATGGTAAAGAGTGGGTAAAGTAACAGAGACAGCAAGATAGTAGAGGAACGCCACCTAGTGGGCAGTCAGTTTGTTGCAGCAAAGTCCCCTGAGGGGGATAGCAGGTTAGGGGAAAGAGGGAGCTATCGTAGTTCAGGATAGGGGGTATAATATAATAGGGAGAGTAGGGGTTATTTAAGTGAGAAAAGGGGGGTTTGGCTGCTGGCTAACCTGGCAGGGAAGCACGCTGCAACCTTGTAAAAATTATGTACTACCTTTAATTGTTACAAAGTGGTTAAAGCAGTACACATACTTTCACTGAAATTCCTTGCTGGGAATGACTCTCAGGGAGCAGATGGGATTTTAGTTTTTGTTTTTAATTTTCCTTGTTTGTGGGTTCTTATCATGGACTTCCAGTAGGGCACATTCAGGTGGTTAGAGCAGGACTGGCAGCGACACAAGATTAGGTGTGAATGCTAGAGCCAGGGATGCACAGCAGCCAGGGGCAGGTCTGGAGAATAAAGATCTAACTACTTTATTACACTACAGCAGTATGCAGTTATAGTATGCACTACAGAGATTACTGGGCTATAACTTTCCCAGAGGTGTATTTCCAGGTGAGTGACATCAGCAGCCTTGCCAAGGTTGAGTATATGAATTGTAAGAAGTGTGAGTACCCTAAAACGCATTGCTCTCTACATGGTCAGAGACAGACAGACACACACACAAACACGCACACAGTTGCCAAGTCTGGGGTTAGAACTCCTACCTAACTAGTTTAGCACACTACAGCAGTACACAGTTATGGGACATGCCACAAAGATTACTGGGTTACAGCTCTCCCAAAAGTGTATTTCATCTTGGATAACCTCAGCAGGCTTTTCATAGTAGGGCTATGGGGACTGTGGTGTGTGCATGGGCCATAACCAATTCATCTGGGTGTTGACACGCCACATGTGGACACATATGGGGTTATATGTCACAGGTACGTGTATACAGCTGCAAGATGATTGCTTCCTTTTACAGTCATGTTGCACAGCTGGCACATGCACCACATAGTCTGTAATGCTGACAGATACTGGTGGCTATTATCTGCAGTGGGTGACATCTGCACCTCATATGTTTGGCCCTTTGGCTGTGTACTGGGTGGGACAGGCCTGGATGGCTCCTTGTCATGGTCACCCTCTTCCACACATCCATGTCTATCTGCCTTTGGCTTATTATAGTGTGTTGTCCTTAGATATATGTCTGTGTTCCTATCCACTGTTTGTGCAAGACAGGAGTGATGCATACCTACATGTGTCTGCACTAAGAACTGCGACTGCCAGATATGTCTCCTCCACTAGTGTTCTTAAGTGTGTGAGCATGCCCAGTATGAACTTTCAGTATGTTGTTGATTGACATTGCCTTCATTTCTCTAAGTGTGTGAGCATGCCCAATATGGCCATTTGTATTGCATATGTGGATCAAGTCTAGGTAGGTTGTACTGCGATGCTGACCTTCGTGTTGTGCACTGACAGGTAGCATGATGTGTCTACAGGGTATCCATTGGTCAGTTGGCATTGACTGTTGCTACATTTCTGCAAAGCGGGGGCATATGACTGTTTCTACATTTCTACACAGGTTAGGGGGGGCACACCTGACTGTTACTATATTTCTATGTAGGATGGGGGAGGGCACACCTGACTATTTCTACATTTCTGCACAGGAGTGGGGGGCACACCTGACTGTTACTATAAGTCAGCATAGGATGGGGGGCCACACCTGACACTTGTGCACATTTGCTAGGACTGTACTGGTGTGTTGGGTTCTCCATTTCAGTCTGTAATCTTACCTATCGTGCTGACTCGAGGCATACCAGTGTACTACAGATCTTAGCTTTTAATTACCTACATCTTAGGTTCTGACTTCCTAGCCTTCACAACTGACATCCAACTGCTTGGCCTGCTGTAGTCTGTCTGTGTAGGCCTGGGGGGTTACCCATAGGCCTCATTCAGAGGCCGTAGTACAGCATTTGTTTGTGTTTGTCTACACCTGTCCTGCTGGCTGTGACTGTTGTTGGGTATGTGACCCCCCCCCCGACTAACATGTGTGAGTCACTTACCTTGTGGGTGTCCCATTATTGAGGGTGGTACTGCAGGGCTGCCTATGTCAGATGCACATAGTACACTCCCTATACATGGTTGAGCACAGGTAGTGTCATGTTTGGCATCCCTTTTACTGAATGTGTGAGTCAGAGAGAGGTGTCATTCCCCGAGTCCCTACTGTGTCAGTGCGTGTGCTATGTCTTGCCTCTTTGCCAAGGCCAGGGCATACTGGGCATGCCTTCTTCTGCCTACTGGGGCAGGCTCAAGTTGTTCCTCATCCGAGTCACTCTGTGCCCGTGCAATCCTCGGCAATGGTGGGGGGCTGTGTGGCCCTGCCCCATGCTGTTCCTGCTGCAGCTGTTTCCGCAGGATCATATTGTGTAACATGGCACATGCTAGGACAATTTGGGTACATGTAGTTGGTAAGTACTTCAAGGCTTCACTGGAAGTGTCCAGGCACCAGAGTTGTGACTTGAGCATCCCAAACACACATTTTATTATGATTCTTGTTTGTGCGTGTGCCTCATTGTGGAGTTCTTGTTCAGGTGTGTATGCATTTCTGATTGGTGTCATCAGCCATGGCTCCAGTGTGTATTCAGCATACTTCACTAGGTGACCGTGTGGGATGTCCCCATTGGAAAATCTGTGGTACAGCTGAGTCAGATGCCAGATGTGGGAATCGTGATAGCTTCCAGGGAAGCCAGCACACACATTCATTATTATGCCCTGGGCATCGCACACAACCTGGCAGCTGATGGAGGGGAAGCCCTTGCAGTTGATGTAGACCCTACCCTGCTCACCGGGTGGTGGTTTGATGCATATTTGTGTGCAGTCTACTGCACTCACTACCTCAGGGTATTCTGCTACTTGGTGGAAGAGATGCATATTGCTGACCAATGCCTCACGGGTGTTGGGGATATATACGTGCTCACTGACATGCTGACATGGCATCCAGGAACTGGTGGAGTACCCTGGATGCTGATGCCTGTGAAATCCCCATCATATCCCCAGTTGGCCTTTGGAAGGTGGTCATAGGCCTACACATACCTTGGTATCCACTGGGATGGGTTCCCCTCTGTTAGTCCTGTGTGTGAGGCATGGCCGGCACAGCTCAACAATTTGCTGTAGGAGGTCCCTGTCCACTCTATAGCACTCCACTATCTCCAGCTCATGTACCCCTTGGTAGGTTACCCTGGGTCTGTACACTCTTCTCTGTCTCCTCACTGTAGATTGCTTTACAACATTCACATCCTAACCACCCTCAGCCTCTTGCACCTGCTGGTTTATGATAGCAAAAGCAGCCCCTAACATTTTTTGTCTTTCTTTCATTTTGTAAAATTTCCCTGTTCATATACACCAGTGGTGCAGAGGTTTTGGGAAAAAACAAGGCGGGAAAGGTGTTTGCATAGTTTACAGTGGTTTGCTGGACTGGGCTGGGCTGGTCTGCTGCCTGTGTAATTGGCTGATTCTGATACATTTCACCTGCTAGCTAAGCTAGTTCTCCTTGAATACCTTCCTACTGCTGTTTTCCCTACCCATTGCCTCCCTGTTTCAGCCCATGTGCACGCCACGCAGACTGCTCAAATGTGCACACTGCTGCTATTTCCTGGTTTAACTTCTATTTTCTTCCTGTAAAACCCAGTGTGCGGCACGCACACCCACTTACACTTTGTAAAGAGTGCTAGGCAGATTTAGATGTACCCCTAAGCTTAGTTGTGCTAAGTTAGGAGCAAAACCAAGCTACAGGGCTCCAGTCCACTTACAGTATGCCTGACACACATCGCCATGATGTCACCTACCTCCTAGTCATGCACCAAGCTATTCATACTCTTACACTGTTGGGACCTGTCTCCCATTAGATTCTCGTCTGGAGCGCTTTCTGTGTGGAGTCTGCATGTCCTCCCCGTGGTCAAATGATGCTAAAGACATGCAGGTAGGTGCGAGCGTGAATGGGCATGCCTTCTTTGAAGGTTGGACATCTGGCTGGCAACTCGGCACTGTAAAAGTCTACTGCCAATCATGAGCAGACCGGAGTTCAGCTGTGGTGACCCAAAACCAGGAAACGCTGGAAGACTAGCAACACTGTTCGGACCTGCCTCACATGCTGGGGAAAACTGGGATTCACTCTCCTTCCCCTCATTTGCATAGAATTGCATGCTAATGCATAGTTACATGTCTCACACTGAGCCTCCTCTCTTAGCAACCACTACTCACTGGCCAGGTTGTCTTCTGCCTGCCATTGACTTGCATAGCAGAATACTGATTTTAGTTAGAATGCTCATTTTAGGTTTATTTTCTTATTTCCCCCGTTCCCATTTGCACGCTGCTGCCCTATGCTTAAACAGCCAAGATCGGTGAAATATAAATAAAAACTTTTTTTATTTATTTATTTTTTTTTTATGTTTGCAGTGCCAATGGCCTTATACTTGGCCATTGGCATGCTTCATCAATGATATGCAGCCTTTATTTGGAGCTGTCATAGCTCCGTTTTGGATTTTGCAGACATGTACTCGGTTACTAACCGAGTACATTTCAGCAGATAGCACTAGTCTTGCACGGACTATTGCAAGCTTCCTGGATTGCAAAATTACCAAATTTGCATGGGTTTCTCCTGCAAATGGGGGGATTTGCATACCAGGGCTTAGTCCTTGCAAGATTAGTGCAGGAGCTCTCGTGTATGCCCTGCATGCTGTTTCTGGATCGGACGGCAGACATATTGCCTGCGTGAGATCCTGCACTAATCTTGCACTCTGTGCAAGCTTTTTTGAATCCGGGGTATGTGTATGCATCCCAACTGAATGCATGGAACTACAACAGGATATTCCACAAGGTACACCATGCAGTCACCTCAGACAAGACAGAAATACCCCACTGTGAGCACGTATGTGCTGGCTTTTCCACTTCCCACATCAAAGGAACTAACATAGATGTAAAAACAGGAAATACTGCTAGCCCAGCTATCTGGAATTTTATAAATAATTATATGTCATTTGTGAATATCAACATGATTCATATGCTTGTGTTACAAATGTTTTGGAACTGTATGTTATGTGTATATCAAACTGCTGGTACAGAAATACGTATAAAGTACTGTGCTTAAAGATGTATCCACCGTGTACCCTACTGGAAAAGAACAGAATGTGTATACACTCTTGTAACCGTGTAAATGTATATAAACAGTGGAAACCGGAACATATAAGGTTAACTTGCAAAACTTCAGAAAAATGGTTGAAATTAAATTGTTTTATAATTGCGCCATAAAAGCTGGTTTCAATGCAGCAAGAAAACAGGATGTCTAAAACTAGGGAGTCTTCTGCATTGTCTTGTAAGTGTTTTATTGTTTTATGCCTCCCAACAGCTGCAAAGATCTGAGGGCTATGTGTTTTCGCAGGTAGAAGCTAAAATCAATGGTTTAGCTTGGAAACTAAAGTCAGATGACAAGAAGTGATGTCATCCTGCAAGCATCCCAGTAGCAATATTTGATATTAAGTTAAGAACTCTCTGAGAGAGGCACTGTGCATTTTGTATTTTGTCTTTGACCTGGCAGCATCTGACAGAAACATCCACTCACCACATTTGTCTAGTCTTGCTGTAAGTAAGTTAACTAGGGTACAGTAATTTCTTTTAGATTCAGGAAGGAATAAAGTAAAAATTAGTTTAGATGTTTCTGTATTTATTTGAGACTATCCTGAAATGTTGTTTTAAATATTTCCTGTGATTTTGAACTCTGATGTCACTGTTAAGACATTTATTATTGTCTTGCTCTTTACTATTTATTATTAAATATATTTTAAACCTATCTTTGTGGCTGATATTTGTGAGGCATATATAAGCTCTTACAGTACTTGCATATCTATTTGGTGACACTGTGCAGGCCATTCCTAATAGCCTTGCTCTTGGTCAAACTACCATTTGGATTAATAGTAACATTACACAGTAGGATTGGACACCCTTTGTTAAGGGCCTTAAAGTAGCTGATAAGGCATTTTGGTGACAATGATAATTACCTTATAGTCTGGTCAGAAGAGGGCCTAGTTAGTAAATCTGTGCCAGCCTTTCCCAGGTGTGTGTGTGTGTGTGTGTGTGTGTGTGTGTGTGTGTGTGTGTGTGTGTGTGTGTGTGTGTGTGTGTGTGTGTGTGTGTGTGTGTGTGTGCAAAGCAAATCTCCAAGAGAGTGTGTGTGTCCCCCTTACTTGGGCAGGGACACAAATCACTGGTTGGACAGAGAGAGCATTGGAGGACTTGGCTTGGAGCCCTGGCTAAGGACTCATCTCTATAGCTGTGCCAGTGAGGAGTCTTATGGGGGATCTGGAGAAAGAGGGAGAAATCATCCCCAGACTGACTGTGTGATCTCTGTGTGCTCTTAAGGGAAATTGCATTTTACTGTGTGTGTACTTCTCATCCTCCCAATGTGTACATCCCTCACTGTTGCCTGTGTTTAAGATTGAGACTCCTTGATTACTGGACCAGTACTGGGGCGTCACAACAGACATGACATATAGTGCCTTGCCACTGAAGTATATCAAGTGTTACACAGGCCACGAAGTGCACATCTCTAACACTTAAGTGTGGATATCAATATATATCCTAAAACTGAAATGATTCACTGGAAATTCAAGCTGCTCCTCCCCCACTGCGTAGGAATAATGCAAATGCTTCCCATATATCTGACTACAGAGGAGTTGTGTAGAGGATAACTCGTTTGAAGGTGTATAAACACAACAAGGAAACAGTTAAGACCCTGGATGGCTGTTGTATACACATCCAATCTATGTACACCTTTGCACTTAGCAATGTGTTCCCCCCAATTAAACAATGTGTACAGTAGTAGACTCACAGCTATGTATTCAAAACCTAATGAGTAAATAAATTTAGGCACATGACTTCCATGGTTTAATATGCTCATGACTTATGTAAACCCCCCAACACACACACACACACACACACACACACACACACACACACACACACACACACACACACACACAACCACACACACACACACACACACACACATACGCATATCACACAAGCAGTACTGCCATAGCAGTGTGGTAATAATCAGCTGGAAGAACACCTGTTAGCACCATCATGTCAGCATGCAATGTGTGCAACTCACATCTTCTCATCTACAGGTATGACTACTGTAAATGCTGACATTAACAGGATAGAACCTACCCTGCAACAGTTACCCAGCATATATCATGACATAGTAGCAAACCCACAATGTTGTTAGTCAGCCTCATAGACGCAGCTTTGTAGTTACTTACACGCAGCAACCTAACCAAGCATAGACTACCACACTATCATGGGTACCATGAAACGCGACACATGTACAGCATTAATAGTAAACCACAACAAGTAAAATGCCATTTCTCATGCACCTATCCTTCTGTAATACTGATTTGCTTGTATGTTATTTATATATATATATATATATATATATATATATATATATATATATATATATGTGTGTGTGTGTGTGTGTCTATATATATATATATATATATATATATATATATATATATATATATATATATATATATATACACACACACACACACACACACACATATATATATATATATATATATATATATATATATATATATATATATATATATATTTTTATATTTATATATTTATTGCCCCTCTCTCCCCCTTAACCTTTCCTCAGGAAATACGATCAAATACAACTCCTACTGCTCTCACTAGGGAACAGGTCCTTAATGCTCTCTCGAAGGCCAAGAACATTGCATCAGTGAGCCCAGACAATATCCCAGGATGCCTTCTAAATAGCATGAAACATGATCTCTCAGGAGTTCTGGAATTGCTATTTAACTGTAGCCTCCAAACACGCCTCGTGCCTCATTAATGGAGAACAGCAACAGTCATCCCTCTGCACAATGGTGGGTCATCTACAGACCCTGAAAACTACAGACCCATAATTCTCACTAGTTTTATATCCATAGCCATGATAAGAATTATCATGGTAATGATCAATAATGATATAGTAAACCTTCAGACATTGGAGCCAACCCAGTTTGATTTCATAAAGGGCAGGTAATGCCTACTCAACCTGATGGACTTCTTTGAGACGGTCACCAAAGCAATGGATGAGGGCAAAATTGTTCATACTGCCTACCTTGACCTGGCCAAGGCATTTGACACAATACCCCACTTGGGCATTGTTGACAAACTCAAGAGTTTAGATACAAACCCGTATGTCACCCGATGGATAGCTGACTGGCTCACAGCAGGACCGAGGAAGTTAAAATTTGGGAGTCCACCTCTACAAAGAGGCCCATCACAAGTGGAGTCCCTCAGGGATCAGTCCTTGGACCACTCCTTCTTGGCATTTACTTTGCTGAAGTCAAGGCAAATGTCAATAGTCTCTGGCTGACTAAATTTGCAGATGATTTCAAATTAGGAGCTGTCATTGACTCTCATACTGACACAAATGTTCTCCAGGAAGGGCTGACACAGACAGACAACTAGTGTCAGAGCCACGGACTAAAACTAAATGCCAAGAAATGCATAATAGTATCCTTTGGGAAGTCATCCATCCACCACCCCTGGTAATTATCATATTGACAACACACCCCTTAGAACTGACCCAGTAGTCAGGAAGAGTGGACACACATAGACAGTAATCTAGCCTTTAACCATCACGTGTCTACAGCAGTAAGGAAATAATTCTATGTTGTGCAACTTATAAACAAAAGTATGGCATCAAGGTCAAAGTATGTAATTGTTCCACTGTATTTGGCATTCATCAGACCTATCATTGAGTATAGTGCCCCCTTTGGTATGACCTAACCAGGCATATCCAACAACTGGAACATCCACAGATGTTCCTCACTTAAAGAATACAAGGTGTAAGTAAAATGTCCTCTGCAGATTGCCTCAAGGCCCTATCCCTGTTTTCTGCCTCCTGCAGGCTGTTGAGGGGAGATCTATGCCTGGCATATAGGGTATTGACAGAACCCACTCTGATTGACCTCCTGTATATCAGAAAAACAAACAGCACCAGAATTACTCATTCTAAAGACTTAAACCTTGCCTGTGATAATAAATAGGACCTGCTTGAGAGACAGGTATATATTCCAGAGACTATAGCCTGTCTCTGGAACAGGTTCCCCATCCATGTGAAGCAGAGTTCCCCCCAACCCAATTCAAGTGTAACTTGGACAACTGGATTGGGAACAGGA
Organism: Protopterus annectens; assembly: GCF_019279795.1. NCBI lineage: Eukaryota > Metazoa > Chordata > Ceratodontiformes > Protopteridae > Protopterus > Protopterus annectens. The sequence goes on along the minus strand of NC_056741.1, from coordinate 1,760,374,490 downwards.
AATTCATCCCTGGCTTGGCACCTACGTCTCTAATGGACACAAGCAACCTGTAAATGGTTCCATCTTCCAAGCTCCTGCTTATACTTATCAAGGGTACCAGAACTTGTCAGAGATTTGGGATGCATGGCTAAACATAAAAAGCCCTTGTGGTCATTAGCCTGGTAAGCACCTATGAACCTATATATATATATATATATATATATATATATATATATATATATATATATATATATATATATATATATATATATATATATATATATATAAATATATATATATATATATATATATATATATTTATACATACATACACACACACACACACACACACACACACACACACACACACACACACACACACACACACACACACACACACATATATATATATATATATATATATATATATATCAGCATATCCACATTCCACAGTTTTCTCTGCTGCATTCTTGTGTGGAATGAACAGGCTTATAGCAAGTGCCACTGTTTTTGTCTTTAAGTTTAAAAAAATTCTGCCATGGTCAAAATTCTACCATGGTCCTTATGTTGATGAGCTTAATGTAAATTAACATCCTAAAGAGACACATATATCTTATTGCACAATTGACCAATGTCTCATCAAGAAACTCATTCAGCTTCACATGGGCACCTATGAACTGGTGAGTCAATGACACCTGTGGGGATCTTAGAGAATGCACTGCAGTTGTACAGCCTGCAGAGCAGCTAAAGAGCTAAAGTGCTAACAGATGTAGCCACTGTGATCACTGTGCAATGTCATGGCACTGCTCTCTCACTAACACCAAGATGCCATGTGAAATACTTTTGAGATATGTAATGCTGGCACCAAGACTGGTCTGTATAACTAGCTGTCTGATATTGCATTTCAGATATCAACAACATCTATGATAATGTGCATGACCATTAGAGGGCTAGCACAGTTTTGGTGATCTGGTGAAATGCCATGGTTTCCAAGGGTACCAATATTGGCAGGGTTCCCAAGTCATGTTCTAACGAAAGCAAAATCTGTCTTTACCTGCTACATTGGGACAAGCAGGAGAGACTGACTGCAGACTGTTATGAGGATACCCTTTATAAAGACGATGCTTGGCACAATCTTGCCAGGGTGGTGTCTGATGCCACTGTTTACCCAGCCCTAGTGAACAATTCTAGTGCTACTTGAAAGACCAGAGGAGGTGTTAACCCTTTTTATGCCTCATTTGTGGAGGAGGGCTGAGTTGAGACCTGGGTTTGGTGGAGGGAGTAGGTCCCTTGGTGACAGTTTTCCCATATGCTACTGTTTTTCACATCTACACCTGATGTATCTCTGCATCTTTTGCTACAGCCACAAACTTTGGCCTGATACAGAGAAGATAACCTTATGGTCTTTGCAAAGCATCAAAGCATCTGCTGATAGCTTTGTCTGCTGGACATGATTGTCCCAGTGACTCTGACACAGCACATTGCCCTCAAAGAGATGTCGGCCTGTATATGTCACTGGGAAAGTCAACATGGCAGGCCTTTGAGCATGTCCCTTTTGACATGTTCACACTGTCACCACCCCTCTCATTACCCTTGATGTCTTCTGTCCAACATCGCCATCCACTCATTGTAACCTTCACGTTTCTATATGCAATACAGACAATGGGAACATTAACAATGCACACGTGCCTGCACATCCTACAGTATGCATTTGTAGTTAAGGCACCTGGGCAGAACAACTATACGAGGTGCTATAGCAACATAGGCAGTGTCTGTGTAGTACAACATTTAGTACAATTCAGAGTGGCTATATCTAGAACATTTATGTACATTTATTTATTTATTGGCATTTATTTACCGGGAAAGTCCACTGGGCCAAAAGAACCAATTTTCAGTGGAGGCCCATGGAAAAAAGCTCCACAAAGATAGTTAGTTTAATAGTAAATAAAATTCAAAAAATAGTAGAAACAGGCAGTATTGCAAAACAAACAGTATTGTACAAAAGCAGAATAGAAACCAAATGAACATAAGATATGCACAGATTAATGGAATTTAGAGGTATATACTAACCAAATATTCATATTGTTAGAGGTAATATAGTGATTAAGTGACAATGTAGAAATATTTACAAGGGACTCATAGGCTATAATATCTAATACAAATGTTGTGTGTATATATATATATATATATATATATATATATATATATATATATATATATATATGTATATATTTTTTGTCTCCCACAGTTTCCCTCATGTTGCCCTTATTTTTCATTTTATTGTTTTATTCCATATTTGTTATTTTATTTCTAAACATTTATGTTAACATGTTTTGAAGTATCTGCCAGAGCTACGCCAGTGATATGGCACAGATTCCTACCCTACTGTCAGCCCCAGCTTTCTCAAGCCAGCAGTCTGTCTGGCCTGCCTGTCTTGGTGACACCAGTGACCTCTGAAGGATCATCAGTAGAAGGGTCTTCTATTGTTCCCCCGGTAGCACTATCAGGGTTTCATAACTTGTCACCTGGTGAGATCTGATAGAGGTGGTACAAGAGTTAGTGATCCAGAGGCTAGAGGCCCACATAGACCATCTAAAGAAGGTCCTGGTAACTCTTCTAGGATTTCATCATTGCCAGTCTCTACCTTTGTCATCAGCACAGGTGTGGCCTAATGGGATGGACTGTCAGGCTGGGGACTGACCTCTCCCTGGGTCTAGCCTAGGCAACATGGTAACAGAAATATGATTGTTTGTCTTTTCGGCTTTTCCCGGTTAGGGGTCACCACAGCGGAACTCTGGTCCGCTAATGATTGGCAGTAGATTTGTATGGTTGCCAGCCCAATGCCCAACCTTCAGTGAAGGCATGCCCATTCACACATGTCTTTTGGAGGCCACTTGACCGCGGGGAGGACATGCAGACTCCACACAGAAGGCACTCCAGCTGTGAATCAAACAGGAGAACCTCTGGCTGTGAGGCAACAACGCTACTACTATACCACCACGGCTTCCTGGTAACAGAAATATGATACCCATCCTATATTCCCCACACTATGCAGAAAAAGTAATGTGGGAGGTACAATCTCCAGCACTGGGTGCTGTAGTACAACAAGGACTCCCTACAAAACACATTTTAATGGCATTACAGCAAGTTTTAATATTCACTTCATTTCTTTAGTATTATAACTTATTTATCTAAGGTTTGGCACACATTCTTATTGTATGCATCATACGTATCATTATCTTCTGAACTGACCAATGTTTTATCTGGCATACATATAGCAAACTTTGGAGACATTCAAATAATCACTTAAATAACTTCTCCTCAAGGAATCCCACTACACCTGCTATCTTTACAGAATTTTAAGAAAGGAAAGTGTTTGCATTCAGGTAGCGTCATCATCATCATCATCATCATAGGCTGGTAAGAATTTCTATTGTTTTAGATCATGGCTGCTGACAGTACTAAAGTTCAATGACCTTTTTATCTATCGACTAGGATTATAGGATCTTTTTCACTTATACTGACATATTTTTCCAGATCTGGCAAATATTTATTCATTTTGTCAAGTACTTCTTTACTTCTGGTGTAATATAAGGCTAACATAAATACAAATCAACAGAGGAAGACTAAGATTATGATCTAGTCTGTAAGAATTCCCAAGAAAAAAAGAACACCACATGACATGCAACTTCCTTGCAATATCACATCAAAATATTCCTTGAGGTTTTCCAGTATGTTAATCTCTCTTACCTGAAGGCAAGCTGTTAACCTCTTTACCCCATTTAAAGAAACTATATTTCCACAAGTATTTCTCACTTACTGCTCAATATGCCTGATTAACACTGATTGTAAAATCTTTATGAACACACAGACTCAGAAAACTATATATTCAAATCCAACCCAGATAAGGCAAATTTTATTAAGGGAAAAGTACAGCTGTGTGAGCAAACTTACCACAATAGTAGATGGTAGAATGATTACTGCTGCAGTAGCTTAAGCTATAAGGGTCATATCATGCATGTGATATAACAGGCAGCCACCTTCCAAACCTTCATGGCACCTTCCAGATGCTCAAACCATTAGACTGCTTGAGATGAGATGACTAAAACAGGTTTGGCTGCCAAGACCTTCACAGCTTTCAAGCCAAGTAAAAGGAGAAAAGAAGGAGGCTAATTCCTGAGAGCACAGTGTTAGGAAGAGCAAAAAAAAAAAAAACTTTTCACACCATAAAAAATACACCAAAGAACAAGGGGGATGGAAGGGAAGGAGGGAGTGGCTACTGCAACAGTGATCATTCGAACATCTACTGCTGCAGTAAATTTAATGATGCAACTGGACTATGTTTATCATATTGATCATGGCTACAGTAACCTAAACTATATGGGTAGATTACCATAGCTTAGTACACCTGGGAGGTGGAAGGGTAAGGGTCAAGAAGCCCTGTAGAGTGGTTCTAGCAAACCCTGACATAGATCTGGAAAAGTGCTTTGTACAGGTATGTACAGTGAACCAATTTCCTGCTTCTAGAATACTTCTAGAATCAAACCATTACCAAAAAGGGATAGATGAAGCCATTGACCTGAATGAGTTTACCTTGACACTGCCTAGAATACTTTTGTTTTCTTGGGAATAACAAAAGAAAATAGCCTGAAAAAAACATTTGGAAATAGTTTACTTTGACACTGGTTGTCCCTTCTAACCTTCACATGAAATGAGCAACTGAGCAGAATATCTGAAAGATTTTGGTTTGGCAAGAAAGTACTTGAGTTGTTTGTGGATATCTCTCATTTTAGGTTCAGGAATGAACACAGGGAGATGGATACTTTGGCTTAAAGTTAACATGGGTACCACTTTAAGTATAAAAGAAGAATTAGTTCTTAAAGAAATCCTGTCTCTGTGGAAAATAAGATAAGGTTGAACCACCATAAGATCTTGGAACTCAAATACTCTTAGAGATCAGAGCAACTAGTAAAACTGTTTCCCATGTTAAAAACCTTAAGTCAACCAGATGAGCTTGGGCAAATAGAACAAGTTTTAGCTTCTGTAACAGAATTAAGAGACCAGGGAGGAGCCACCAGTTTTTTTGTAGGTCTCTTCTGAATCCCCCTTGCAAAACATTTTGACATGAGAAGGCATTGAAAGAGTAGGAACCATGAGCAGACGTGCTGAAATGGTTGGCAAATGAACCTTAATGGAAGAGTACAGTGGACCATAGCATACCAACTCACACAGATGTTGTAAAATCAGAGAAACAGCAGATATTGCAGAATCAGAGCAACAGTAGCCCTGCATGGGTGCTGGTTACACTTTTTCCCTTTGCTTATATATGATTTTCTAGTAGCAGACTTTCTTGCCTACATTAGTACCTGCTTCACATCCTCTTAAATAGGTGCCTAAAAGTTATTAAGACCTTATCATCCAGGAGTCAGTTGTAGTTGTTTGGAGTTTGGATGTATCAAACACCTCCATTCTTGTGTGAGTATATCCAGTCTGATAGAAAGCTTGTGGTAACTGCAATTGGCCAATTCCATCATAATGATCTTTGGGAAATCTTTCTAAAACTTAAGAATGGAAATGCATGCAGAGATATTCCGATCCAAGGAAAAGAAAATGCATCTGTCTTCCAGGCCTTGAACGGAGCCCTGGAGCAGGATTTTGCCAGCTGATTGTTCAGAGAGGAGGCAAAAAAGGTCTAACTAAGGTACTCCCAACAGATGCACCAAATCTTGGAAGAGATGCTGATATAATTTCCATTCATGAGGGTCTGTCATCATCCTGTTCAGCTTGTCTGCCACACAGTTTTGCTCTGATAGAACATAGGTTGCCTGTAGAATGAGACTGTGGTGTGAAGCTCTATCCCATGATAATGTGGCTAATCTGTATGGAGGGGGATTAAGATTTGGTTCCCTCTTGTATGTTTATGTGCCACATCATTGTGGTATTGTTTGTAACTATTTGAAGAGGTCCTGGAGACCAAAGATGATTCAGGGAATTGAGAGCCTTGATAATAGCCAGCATCATACCTCTCAACCAGGAAACATCAAACATCTGGACAAAGGCCCCTGAAAAATTGGTACAGCTAACCAAAAATCTCTACGATGACTAACATAAAATTTGTCTACATAATTATGTCACCCCACCCACAACCTGGAATTGTGGGATACCAACAAATATTCAAACACAAACTGAAGAACAGACAAAATATTAAACACAAAATATAACCAGAACAATAATGTTTTATTTATATCAAAATTTGAAATTGTATCAAACTTTGAACTTTTGTAAAAAAAACTCAAATAAAATTTTCTTTTATGAAAATAAATTAACTGCTACACACACTCAAAGAACCTCAGAGTCAGTGAATGAAGCATGAATGTTTAGGCTTAAAAAGGCTAATAGTAAATAATAGTTTCTTAACAGCACAGTTAAAAAAAGGTTCTGAAATTCACCATCAACTGTTACAGCTCTATTGGAACGTTTAGAACAAGAGTCATCACTTTTACACAAGATTCCTCTTTGTATACTTGCAACACTGAAATGCAAACTGCAAACTGTCCATTTCCTCCTGTCTAGAAATATCTTGATGCAAAGCATTCCCATTTTACTGCTAACTGCAGTAAACAAACTGGAACACAAAGCAGAGATTCTGGAATTTTGGCTACCAATCATGGGAATGTAGAGAAGCTAACAGTCGAGGATCTTGGTGTGCTTGTGGAATATAATGACAACTATGTTGGAGGGATGGAAAATGGACTGAAGTGGGCTGTAAAGGTAAAGAACAAGAGAAAGGCAGTGTGGTTTGTATGAGTAAAGAAGACAACTATTGTGAGCAAAGGAAAAAATGCAAATAACTGAAGGAACAAACAGGAGGAATAATGGGTCACTTATGCAGATGCCAGTAACAAATGAGCAAAATGCAGAGGGATGATCAAGGAAAAAAATGGAAAAGAGTCTCATAGCACACATAAAGTAAGAAAATAAGGAGGTATTCTTCAGGAATGTTAGAGACATAAAAATCTGGGAGGTAAAATACATGAACTGCTATAGGAAGTTCCAAAGTCTAAGGACGACAGGGAATCAAAAAAGAATACTATATTAATGCTCTCCCCTGTAATTTACTAAGGAAGGGGAGAGCAGATTACAAGGCTGAGTTTACATGTGAGAGAGATGGGTGAGATAAGCTAATCATGGCAGTAGATGTGAAGCTGTGATTTGATCACCAAAGGAGAATAATGCAGAAACATCTGATGGGAAGCTCTCAGGTTCACCCAAACAGTTGCTGGAATTCTCTTTTAGCAGAGATCTTTAACAGGCCTCTAAAAGAATGAAAAGTCACAGTCATACCTCTCAAGCTCTTAAAGCAAGAAATCTGGACAAAGCCACAAATCATCTGGTGACAAAAGAAAGGCACAAAATAGTGATATTTTTTTGAATGCTGATCTTCCAAACTTAGGTTGACAGAATAACAGATTTTGCATAGCATGAATTTTCTGAAGGATGAAGTCTGAAAATCAGATATTATGTCTGCTGCCATTATTTTCATTCTTCACTGAAAGATCTGCCAGTATCCGCGGTGGTGGTGCTGCGGTAGCGTTGTTGCCTCACAGTAAGACACTGTCCGGTTCGACTCTCAGTTAGAGTGTCTTCTGCATGGAGACATGCGTGAATGGGCTTACCTTCGTTGAACGTTTTGCATCACGGCTGGCAACTCGGTACGTAAAAATCAACTGCCAATCATTAGCGGACCAGAGTTCTGCTGCGGCAACCCCTAACCGGGAAAAGCCAAACGTCACAACAGCTGAAAGATCTGCCAGTGATTTGCCAGAAAACAACAATTTTATGAGAAACGGACCAAAACTATGACTCATAAATCTGGACATGCTGCAAAAATCTGAACAGTTCACAAGAGTCGCGTTTTTTTTTTTTTTTTTTTTTTTAATTCTTTCACCAGTTCCATGTCTACTACATACATACGTACAAACACACACCAAAAACAACTCTGCACTGCACACTACAATAACCCAAAACAGTGATTCGGTGTTAGAAAGGAAGGTGCTAATTCTTAAGTACACAGCTTTTCAGCAAACTTTCCCTCCATGCAACACTTATATACAGCCATTAACTGTAGGTCTGTACATAGGCGCAAGTGTCAATATGTTTTTTAGATATCATCTTTTTGGGACATTCTTGTTCTCCTGAAGAACAGCGCAATAGCTTTTCCTAGCATTTCAAAGGCAATACTAAATAATACTTTTTATAAAGCTGAATTGTAGTATTCCAAGGAGGTGTAACTTTTATCCATTTTTGTAACAAAAGTAGGAGCTAACTGTTCACTGTTTTTGTTAAAGTCATATTTTACATTCTATGTGGGTCAGGCTTAAAGACTGTAGTGGCTGGTTCCTTTAGGAATACCTGTAAAGCTCAGCAACACAGATAATAAAGTCACAGAGGGCTTTGTAAATTTCTATTTGATTCTTCCAAGTCCCAACAAACAATTTTGGTTTACCTCTAAAGAGCAGGCATGACTCTGGCCAAAGATAAATGTTCTCATTCTCTCTACCTGCTAGTTTTCAGATGTACTGCTGCACTTAGTGCACTCTTCACTGCAGAAAGTTAAGGACACTGGTACAGACTTGGCTGGCTGCTTCTTCATGGCTTGGCTCAGTTGGTCATAAATCGGACTTGTTAACTAACTTAGTTAAATATTAAAACAGCTTGAACCTCCAAATTCCACTCTGTTCAACGTTCAGATTAATGTACGAACGTATGCAGAGAGGTAAACAAACAGACACACAGCCTCAGCCAAATTGCTGAATTCTGAAAGGCTGGTTGTCTGCCTCACGAAGCTGACTATTGTGCATGCCCCTGCATGCAATGACATCAGCAACAGCTTCAACAAAAAAAAAAAATCAGAAAAAACTGGGGATTGAGCAGGCCATTCAGGAATTCATGGCACCCCATTATTTTGCCCTAAAAAATGGTAAATACCAAGGAATTCTGTATGGTTGAGAGGTATGGCCAGCATCTGTTTTTTGTTTATGTGCTTTAGTCTGTCTTTCTGGCCTTACAATTTATCACCCTTGATACTGCTCCCAAGAAGAAGTCCAAAGCTTCCATGGTGACTGACTGCTTTGGAGCAGGAGGGGAGAAAGGGAGACCTGAATTCAAGGATATTTGATGTCTCCACCAGATGATTTCTCTTTTCACAAGTCCCAGAACTGGAATTTGAAAAGATAATGCATGTTGGTGCTCTGATTAAAGAGACTCCAGATACCACTGTATTTATGTCATGTGGCATCTTATAAGAGGTATCCTGGCAATCAAGGATGCCATAAGGAGCCTGAATCATGAGGTATTTCCTCACAGTGACCAAGGCCTGATGGAAACCCCTGGAATACAGCTACATATAGAGCTATTGTTTTTTGTGTAGAAGAACATCTATTTGTACTGAGGTGTCTAGCAGACACCCCAGAAACACAATCCTGTCTGATGGAGTCAAAAAAGACTTTTGAATGTTATCTTGGAATTCCAGCCTGTGCAAGAGATCTCTCACCCATGTAAGAGATTCCTGATATTTTCAAAGAAACTCTACAAATATAAGCACATCATCTAAATATGGAAAAACATGGATACCCTGCTGCCTGCAATGGACTATGATAGGAGCTAGACACTTTTAGAACACTCTTGGGAGTGGATAGCCCAAAGGGTAAGACAGAGAACAGGTATGTGATTCAGGCACACAAAGCCTTAACAAGCACCAGACATCTAGATGAATAGGAATGTGAAGACATACATCTTTTAAATTTAAGATTACTAAAAACTCAAATGAGGAAGTAGGAGTAGCTGGTTGTAAAGTGAAAGCATTTTGAACTTAGGCACCATCACAAACTGATTTACAAAAAAATATCTAGAACTGGTCTCCAGGCATTTTCTATTACCCCCTGAGATAGTATGTGGTGCAGGATAAGAGGGAAGAGAAGGGTTTCATCTTGGAGTTGAGGAGGAATCCCCTGAAAGGAAGAATTTCCTCTCGCTGCCATCTGTATTCTAGCTGAATCAGCTTCAGAACCCATTTGTCTGAAACAATCTGTTGCCAAAGACAGAAACAGGGATTCAGACATTTTAGAAGTGATAAAGTGCTGCAGGGGGGTTGGGGGAGAAGCAAGATCCCTTACATAGTCATTCTGCAATATTTGATTATCCTTTTTTCTGGAGGGGAGTCCAACTTTCCTTTTGGAACCTGCCTACCATTACTTTTTAAATGTCTGCTTACCACCATTCGTCTGGGAGTGTTTTGTTTGTTTGTTTGTTTCTTGCCAAAACTCTACAAGGAAGGAGGACTGAAAAATCTGAGAGATTTTCAGAACCAGCTTTCTTCTCTCATCACATTTTTGATAACCTTTGCAGCAGATGGTCCATAAACTAAATCTTTATCCAAAGGAGAATTCAAAATTTCATTTTTACATATTCTGGGAAGTTCTGAAAATGCAGCCAGGCAAACATCTGCAGCGCAGTATCAGTTTCAACAGCACCAGATGCAGTATCTACAGTTTGATAACCGCACGTTAAACAATGAGTAGAGACCTGAGAAATAGAAGAAACTAAACCACGCAAAGCAGATTTTTACTCACAAGAGGAAATTGCAGCTAAAGCATTAATCATACTTTTACATTTAGTCAGAATAAGCTGTAACATATGAACCTAACAATTCAAAATGCTAAAAATCAAAGTTGCAGAGGCATACACATTTTCCCAGATTTATTAGTAGCCTCACCATCCTTGTCACAAGGGGAAAGATTAAAATGAACAAGCTGCTATGCAGCAGCTGGATTAACTAAAGCTACAGCTGCTGGGTCAGGTCTGGGATGAGTGTACAGAAATTTGAAAGACTGAGCAACTTTTACATTATGTATGCTTTCTTAGGTGCAGAAGGCTGGCTGTCAGGGGAGACCACAGACTGAGACAAACACATCCTCCAAACACTGATAACATTGTGTGGATGGAAGAAGGTTCTGGGAATTCCATTTGTAACAACGTAAAATAGTTTCTCAGGGACTGAGAAATCTCAGTGTTCTCTCACAGAAAATACTGACACATTTTGGTATAATCTCAGAGAAAGAGAGTCCCTCACAGGAAGATTCAAATACCATGCTGTTCTCTAAGTCTGAATCAGAAATCTGATGAGGAAAAATTTGCTTCCATCCCTTCACATTCTCCGATAGATTCAACATCTTGAAACTCTTCAGAGAAAGAGAAATCCATTTTTTTTTCTTTTACCAGAACCCCCACCTTATAAGAATGGCCCAGACCCCGAGCCAAGTCCAATAGAGAAACTCCTGTTCAGAGGAACTAGTACAGAAGAAGTTCAATGTTTAATTTTCTGTTTCTTTTCGACAGGAATGTTGAGGCAAATTGATCTATTATTGCCAGCAACAGCTTCTTCAGAGATGGGCACAACATTCTGCCTAAGCAAGGGCACATTTCCTGCCCCTTCTCTCAAGACCGACATAAGTGGCTCTACCTTGCCACTGGGGGGATCCCAACAGCCACAGAGGACATGGTTAATCCCTGGTACATACTGGCTGTACGGACATCAGTGGGATCTGGAAAAAAAAGATAAGTGGTCTGAGGAACCAGCTTTGGCCACAGCAGATTTACCCACCACTAACTGAGGCAAATTGCTAGCCTACTATGGTGGCACAGGGTGCTTAGTTAACTTTCTTTTTTTTTTTTGCACTTGGAAGAAGGTGTGAGAGAGAGACCAGTAGTTTCTTCCATGGTCAAGATTAAAATGGTGCTTGATTTTGGGGGAAGCTTAGCCACAATAGTTGGTAGAACAGGTACGTTGCAAAAAAAGACATTTTTCCCTTAAAAAGCATTCAAAAAGTACTTAAAACACTTTCCCCTAGCCCCAAAAAGGTACAATAAGCACAACTTCCCCACAGAAAAATAGTTATAAAAACTTTTAACAATTTTTTACCACAAAAGTTATAAAGGTAATCCCACTTAAAAAGTACATAAAAGTAAGGTGACAGCCAATCATTTTAAAATAGTTTTTAGTCAGCAAAGAAGTTAAAACAACTATGTTAGGTTTTGCCCTCAAAGGGAACCCAGCAGTGGAGGAGGATTAGATGACCATCTGACCATCAATCCTTGAAAGCCTGCAGAGGAGCACTCTCTTTGGCAGCATGAAAGCTCTGCAGGGCCAGCTCAAACTAATAGTCTAGGTGCTTTAAAGCTGCCCTGAAACTTTGGAAGCTGCTTGGCTATTATATTGTATGCAGGCTATTAGCCATATAACTTATGCTACTGTAGCAATGATCACTATGATGAACATGCATAGCTATGAAAACATGAAAAGGTATTTGTCCCTTACACCATGTTTAAATAAAAAAGATGCCTATAATTTTTCTTTAGACAACATGACAATCTAGTTAAAAGCCTTTCTTTGGAATCCTCTAATTTTGAAGTAAGTTCACCTTGCATGCTTTGCTTGTCCTAACAATATTCCTACTTCTTTGTAGTGTATATAATTGTTCTAAAGCCTATGTTATTATTTGATCTTACATCTACCCTAGATTTGCTTTATGTCAGCATTTTCATCAGACCATTCCCCCAGCCCTATCACTATTTCTGTTTGTTATCAAATCACTTGCATAAGCTTTTAAGGATTCTTTCTCCATTAAAAGTGTCATTATTGGGCCAGGTATCCACAAAATACTTTTGTCTGTGGTTTATAAAAACTCTTTCAGATCCTGATCACTCTCTTCTTTCATTTTGGTTAACACTTAGATTTTTTTTATTCATAAAGCTATAAAATTATCAGTGAAAAAATGTTTCCTTCCCTCCCCTTTACTCTTTCAGTACTCATTACTTTTAATTGGAATAACAAGCAGATTAACGACATAATCTATTTTGCACATTCATTTCAGCAAACATTTTCTTATTATACCACTACAATAAATTCTGTATGCTTGACTGCTCCACTTTTTATGCCTTAATATACAATTATATTTAAGCTGACAAAATTGCACTGGTCCCCAGCATGTGTTATCAACTATATCTAAGCTGTAAAAATAACATTGGTCCCCAGAATACGGTATAATTTTACACCTTGATAGGCCCACTGGGACCTTTATAAGCTTAGCCATGCAACCCAACTGTATCCCATGGATATTTTGTTTACAGATTATTATTTTAAGGGGTGTATGTTAGTTACGACATGATTTAATGGCTACCTCAGTCCATCATCCACATAGGCATCAGTCCAGGTTTGAATTTCTGATTTCTCTTTCACTGGTCCAGGTTACACTTGAATAGAGTAAGGGAAGGGTTTTGCTTTACATGGATTTGAAGCCTATTCCTGAGAAGGGGAATTCTCTGCAATACATTCTAGTTCCTTGAATGTGTTCTATTTAAATTGCAAGCAAATTTTAAATTCTTGGATCTAGTACTTGCCATGCAGTTTGTTTTGCAGATATGCAAAAGTTCAATTGGTGTGAGAGCCAAGGATGCCTTACATATACATATACAAATATTTCAAGCACTGGCATTAATGCCCTTCTAGCCTACCAATATACGAAAATAATTGTTCCCATAATAAGTCTCCAGACTGTTCTTAAAAATCTCTAAATTAGAGCTTGTTTTAATGTAGTTTGCTAGGCTATTCTATTCTTCAACTGCTCTCTCAGAGAACACATTAGTACACTTTTCATTCCTATAGAATCTTTTACATAGGTTGTATTGCTCATCAATCTTAGTACAGATGACAAACAGGTGGGGTAGTTCATAAATGCTTTACTACATGAAAACACATCAGGATGGACAGCAGCATAATAAAATATAAACAAACTGATTAACAAAAAATAAAAATAAAAAGCTGTGTCAGAATGAAGTATACAAACAAGTTTAATGTTTCAAAGCCAATAGGGAGCACTTTCATCTCTTCAACCAGAGACTTCTTCAGACTCAGTCTTTACTTGAGTCTGAAGAAGTCTCTGGTTGAAGAGACAAAAGCGCTTACTATTGGCTTTGAAACATTAAACTTGTTTGTATTCTTCATTCTGACACAGCTTTTTATTTTTTGTTTTGTTTTTGGAGTTATCTGCTTGCTGCTATTTTGTGGATAAACTGATTAACAGACAGACCTTACAGACATACATGCTTACAGCTCTACAGCTTACTACAAAATGGCAGTCAGGCTCACACATGCTCAGTATTTATGCACTTGTGCAAGCCCTTAGATAACTTCTTAAAGACATACACACACATATTGATATACAGGTTGTCTGATGATCTACTACTTTTTAAAAGCTTCAAACATTCCCAGAGGTAGTTGTCTCTAAATGCCCTAGTTACTTGAGTATGGTCTCCTCTTAAATATCTGTATGAAACACTGCATACGTTTAGATATTTAACTTAAATTTTGACATTCATGAATGACCTTGCTATATTTCTGTTGTTTTCTTTCCAGCTTACACATGCTTGTTTTCTTGTAAGATTTCCATATTGTTATTCCACATTCAGATTTGGGTCTAATGGAAATAACAAATAATGACTTCAACATTTCTAATTTCCTCAACTTTATAAATATTTTTAAACAACCTATAGCTCTATAACTCTCATTAACCAATTGAATGATATGATCAGAAAAACCCAAAGCTGGATCTACTTATATACACAGGTCCTTAAATTAATCTACAGTTTAAATTACTATGTGCTGTATTAAATATTCACCTTTTAATTTATATCTCCCAAATCTTATATGCTTAGTTTTTGATTTTTTTATCAGTGTTTTATTCTGCTGTGCCCAAATGGTAACAAGTTCATTTGCAGACCTGCCCTATCTATGACACATGTAATCAGTTTATCCAATTTCAAGTCAACTGCATACAGACTATAGAACACCTCAGATGAAAAAGATAGACCTGAAAGATACAATCTCAGAAAGTATCAGCCTAGGACAGAGCCCTGTGGGACACCTTGACTGTAACCAAGAATTTCATCTGTCCAATTTATTTATTAACTTTACATTTCTTTACCGGGAGTGTCTGACTGGACTGATAGCCCATTTTCAGTGGAGGCCCAGGGAAAAAAGCTCCAAAATAATAACATAATATAACAGAGATTTAAAAAACTAGCATAAATAATACTAAAGAGATATGTAGAACTGTAGGCTAACAAAATGACATGATTCAGTTGCAGGATAGTATTATGAATACATAGTCGAAGGTAGATTCTATAGTTGTTTGTAAAAATATTCAGCAACAGTCAATATTTGTGCTATTCCAGGAGAAGCAAAAATTGATAGCAGGAAGAAGGAAGCAGTGGCAAGAGAAAGAGATCTAGGGAAAAAAAAGGTGAAGTAAGGTTTAGATAAAGGAAGAAGGGAAGAAAAGTGAAATAGGGGTTATAAACGGGAGCAGATGAAGTAAAGAGTAAAGTAAGAGAAGTAGAATGCATATTTGGAGTGCAAGGTTTAGTATACTAAGAAGAAGAAATGAGCAGAAAAAAGGGAGACTAGAGTTAGGGAGGCAATAGTGTGCGGTCAGCCTGGAGAATTACAGGAGCATAGCCAGTTGCTGGTAAGGTGATCTTTGAGAAGTGTCTTAAATCCCGCCTCATTAGAGGTATTTCTTATGTGTTGTGCTATTGGCTTCCATTTTTTAGATATCTGATTGGAGAAGAGAGTCGCTGAAGTTATTGTTAGACATTGACTTGTTAACTGTGAATTATTCGAATTGCTGCATGATACTTGCCATGTGCTCTTTGTAAGCCATGCAGCTATCCATCTTATTAAGAGTACATCAATGCCTAGTTGTACTAATTTATTGATCAGTGTTTTGTGTATGACCCTGTCAAATGCTGAAGTTAAATCTATATAAATTACATCACAGCACAAATGTTCATTCATAGCTGTTATTATATTGTTATTGTACTGCTATAGAGCAGCATGTTATAGGTTATAATAGATCTATTTTCAAAATATGCATGCTGATATATGGTTGCAAGATCCAAACTTTCCAATTCTAGCAATAACTTATCCAGCATTATCTTCTCCATTATTTTTCCACAGCATGAAAGTAGACTTAAGGGTCTGTATGACCCTGAATTTGTCCTATTCCCTTTCCCTTAAAGGCAGGTTTAAGTGCATGTTTACAAACTTGAGGAATACTCCTATATTTATACAACTTAGTAAATAATAGATATAATGGTACTATAAGTTCTTGCTGAACTCTTCTCAGGTCATTATTATTAATTCGGTCTCCACCCCCGTGCTTTGTTTGGATCCGGTTTGCATAGTTCTTTTTCAATATATTCTAATTTGATTTCAGTATTTGAGGTTACCTGGACATCATTAGGGCAATCTATCACCCCCTTTGTGGAGCCATACTGTTTTACATAAGATTTTATAACTATATTTATACTCTGATATTTCTGAGAATAAATTTTAGAATCTACAGTTTATCAACTTTACTCCTTTCGCATCTTATTTATCTATAAAATGGTTTCCTATTATACTCAATATCTATATACATTTTTCTTGATTTTACCTCACACTATGCTTGCTTGTCCAACTTATTTATTTCAATTTTTTCAAAGTTGTAGGTTGACCTTTTTTCAATTTCCTATATTTTGTCACTTACCTTAATCAAATATGTTGTTGTTGTGGAAATATATCATCCTGATTTTGTGTGCCTAGAGGCTGATGCTAAACATTTTTTTTTGCATTCAAATAATTTCTCTTTCAAAACTTTCCAGATTCCTTCTGTAGTTTTTCTATTGAATGCATCACCCCAATTAGTTTTGCATAGTGACTGCTTTGCTTCCATATAATCTGTTATTAATCTTCTATGCATTGGTTTAAATTTCCCTTTTGCAGAATTATCTAGAAAAAAATTAACCTTTATAACCTCATGATCACTGCACAACAACAGTGGTAAAACTTGACATGAAGTACCAGCAATGTCCTTAGGAATACAAACAATGTCTAGTATATTACGTTCCCTGGTAGTTTTTTTTTACAATTTGATGCAATTGATGTTCCTGAACATATGTTGTGAATAATTTCCTTACAAATGTTGTTGAATCAATATTATTCCAGTCTAATTCTGGTAAATTTAAGTCCCCAGCCACTGTCATTCTTACTTCCAGTGTTTCTTGCAAGAAATGTATGAATTCCTCTAGGTCATCAGCAAATAACTTTGGTGGTTTATACACTTCAGCAATTGTTATATGTTACAGGGTTGTCTTTATTATCACACTAACACATTCTATAGTGTTGGTATTATCACTAAACATAATAATCAGAGGTGTTAACTATCTTTAATCCCTATCATAATCTCCTACCTGATTTTTTTGTTAGAATGTCCTGTTACAATAAAAACATTTATACTCTGATTTCTGGTTTCCAGTCATTGTTCTTTAACTGTGTTTCACAAACAATAACAGCATCATTCTTGTGGGAATGTTGCAAATTTTCCAATAAAATAACTTTATTATTAATGGTCCTAGCATTAACAACCATCAAAGATGCATCAAATGTTGCTATCTGTGAATTGTTAATTTTTGACCTGAGAAAAATCCTGCCTTGTGTTTGTCCAATACTGAAAAGTATGTGCTGTAAATATTCTCTTCCTTGATCTTGGCAACTGCACACCATCCTGTTTTAGCATATGTGTGCCAAAAACTAGGCTCAAATCATCCACACATTTCCATTTTTAAAAACAGGACATTTTTTTTCATGTAGGTATTTACTTAAAAAAATCTTTTCATTCAGGTTGACCTGACTTCCTTTCTACATGTGATTTGTGAAAAATATATCCTAATACCTGTCAGGCTATGCTATCAAAGAGGGCAGTAAGTTCCCTATGAACAGTGAGAGAGTCCTTGTGGTTGAGATCATTTTCACTGACATGAATAAAAACATACTCCCCGGGATTCATGAAGCTTGCGCCATGTGCTGGAGTAGCGTCGGCAATCTAGCGCCAAATATGGCCGTCGAGCGATTCACGTAAGAGCTGTTTCCATGTGCACTACCAGCGTACGGCAGAGCTGTGCAGCTCCCGGCACATGTATGCTAATTACCCCATGCGCAGCAGTGTAGCATGCAAATTAAGGTATATAGTGATTCATGAAGTGGTGCAGGCATAGCATAAGCATTTAGAAATGTAAACCAAAAAAAATGGTTTACATTTTGTCAAACATAAATTTGGAGCCATGAAAGCAGACCAAACGTACGTACTATAATGTTAATATATGCCAGTGGCTAAATATATAGACAATGGCATAAAACAACATGCACAACATATAAAAAATAACATTTAATGTCATGGCCACACCAACGCAAAGTAAAACTGCAGTGCATCTGTGCGCAAACGGGATCACAAGGAAAATATATTTAGATGTCATAAAACTGCAATGTAACGCAATTCATGATATCCCCATAATAGTCAATGGCATGCATGCTACACCACAAACATGGCACAAGGGTTGCTAAGGGTCTGTGACAGTGTTCCATGTGGTAATTAGGAATTAGCAGTCAGTGCCATGCAAATGAGTCAAGTAATACTAAATCGCAAACACCCCGCCGGCATAAGGATGTACCACATGGTGTAGTGGTACAAAACTGAGGAGTGGCCTGGAGGTAAACATGACATCAAGAGAGGAGCGCGCTGCCGTAGCTGCAAGCACATTGGATCATTGCTAATCTGTGTTGCATGTTGCTAAGCAAAGCTGCAGGATAGGGGTGTGGAAGTAGCCATAGCTTTGCTTAGCTGAGAGCACACAAGGTAACCGAAAGTTCATGTGAACGTGGATGAAAACACGCATGAAACCCGGTAAATGGATGTGCGTGGTGCGCACCACAACTGAAACAGGAAGGATATGGGAATACAATAAGGAAATGCTGCAGCATGGTTACTGGAGTACAAATGAGTAATTAACACCTAGAAACTCACAGTGGGCCATAGACAACAGCTAACAAGACTGCTAGCAGCTATCTGCAGAACAGGAAAAGGGAGGTGCCATACAGCAAAGAAAAGAGAACTGTCACAGCAGAACAAAGCAAACTTGCAGTAGATCAGCTACATAACACATTTCCCAACACAATCCTGGGTTGTGAAAGTACAAAATAAGAAAGGTGGCAGCTGGATGCATGCCTGACAATGGGGGGGGGGGGATTGGGTTGAAATTTGAAGTAAAGGGCAATAGATGAATCACGGCAGAGAAGCGTAAGTCAACACCAAAGGCCCCACAATAGCAGTATTTGCTGTAAAACCAATAATCAAGATATCCTGCAGCTGGAATAGCACAAACACACTCAATTACACCAGCATCATCCATTGCACAATAGTATAAGGTGTGAAAGCCCCACACACACACTTGTGTATTCCCAGACACTCTGCACCATTGGTGTATACAGACGGGGAACTTTTAATATGTACATGTTAGGGGCCGCCATAGCTTTGATTCACCAGCATGTGTTGGAGACTGACGGTTGTGTGGAGGATGATGCTGACAACCATCTCAGGCACCAGAGGAGGAGAAGAGTGTTCAAACCTAGGGTAACCTACCAGGGGCTACATGAACTGGAGATAGTAGAGAATTACAGGGTGGACAGGGACATCATACAGCAACTTGTTAAGCTGTGCCAGCCACAACTTAGAGCCAGAAGTAACAGAGGGGAACCCATCCCAGTGGACACAAAGGTATGTATAAGCTTGAGAATACTAGCCACAGGTACCTTCCAAAGGCCAACTGGGGATATCATGGGGATCTCACAGGCATCAGCATCCAGGGTACTCCACCAGTTCCTGGATTCCATATTACCACATGCCAAAGAGCACATATACTTCCCCCGAATGCAGGAAGAGTTGTCCAGCAATATGCATCTCTTCCACCGTGTGGCAGACTACCCGGAGGTACTGAGTGCAATAGACTGCACGCACACACACCACCCAGTGAGCAGGGTAGATGCTACATAAACCGCAAGGGATTCCCCACCATCAACTGCCAGGTCATGTGCAATGCCCAGGGCATTATCATGGATGTGTGTGCTGGCAGCCCTGGAAGCTATCATGACTCCCACATCTGGCATGCCTCACAGCTGTATCAGGTATTTGCCAGGGGGGCATCCCATATGGCCACATGGTGGAGGATGCTGGCTATGCACTGGAACCGTGGATGATGACTCCCATCAGAAATGCACACACAGCCATGCAAGAACACCATAATGAGGCACACGCAGAAACCAGAATCATCATAGACCACGTGTTTGGGATGCTGAAATCACAGTTCTGTTGCTTGGACATATCTGGTGGAGCCTTGCAGTACTCTCAAGGAACTTGTGCCCACATCTTCATAGTATGTGCCATGCTACACAATATGATCCTGTGGAAACAGCTGCAGCAGGGACAGAATGGTGAAGGCCCTTACAGCCCCCCACCATTGCCAAGGGACCCACAGGTACAGGGGGACTCAGACCACAAACACCCTGTGCTAGCCCCAGTAGGCAGATGGAGGCATGCCCAGTATGCCCATGCCTTAGCAAAGAGGGAATGTATAGCACACACACTGACAGTGTAGGCACTCATGGACTGACACCCTTCTCCACCTGCACACACAGCAAACATGGATGGCACACACACACAGCCACCTGTAAATTGTCATGTACAGGTGGTCTACTGTGTGCATCCTACATAGGTAGCCCTCAACTATTGTACACACAACCGCCATTGGGACAAGGTAAGTCAATACCTGAACAGTAAATTAAGCTATCAGCATGTGTCCATACTGTATGTACAGGTTCATAGATACATAGGTAGGTACATGCCCAACTGCTGAGGCCACTCATAAGCATAGGCAAAACGTGTCTGCTGTCACCACCCCATCGATTAATTAACTGTCCCTCTGTGGAGCAGAGCCAATTGAGGGATGCCTGGGGTGTAGCCACTGTTCACCACCCACTCTGCAAAGATTCCCTGGAGTGTTAGTGAGGGGTTTTGTATAATGTAATCAGGGATGTAGTTCCAAATAATGGGAAGTATCCCTGACATGAATCTTCACAGATGTCTACATGTTACATAGTATACCTTAAACACAGCTTGCATATATAGGTAGTTCTCCACAGAATAATAAATATGTGGAACACACAACCGCTGAAATATGCGTTAATCACCCTTGCACTACCAGTGCCTGCTCTGAGAGGTAAGATATCACTGACAGGATTAGAACACGCAACCATGTACACATTCATCACAATAACATACCACTAAGCTACCTGAGATGTACCAATGGCAGTCGTGTATACTGACAGGATAAAGCACAAAAGGTAGGAATGTGTTGAAATAGGACAAACTGGCATGACACCAATGAAAGGTGTATGTTTATATATATATATATATATATATATATATATATATATATATATATATATATATATATATATATATATATATATATATATATATATATATATATATATATATATATATATATATATATATATATATATATATATATATATATATATATATATATATATATATATATATATATATATATATATATATATATATATATATAGAGAGAGAGAGAGAGAGATGGCGATATATGGGGATATACATATATATGTAGATATATAGATAAGTTAACAACATCTACATAACCATGGAGGTACATATAAATGGGATACCTACCACATACAGACTGCTTTACATACCGACGCGCATAATCCCGAGGCTTAAGGTCCAAAAGAACACAGTACCGAAACACCAGCTGCGCAAGGTGTAAAATCACAAAGTTAATGGACAGTTAGTCAGTGCTTCTGGTGTTGCAGTTCAGGTAGGTTACTGTGTGTAAGTGTGTTTCTTAGGGCTGTAGTGTGTGTAAGTGTGTGTTCTGTGTGTGGTGTGTGTTCTTGAGGGACTGTAATGTGTGTGTGTGGGTTAGCTTTGTGCGTCCGTTTGCGCGACCTAGGTGGTAGAATATTAAAGTAGGGGGTGGTGTGGGGGGTGCAGACACCTACACGGGGGGGTGTAGGGGGGCTTGGCCACCTGCTCATACATAGTGTAGGATGGTTTGTTTGGATGTGTTGGGTAGCAGTGTGTCTGTGTGTGCATGTGTGTGTTCCATGTTCATGTTACTTTCGCGAGTTACTGTTGATGTCGGTAATGTGAGGTATGGGAGTCTGGTCCCGGAATTGTGTGCGTCGGAACTCTGTGGTTTCGGGATTCCATAGGTCTCCCGTATACAGTGGTTGAAGTGTTCATATATGTGTATAACATGGACCATAGCAATCACACATTCCACCACTACCAACCTTTATAAACAAAGGATATGGAGAGTATATGCCTATACACTATTAGAAATATGTGCTATGGACATGAGCCAATGATAGTGTTACCACCTGTCTCATTTTGTGAGAGACACTCCCTCTTTGGGTGGTTGTGTCCTGACCAAATATATTAAATGTGCCAAATGCCCTGGGATTGTAGGACATACTTATGTCCCATATGTACTGTAATAGTTGCATACAATAGTTATTTCTGTATCTAAAATACCTACATGTTACAGGAAACAGGATAAGCAGCTAAACTGCTAAAAGAATAAGCTTATAATTAGGCAAGAAAGGAAAGTTCTATCCCTTGTACTGACTGTGGGTTTGTGTCGGCCTGTAAAATCAGATGTGTGTCTCAAAAAGGTCCCACTATGGCCATATGAAAAGGTGGCAACCCTAGCCAAAGAGGGTCAATCACCAACACAACTACGATGACTGCAAATACCTATGACAGAAATACACAGCTTTCATGTAGCAACACGTTATTACATTCAGATGTATTACCGAAGGGATAAAAGGACTAACATCACCTGCATGCTATACAGGAACCACATAACAGTGCCTTAATGAATCAGCCTGCAATTACCATTGTATCAGTCCACAAAAGGATAGGTGTTCAAATAGGGAAGGAACCCTCACGCACATAGCGATTATGTATAAAAGCAGTTCCTACATACCTGCATCTGCTATGCACGCCCACCAACATCATCCCCACACCCAAACATATTACAATACAAACTGTAATAACATCATAAATCATTCACTCACTGTACAACATCTGCAGAAGCCTTAGCATACCTTGTCAGAGACACATTAACATGGCCCTGTGTGAAATAGCTGCTGTTATACAATGGAACAGCTGCTGATGTTACAGGGTCTGTTTGTCCTAATCCCGTTTCAGAGGGTTGTGTGTACACCGGGATGTGTTAGAAATTAGTGAGTAACAGCACAGTATGCTACACTTGTACACCAAATCAAGGATGTCTGGTGAGCACACTGTGCACCACATAACAGTTCATGCATAGCCATATGGCCTTGAGCTAGCCAAACATCCTTGCCAGACTTAAACATCTGCAGAAGTATCAGGTACAAACAAACCCTGCATAAATAGCTATGTTCTGAAATATAACAGCTGTACTCACATGTAGAACTAAATCATCTAGCCATTATACACAGTCCATGGGAGTCATGAAGCTAATATATCTCTGTGTGTCTCCATATAGCTATTGAGTAAGGCAAACGGACAACGCCCAAAAGGAGTACTCAGTTATACACCACTGTTGTCATGGTATTGGCTAATGGAGTAGCTGCACAGCTGATGTGAATCTAATTAACTACTTTGGAACAGCAATTGGTGGACAGGATATCACATGTTACCGATATGCAACTAGAAAAGGATGTGTTATCACATATTCAAACCATCCTTATATACCAGCGGAACGTTACAAAGAACATTGAAACACAAACTGAAAAGGATTGAATCAACAGTTAATGACACCTCGGGATCCTAATAAGGTATGTAGAACAGTCATTATGTCTGTGTATGTAGTACCTTTCTGTAGTATTTAAAGTGCATGCAATCCATATAGTGGAAACAGTTATCTTGTAGTGATGTATTGTTGAGCATAGTAACGCTTGTAGTATTTGTGTGTACTGCTGTAGGTCACAAGGCAAACACCGCATACACCACAAGGGATGCTATATAAGGGCTTTGAGCAGAAATACTCCTAACCAGTCGATGTCAGTGGCAGGGCTGGTCGAACAAGTATGTGCTATAACAGGGGATAGTATATGTTGATATATTGTAACTGTAGCCATATGTATGGATGTATTACTGAGAATAACATGTGGAAGGTTGGGCCACTGTGCAATTATGATTTGCATTGTGGGATATTGTGCCAATAACTGTGTAATGTACAGTATTGTAGCCAGATATGCATTACAAGCTACATAGCATTACTGTAATGTTAGGCAAACATTAGTTATGTCTATTGGCATTTACAATACACAATAACAGGATACATATGTCTTTTAGTCACCCAACAGTTTATCAGCATGATAGCAAAGTAAAATGGAAGAGCTATTTAACTATCCATGCACATAAGACATGTAATATTTGCAAAGGTAGGTACTAGGCTGTCTTACCAAGGGTATTTGTAAGCCTAGCTAGAGTGTGTTGGCTTTCGCCACCCCCTAGGTTGGTTCCCTGTGCCTCTGAATGGCAGAGCCATTAGTTCCCTGTGCCTCTGTCCAGCAAAGCCACTGCAGTGATCCCCGGGGTACATGTCCGCCTCCCATCCACACGTCAAGGTTTCCCTTGAAGAGGGCTAGTGAGGGGCCCTGCCTGATGTACATTGGAATCATGCCCCAAAGCATGGGGAGTGTCTGGGTCAGGAATCTATCCATCCAGCACGTCCTACTCATTGTTGTGGTTAGGTGTATATCCCTAGAGCATGTAGTTCTCGGGGCCTCTGTTTAGGTGGAGCATATCCAGCAATACAGGTTTGGACATGGGCCTTGTATGTCAAGCAGAGATCACCTGTGAGTATGCGGTATGCAACGGAGTACAGCTGGAGTTTCTTAGGTTGGGCTGCATAGGTCATCTGTTTGAGGTCAGTAATCCTCTTGGTGTGGTACTGGTGTGGACTTCCAAGCTGTTGCAGTTGTCTTGTAAGGTATATCCCAAATGGGGTGTTGTATCCTACTATGTCATGAGTAGAGTCACAATAGCCTCCTTTGATCTGGATGCAAACCCATTAGAGATTAGGAGGGCCATGTAGAAGGATATTCTAACCACCTTGTCATTATGGGTATCGAAGGAGAGATTGATATCTACTGGGGTTCCCGGATCCCTTATTACCTTTTCTGTATGTAGGGGACTAGCACCTATGCGGTAGTCCACAGGTAATTAGTTATATCCAAAGGGGATGAATATGCACTTTTAGGTATTCAGCTTGATGCCATGATATTAAAACCAGGTATCCATCTCAGTGTGACCCTCCCAGAGGGTGTCTGTAACAGCTGGGGAAACAATTATGTCCCCTAGTTTTCAGTCGCCTGCAAACCTTTTCAGCCAAAGCCCTCCTGTGCTTGTCTGTGCATCAGAGAAGTATATACCAAACATGAGGGAAGCTAGGACTGAGCACCACTTGTAACTAGTATACAGTCGGAACTAGGGTATGCAACTCCCACTGTGTGGGATCTGTCCGTGAGCCACTTTGCAAACCATCACATGACGTAGGGGTTAATGTTCAGGTGTATGGGTATGTTGATAATACCAGAAGGAGGAATGGTGCTGAAAGCCTATGAGAGATCTAAGTAGGCTGTGTGGACCTCCTTACCCTCATCTAATGCCTTGGTAACTGTCTCTAAGAAGTCCACCAGGTTTAGGAGGCATGGTCCGCCCTTAACAATGCCAAACAGGGAGGGGTCAAAGGTGTGGAGGTACCCGATGTCTCTGTGACTGAGATCCATGATGTGCACCATAGCCTTGCAGACCAGGCTAGTCAGGCCAATAGGGAAATAGGTCCTGTGGTCCATTGTGGCACCACCTTTGTGGAGTGGGATAACTGTTGCTGTGCTCCATTCAGGGGGCACTATGGCTGATGTGAGGCTATTATTGAACATGATGCGTAGGTGGGGAAACAGTACGTTCTGAAGTTCATGTAAAATGCAGCCTGGGATGTTGTCCGGTCCCATGGATGCTGTGATATTGCCTTTAGAGTGTGCAGCTTTGAGAGGAAGGGGGGAAAGGTAGCACTGAACCTATCTGCCAGGATGTTGCCAATATCAGTTGTTGCTGTAATGTTCGTGCCTTTGTGCTGTAACTCAGAGTAGATCTGGTTGTTGACATCGAGATATGTTATTGTTGGTATTAGTTGCATTTTAGTTTTCATAGCTAGCTTTGGAGGATCTTATAAGGGATCTCACTTTCTTAGTGAGGCTGGCCAGGGAGCTCCTCCTTGCATGGGATTGTACTCTTGTTTGCAACAGTGTTTTCCCCCTGTAGTACATTTTGTTTATGGCAGGGGACCACCAGATTGTTTCTGTTAATTAGGAGTATAACATCCTGGTTCTGTTTGGGATAGCACAAGCCATGCACTTGTGTAAGTGCTTATAGAGTGCATTTGTGTAGGATTCAGCAGTTGTAACAGTACTGTCCATCTGCATGGGTGTCATGACGTCCACCACGTCTGTCTTAAGAAGCATTTAGTTGACATTGTAGACATATTATACTGTGGTTCCCTTAATGGGGGGTGGGTGCAGGATGTGGATATCAATGGTGTTCATCTCATGGTCTGATCGGACTAACGAGGAGTTGGCTTCACGTGTGGAGCAACAGTCACTCATGTTGGTAATGCCTAGGTCTAGGATATTGTTGCCCCTGGTGGAAGTGTGGATATGTTGAGTCAGGGCATTGGTGTTTATGAATTCCAGAAAGCGTTGAGCTAATGCGTTGGTACACGAGTAGTTTTCCCAGTTAATGGTGGAGTAGATTCAGTGAGACTTATGTGATTAACTCCTTTTCCTCTGCGCTATTTATAGACCTGTCAAAAGCCTTTGATATGGTTAACCATAACTTACTTCTACATAAACTAAAGTATTATTCTCTTGATCCACTAGCATTACAATGGTTTAGTTGTTATCTTCTAAACAGACAGCAAGCAGTACTTTGGGACAACAAACTGTCTTCATTACTTCCAGGAAATATTGGAGTCCCACAAGGCTCTATCTTAGGTCCCCTTCTTTTTTCCATATTTATCAACGACCTCCATATTGGATATACCTCAAGCCACCTGCATCCAATATGCAGATGACTCAACCTTAATCTGTACTGCTAAGAACATAGCCTCCCTCCAGTCCCTAACCCAAACTGTTTTCCAAAATGTAGAAAACTGGTTTATGCAACATTGCCTCCTGCTTAATCCCAAAAAAACAAAACTACTGCTTTTTACTCCATCTCATAAATCACCCACTCCATTCTTCTCTATTACCTCTAACAATACTACAAACATAACCCCTGATTCTACCACCCGCCTACTAGGTGTTACAATTGATAACCGTCTTAACTATGATGACCATATTAACTCCACCATAAAGACTGTTAACAAAAAACTTGGAACCCTCTATAGAATTAAACCCTTCCTTATCCCCACAGCCAGGAAAACTATTGCCCAAACCCACCTCATTTCTACCCTTTTCTATGCCTCAGCTATATATACAAACCTATCTAAAAATAATATCTCAAAACTTTCTACCTGTTATAATAGCATAGCTAGATTTATCACAAGCTCTCCATTTCAAACTCACCGTTGCCTTAACCTTAAACAACTAGGATGGCTAGAATTGCAGAACCATATACTCTGTCAACAGTTACTTATCACTCAAAAGATCCTACACCACCCCAATAACACCCCTATCCTCACTAATCTGATTACATCATATAAAAACCTAGCTACACTACGTTCTGCTAATAAACTCCTGGTCTCATCAGTTAAATTTAACAACAAATCTGGTGACTCACTTTTCTCAAACACTATAGGTAAAAACTGGAATCAGCTCCCTCCTGAACTTTCTACTCTAGCTTCTACTTCTCTATTCAAAAAGCATATTAAAGAACATCTTAAAACTCAGTGGCTTTGTCCTTGTGCTAACCCAGACTGAAACTTTTCCTCCTGCTCATACCCTTTCCCTCTCCCCTAACCTATACCTCCAAATCTACTGATTTCTCTTTTTTCTCATAGTAATAGGATAAATGTAAGGACCTGACTCTGTTTGCCCATACCCAGCTTGTGCTTAGTGTACTTGTTATTTTTTACTTAGTTTAATCTTTTAACATAATGTCTTTAGTCAATTGTACCTCTGTACTGTTATTATACATGTCTTTGTTATATATTGTTAACTTTGTTAGTGTTCATGCTTGGAGCTTTTCTCCCCAGGCCTCTACTGAAAATGGACATTTATCCAGTTAGACTAACCCGGTCAACAAAATGTAAAATAAAATAAATAAAAATAAAAATGAGTGTGGTGTTGTGTGAATGTTTACCTTCTCCACATGACAGTCAGGGTCAGGCTTGGTTGGAGAGACCTTTACCTCCAGTTTGGCTAGATGAGTGCATCTCTCACAGGTTGTAGTGTTGGGTGGTAGGCGGAGAGGCTTATCTGTGTACATGAGGCAATGTTTATATTGCCTCAAGATGTCTAGATTCATCAGATAGACAGGTGAGAACACTGACAGTTGACCCTTGGACATGCCTGAATATAGAACTACATTCATCTAGATAAGTGAGGAAAGTGAGTACAAGAGCTAATTTACTCTAAGCAAGTGAGAAAAGTATGTACAAAACCTGTTCAGCCTTACCTCTAGGTAATGAGGAGGATTGAGTGCTATAGTAATTATTAGCTTACATAGTGTTTACAAGTCCTGAACAAGTGCTTAGCATGAATAAGCAATCCAGATAGGGTCTTGGATAACATAAACACATGGCCCCCTCTCCCAACAGGTGCACAAGCATATATCCATGTACACCACAGGGCCCCTGTACCCACAACTATGCAGGTACAAGCTGCACTCAGGCTGCATGGGACCTGTCCACATCACAGGTTGTATCATACACATATGGAAAAACAGGATGCTCTCCATGTACACATCATGAAAAAACATAGCTCCATGTCAGGTTGTGTACACAGTGAATGGTGCACACCAACAGGTATCACAACCCACAAAGGGGGAGACACCACTGATAATGGGAAGTACTTTACTACTACCCTGCTGAGTCTGGTCTGGAAGGCCATGAACCTTGATCAATTAATTGATGTCAGCAGTACAGATGTAGATGACAATATGGTTGATGTCACACTGCATATCATAACCTTGCCGGGTCATAGGACATCATCACCCATACTGTGTACCACCTACACTTGGTATACTAGATGTACATTCCTATGTCACAGAAGTGTTTTGCAACAGGACTGCTGGCAGAACCAACACTACAGAAGGTATCTGAATAATACATGCTCATCATACCAGTGGCAGCTACAGTATGTCAGGGTTAATGAATTTTATTCCCCTTCATTGTAGTCCATACCTCACAGACAAACAGAAGGCATCAGCCTATGGAAGTATGTGAATGACTATGACCTAGGAGCAATAGCGGACTCAGGAGTGTTGTGCACAACATACAGAAGGGGCTTTGTGGGTGAGGTGTGTGTGACATATGACCACAATCAGACAGCTACATATTGCATTGTCACCCCTATGTTAATAACCCTGTACCTATGAACTACCACCTAGGCAGCGGTCAACATAATGGACACTTGTGTGTGAGGGATGCAGCTGGGCAGTTGTCTTTCCTGTGATAGCTAAGTCACCACACCTGTCAGGTAGTCATATGTGGCAACCCTAATAATGATAGGATGCCATCCATGAATTTAGAGATCATTTTCCAGCCATACACAATACTCAAGTGACCCATATCAGATCACATATTTCCTTTAAGGGGTATTGGTCATGTGCAGATGGCCTACACCAGACTTCCCATTCCGCATCTCCACTATGTAGCATGATGCATACCCTGAATAAATCCATGTCCAACCCAGTGATGTTGGGCATGCTACATGTACTCATCCTGATCTCAAACACATACTTCATGGACATCCACCTTCCACATGCTGGACAGATCTTTGTCCCATACACTTTACATAGTCCTGCCATACTATGCATTTCTGTCCGTCAAAGCTGCACATCTCTTCCCTCTCAGACATGGTGTGATGACTGCATGGTAATGCATGGTAAATGTATCATTAACCCTGTGGATCTGTAATGTGGCACTGCTCCACCTGGCCCCAGAGACACGCCTGTCGGCTACTGCCAGGTAACCTTTCATCCTAGATGCATACATGGCCCATGACATATAGCCCACTAGTTGACTTTGACTGTACATTCTATAGTTGATATCTGTCCCTGCAAATACCATCTGGCTAGCCAGTGTCCCATGTGTATCACATGTGCAACACAGGTGATACATGGCAGGATGCTGAGTCGCTGTACAGTGCCGTGTAGATGTATATGGCAGAACACATACATGCAAAACCTTATGTGAGCAAGTCTTCAGGGTCACAGGTCATGTCTGTTAAAGCAGTGTAAGTCCTTATATGTGACATATACACAGCATCAAGGTCGAATGCATTAATGTGGACACATCCAGCCATGTGCTGATAGGTAGGAACACCAGTACAGGCAAACAGACATGCCCACATCAAGACAGCATCCAAATGGAGTATGAGCAATGTAATCAGGTGACACACACACACATATGTGGTGATAATATCCACTCAATATTGAGTGTCACGTGTGTGACACAAACATGTCAGTGTCATGTAGGTTTGCAAATACAACTATTTAAACTTAATAAATGTGATACACATGTATGTTCAGCTGTAGCTCTGTATGTCTCTGTGAGTTACTGTGACCTCTCTCCATCATTATGTCTTCCAGGTATGTCGTGTGCAAGGCTTCCCCCTTTTACCCGCTTGGAGGATGAGGGCCTCATCCCATACCTACTCGACAATCACAATATCCAGTTCAGCCATGTACCACAGGATGCACAGCAGCAGGATTCCCTGTGTATGGAACTTCGCAGGAGGGTTAATGATGTGGGTGGCCACAACTGCACATACCAGCAGGTGCGCAGACACTGTACAGACCTCATTAGACAGACAAAACAGCATGCAAATGCAATCGCCAGGGAACAAGGTGCAACAGGTGGTGGACCACCAACCCAGCCCTGACTCGCATGTACTGAGGAGCTACTGACCAACCTGGGGACACCTGCAGATCCACATCCAAAAGCCTTAGCCAATATTGTGGAGGTGGGTGTCTCTCAACCACTGAGCCTGGAGATGCCTGGTAAGTCAGTACTGCATCTATAACAACTATATTCCATATAGTTGCATGTGTCACTGTACAATATGTAATGTAACATCATATGCAAGGCATGTATACAAACATGCCGCAAACTATAGTATGCTAGTCTGTGTATGCACACATGTGCATACACGATAGTATAGTCTAATGTACTGGTGTATGTGTTATGCACATTGCACCCTGTAGCCATTATACAGGGGTGGATTATGCTCATACTGCTGTGTTACTCCTATTTAGGTACCTCTGGCATTCCGCTGCGACAGCAGCCCGTTGCAGGTGAGAGTGTTATTATTTATCAGGAACCATAATACACATATCTATCTGCCATGTGGGCATTTACAACATGTACACATAATGTATGGTCCTGTCACAATATACAGGTCGGACCTGCAATGCATCACAATGACTACCCATGTGCAACACTTGCAAACTATGTGAATCATCTCACCGACATGAATCCTCACAAACTGTCATTTCCAGATGTGTGGACAGCTGTGCATACAATGGTGGAGGTGCTGCTCATTTTAGGGATGTACTACAGATCAGATCTACACATGTGGTGCATACAAACATTACTACACAGTGGGTTGGAGTATGGCCAGCACACAGGATTCACTGGTGTGGATCATAGCCCTGCTATGAATGTCACACAATGTGATGTGCTATCTTGACATGCCCATGACATCTAGTGGCCTGGCTGCAACACTGCCTACCTAATCTGAAAACATATCCAACATTCCACCCTTTATCTGCATAACCCTGTTGTCAGTGGAGCATATATGTCATATGGGGCAACACAGACAAGTGAAACAGATGCCCATCACAATAATTTGGACAACACATGTACACACATGGCCATGGAGTATGGCCAGAGACATGGAGCAACATACACAGTGGATGTGTTGTGCTTGTGTTTACACCCTGTCGTACAATGGCTACACATGGTTCAAATATGGCCTTTGTATAATGGTCATATTGTAAATGTGGAACACTAGACATCCTACAGGCCTGTACACATCTTGTGTAGGCGTAACATCAATCCACCACATTAGATGTGTTGAACATCTTGAGGGTGTCATGACATGACAGCAGTCACCTGTACCGTATCCACATCAGCCCACAGATACAGTACATTCCCCTTGCTGGTGTTGGACATCAATGTCATACTTGCTCCTCGTGTGTGTGTGTGTGTGTGTGTGTGTGTGTGTGTGTGTGTGTGTGTGTGTGTGTGGTACACAGATGTCATGTGGGACGTGGTGTACTGACGTGTTTGCCATGTCTGGCCATAGTTGCCAGGCAGCAGCAATATGGTTGCAGATGTGCAGGGGTGTCATCCGTATACCCATCAGTGACCTGTGTCACAACTTCCACATCATGGTTTAGTGTGTATACACCTCAGTGTCATGGGTCACATTCCACAGTATATATGCATTGTATCTGAACACAGTTATGGCTATGAACCCTGTCTGTAACTCACACTGTATAGCACTAGATACACCTCATGATTCCTTGCAATGGCCATGCACATCAGCTAAATGTGCAATATATCTGTAAGGCAGAAAGACAACACTGCATTGGTACACCATTGCCCCACTGTATATTTGACAGGACACCATTGTATTAAACATGTATGCATGTCATTGCACACGTCAGCAGATCACATGTTATACTACATGTGATTGTCAAGGTCATATGCCACACATCAGGCAGGTGTACGGTTAACCTGTGCTGGTCCACATGGTGTAACACAGGGATGTATGCTAACTACTACTATGACTGTATAATTTGCATGCCACATGCATGCTGTTGTGTGCAACCCAGGGATGTATAATAACTACCACTATTATTGTCTGCGCTGCATGCCGTCTGCCGTATCACATGCATGTTGCATGCCTTCTGTCATATCACATGCGTGCGTGTCTGTGTGTGTGTCTATTGTATAGATTGTAATGTACAGTTCTTGTCTGCCCTCACAGGTGATGTAGGTGCATTGCTCTCCTGCGGTACATCTGATGTTAGTGTCTCCACGGACTCTAGCAGTGATGATGAACGTATGATTCAGACACAGGCAGATTTGTCAGGGGCTGAAACTGTGCCATTGGTTGCCATTCAATCTATATCCCCCTCATCCCTGCACACAGATCCCATACCTCCACATACCCCATCATCAGTGGCCATAGAGGAAGGACAGTTGGCATGTGCTAGCTTGGAACAGGAAAGTGTGGGGGCTATGGAAGGTGTGCCTACACAACATGGTGTCAGCCAAATGACTGGTGGTGCCTCACATAGGCACGTGGCCAGTGCTACTCGCAGGAGGACCTCTGGCCAACATGCTCCTGCACGACAGAGCATAGCAGCTGGTGTCACCAGATGCATGTTTCAGGCTGTAATGGAGGCACAAGCATGTGCTGAATGGTGCAACAGAGAAGATTAGAGGCTGCAACAGAGAAGATTAGAGGCTACAGAGGGCTGCTGTCTGTTCTTTAAACAACAATATCCAAGCAATGGTAAATGTTCAACAGCAGATTGCTGAAGCTTTGGATAGACTGTTGGGTGACATGGTTGGAGTCCTTGACCGTGGCATGAAAATTACCGAGCATGAGCTGTCTGTGTTGGAACATCTGGTAGGAGTGAGGTATCGGGCATGTGGACGTAGGCATGCTACATCACCTGTGTCAGGTCTACGTGTACGAGTTACCTCACATGTTCGCTCCCATAGTGGCGGTAGCAGCAGCAGTGCATCTGTTGCTGTGCTGTCCACACCACAACACAGCAGGCATGTGCACGTGGCCCGGGACGGTCCCAACAGGGACATGATTCCAGTGGACAAATGACATCAGACAGTACCCAATCTGCACCTCTGCCTGGTAGTGCCCGTGCAACCCCTGGCAGGCACAGGTCACATGTCCATGGCTGGACACCGTGAACTGTAAAACCTCACCTGTACAGTCTGCAGCTGACAATAATACCCCTGTGTAGGCTAGACACATGGCAGAACTGTGTGCATACATACACGCACACACTGGAAACATATGTAGGGCACCGCAACACACAGATGCATAACATCCACATATGCCCAATTAGATCAAAGGCCCAAACCCACACACATGATGTCATCCAATGGTGCAGCCTAGGCCTCTGGCAAACATTAACACCCTGTGCATATGATGATGCCTGTGCCGCATCCCTGACATCCACACCATCGGTGCAGGGACATGCTCATATGGTCTGAAGCACAGGGTGAACAGACAAGGAAGATAAGTGTAGTTTACAATTGTTGAGGACTGTTGACAGGCAGCAGATATACCATGTAGTACAGGTGTACAATACTGTTAACAGTATGTGTCTTGTGTAACAACAGTGCAGCCTAGACCTCTGGCAAACATTAACACCCTGTGCATATGATGATGCCTGTGCTGCATCCCTGACATCCACTCCACCGTCTACCGATCCAAGAGCATGATAGCTGTGTATTAAGCTACTGTGGCCACAGACGTGACATCCATAAAGGGTGACATCACAGGTACAGTTACACGGAGTGGTGAGGTAAGGGAGTGGTCTAGCTGATTACAAGGGTAGATGCCAGTGGGAAGTGTGATGCCTCATTGGAAATCAGTAATACACGCTCCCATGACAGGATGCCAGCACACAACTGCACCCACACACTCAGGTTTTGACACACATGTATTCAGTGACACAGTAACACACCCACACACTCACGGATTCACCGACACAGTAACACACACTCTCACACAGTTGCTACTGGTAATGTGAGGAAACCTGCCTATGTGCAAATCATCATTACAGTACTGTGCACCTACATGAAGCGCCACAGAGAATACACATGTACAGGTAGTCAGTATGGCCTAAGATCGGGGACATCAACACGGATAGAATGCATTGCCTGGATGGTGGGAGGGGTCTTATCAGTTCAGTATGGTAACATACATCCTCACCCCAGGGACGAGTAAGCCCTACATACACACACACACACACTGTGGCATTCAGTAATTAATACACCTATGTCATGCACATACAGATACCTCACATGTGTGAGATACATGCCCCTGCCTGTGCCTTGCTTTCTACATTGCAGTCTGTACAGATGTGTACACTAGTGTACAGGAGAGTGAGTAACAATTGAGATGTATTCCCCACAATACTTGACATATATGGAAACACACGCAACCACACATGCCAGTACTGTGAATCTCAGACCTGCCTAGCTCATGTTATGTATGTCAGACGTACAGCAGTATTGCATGTGTTACAAACTGTACTGATGCTTCCTGTGGCAACAGTGCTGATATATGCACTAGGGACATCATAAATATTAACATTGTCAAGTGATTTACCTTTGCTGTCACCCTGACCGCTGTCTAAGTTGTGTGTTATGTCCTTCAATTAACAAAACCATTGCTTACCAGTTACACAGGGTATTGTAGGACCATTGTGACACACCTGTGAGCTGTCCACAGCAAACATCCATCTGCAAAGATGCCCCACCACTTAGTTATTTCCACACATCTGTCCATACCTGAGGTACAGCTTTCTGTACATTCAGCATATCACCATATACAGTTGGCAACGTTGAGGCTGCATTGTAACTGCATGATATACTAGGATACATGTCACCTGCATACACCAGCAACTGCACACGCATGTTATCTGAATGCACAACACTACATGTACAGGTGTGTAGGTCCTACAATCTTGATATTTGGGCATGTTTGTAGGCATTGCAATTGGTGGATATGTGTAATGACATACATGACACATGGACTGTTGTATGATATGATGGGTGACCAGTACAGAGGGGATGTTACCTCTGTCAACATTGATATCACACCTTATGTACTGTTAGCATTCAGCATCCATGGACCTACATTCCATGTGCATGTGTGTAATGGCTGTAGCCACCTGTTTGCACAAAGGACAACAACAGCTATGCTATTTACAGGTATGTTGTGTGTGTGCATGTGTGGCATGTACATACCCGGGGCAGGTACATGTATGTCATATCCATACATGAGGGTGTGTACTGGTGTACAGCAACATTCATCTGCTAATGGTGGAAAGTACCGAGGGCCCTTGGTATGTGTACAGCTGACCTGGTCACAGACAGTGGTATCATTGCATTGCATAACACATGATGCAACTGTGTCAGTACATGTGTACTCTCTACAGTTGATGTAGAGATTAGTACAGTACACAGATCAAGGGTCACATGGTGTACTCTTCTATGTCATACAACATGTATGGATGCGTGTTTGTGGTCCGAGGACATGGTGGTGTCTGAGGTTTACATCCTAGAATGCAGCACGTGACACCGTGTCCTGCACATGGCTCATCTGTGATGCCTTTCATGGGGGGACCGGTCAGTACATGTGAGTGGCCTTTATGTATGTGGGTACACCACCTGGAGCAGTCGGGACCTGTGTTATGGCCCACATGTCTGGTTCTGAGGTATATAGTGGTAGTGCTAGGTTCTGAGGTATATGGTGGTAGTGCTATTGTGTAATACAGAGCCATCAGTTAGGTGTTCCTCACTGCACAGATATCAGT
This sequence comes from Protopterus annectens, assembly GCF_019279795.1. NCBI lineage: Eukaryota > Metazoa > Chordata > Ceratodontiformes > Protopteridae > Protopterus > Protopterus annectens. The sequence goes on along the minus strand of NC_056741.1, from coordinate 1,760,337,681 downwards.
ACTCCCCATTGTTGGATCTACAGTGACCAGCTGTGAATATGGATGCTGCACATCTAGCACTGGTTAGCATAAGAAAACAATGCAGTTGTCCTGTAGGTGTATGGGAGTTAACCTGTGTTTAGCATATTTGCCTTGGAATAGCACTGTGTGGGAAGATGTGACTTGGGTAATATCCACACTCCCTTGAATCATGGACGCATGTGAGATGTGATAAAGGCCTGCCTACTGTCAGCCATGTCATACCAGAATGACAGCAGATGTGTAAATGACCGGTGTCAAATATATGTAGAGCAGCGTTCCTGCAAAAAATGACAACTACTAACACCAGAGCCCATTACAATGTGTTCTTTATGTCTACCTGTAATAGCATGGCCACTGTGGCCTTCCGTGTTTAGCATCAGAGTGCATCCCAGTCAGCCCTGTGCTACTAGGAGTATGAGCGTGCCCAGTATATCCTTGTGTAGATGGACACATAGTAGTGCATTCCGACCAGCCCTGTGCTACTAAGTGTGTGAGCATGCCCCCTGTGCTACTAAGTGTATGAGCATGCCCAATATATCCTTGTGTAGATGGACACATAGTGCATTCTGAACAGCCCTGTGTTACTAAGTGTGTGAGCATGCCCAGTGACACCTTGTGTCGGTTATGTGCCTCTGTGTATGGGCATGGCCATTGTAACCCTGTATAGTGGTAGTAGTCGTCCATTCCACAGATGGGCATACTCCAGGTCAGGATGGATTCCTACTTTAAACACACAGGTTCACAGGTATGTACATCTTAACTGCCAGCATTCCTGTTGATGACTGCATTCCCTGACGGTCATAATGACAGCCTTGACATGTGTAGTCTGTGTGGCGCGATTCATAAGTATGTAGTATTGTAAGAGTAATCTGTAAATAGGCAGGTGTTCCATACCCACCACTAGCGTGTGTGTGTATGTCTGTCCCCATTTGCCAGTGGACTGTAAATTGCTTTTAGACTGCCCACACTCCATACATTTCTTATACCCACCGTTAGCAAGGCTGATGATGTCACCCATCTACAAATACACCTCTGGGAGTGATGTGTCCCAGTAATCTCGGTAGCGTGTTTTGTAACTGCGTAATGCTGTAGTGTAATAAAGTAGTTAGTTCGGTGTTCTAGTCCCACACCTGCCATGTGTGTGTGTGTGTGTGTGTGTGTGTGTGTGTGTGTGTGTGTGTGCGTGTATCCATGTTTGCCTGAGGACTGAGTAATGCTTTTATACTGCACACACTCCCTGCATTTCTTACACCCACTGATAGCAAGGCTGATGATGTCACCCATCTACAAATACACCTCTGGTAGTACTATCTTCCAGTAATCTTGATAGCGCATTCTGTAACTGAGTAATGCCGTAGTATAATAAAGTAGTTAGGTCGGTGATCTAGTCCCACACTTGCCATGTGTGTGTGTCCCTGAGGACTGGGTAATGCTTTTATACTGCTCACACTCCATAGGTTCATAGGTTCATAGGTAGGTACTAGGCTATTGGCCCTAGGTCCGATACAAGCCTAGCCAAAATGGTACCCTGGCTTTCGCCACCCAAGAAAATTATTTTCCTGTGCCCCTGTCAAGCAGAACCACAGAAGTGATCCCTGGGGTGAATTTCCTATTACCCATCCAATCATCAAGATTTTTCTTGAAGAGTGCTAATGAGGAGCTCTGTTTGACATAGATAGGTAGTCTGTTCCAGAGTATGGGAAGTCTCTGGGACAGGAATCTATCTCTTTAGCATGTTCTGTTTATTGTGGTGACAAGATTTAGGTCCCTAGAGCATGTAGCTCGGAGGGATTGGGATTTCTTTAAGTGGAGCATGTCCAACAGCTCTGGGATTGACATAGCTTTGTATGTTAGGCAGAGATCGCCTCTGAGTAGGCGATATGCAATGGAGTAAAGCTGGAGTTTTTTGAGACTGTCTGTGTAAGGCATCTGTTTTAGGCCAGTAATCCTCTTTGTGAGGTATTTTTGTGGTCTTTCCAGTTGTTGTAGATGTCTTGTGAGGTATATACCAAAAGGAGCATTGCACTCTATAATGGGTCTAATGAGTGATGAGTAAAGGGGAACAATGACCTCTTTTTTCTGCATGATAAACCATTTGTGATGAGGTCTGCCATGTAGAAGGATTTCCTGACCACTGTGGTGATGTGATTATCCAAGGAGAGACTACTGTCCACCTGTGTCCCAAGGTCTCTTGTCACACTTTCAGTGTTAAGTAGACTACCGCCTATGTGGTAGTTCATGGGTACAGAGTTTTTACCAAAGGGGACGACAATGCACTTTTTGGCATTGAGCTTGAGACCATGGCTTTGACACCAGACATCTGTCTCAATTAGGCCCTTTTGTAGGATGTCCACATTGTTAGGAGTTTTGATTATGGCTCCTAGTTTGCAGTCATCTGCAAATTTAGTTAGCCAAAGACATTCTGTGTTAGCCTGTACTTCAGAGAAGTAGATACCAAACAGGAGAGGACCCAGGACTGAACCCTGTGGTACTCCACTTCTCACTGGTCTGAAGTCTGATTTGGAGTCTGCTACTTTCACAGTGTGGGTTCTGTCAGTAAGCCAGTTGGCAACCCATCTTGTGACATAGGGATTTATACCTAGTTTAGTGAGTTTATCAATAATTCCAGAGTGGGGGATGGTGTTGAATGCCTTGGCGAGATCTAGATAGACTGTGTGAACCACCTTACCCTCACCTATGGCTTTGGTGACTACTTCAAAGAAGTCTGTTATCAGGTTTAGGAGACATGATCTGCCTTTTACAAACTCAAACTGTGTGGGGTCCAGAGTTTGGAAATCTCCAATGTTTTTTTTTATGAGTTCCATGATGATATTTTCCATGGCCTTGCAGACCAGGCTCGTCAGGCTAATGGGGCGGTAGTTCTTGGGGTCTGTTGTGGCCCCCCCTTTGTGGAGTGGGATACCCACCGTTAGCAAGGCCGATGATGTCACCCATCTACAAATACACCTCTGGGAGTGCTGTGTCCCAGTAATCTCGGTAGCGTGTTCTGTAACTGCGCAATGCTGAAGTGTAATAAAGTAGTTAGTTCAGTGTTCTAGTCCCCACACTTACCGTGTGTGTGTGTCCCTGTTTGCCTGAGGACTGAGTAATGCTTTTATACCGCTCACACTCCATACATTTCTTATACCCACCGTTAGCAAGGCCGATGATGTCACCCATCTACAAATACACCTCTGGGATTGCTGTGTCCCAATAATCTCGGTAGCGTGTTCCATAACTGCGTAATGCTATAGCGTAATAAAGTAGTCAGGTCGGTGTTCTAGTCCCACTCTTGCCATGTGTGTGTGTGTGTATCCATTTTCCTGAGGACTGAGTAATGCTTTTATACTGCTCACACTCCATACATTTCTTATACCCACCATTAGCAAGGCCGATGATGTCACCCATCTACAAATACACCTCTGGGAGTGCTGTGTCCCAATAATCTCGGTAGCGAGTTCTGTAACTGCGTAATGCTGTAGTGTAATAAAGTAGTTAGGTCAGTGTTCTAGTCCCCCACTTGCCGTGTGTGTGTGTCCCTATTTGCCTGAGGAATGAGTAATGCCATTATACAGCTCACACTCCATACATTTCTTATACCCACCTTTTGCAAGGCCAATGATGTCACCCATCTACAAATAAACCTCTGGGAGTGCTGTGTCTAAGTAATCTCAGTAGCACGTTCTGTAAATGCGTAATGCTGTAGTGTAGTAAAGTAGTTAGGTCAGTGTTCTTATCCCAGACATGCCAACTGTGTGTGTGTGTGTGTGTGTGTGTGTGTGTGTGTGTGTGTGTGTCTGCCTGCATGAGGCAAGTACAGTGCTTTGTAGTATTTGCTGTAGCGCATGGCCTAAACATGTGTTGCTGCAGTGTGATATGGTAGGGGTGTATACAGGACATGGCAAGTGTGTGTTTGTCTGTCCGAGCTTGTGTAGAGGTGGCCATGATTGTCTTACCACTGGACATGTTTGGGAGTGGGTTTTGTAGTTTTCCTATATAGTATCCATCTTATGACACATTGGCCACCTCATGAGGAGAACAGCTGTCAGTCAGCCACGGCACTGAGTTGGCAAACCATACCCCTACATCTGGCAAAAGGGCTGGTGAACTAAGTATGCAACCCTACTAGTACCCGGTATGTGTCCCGCACCCATGTGCCATGCACATACAACCTTGCCTAAGATATCCCTCTGTGTTGCTAGTAACATGCACATTGAGGACAGATAGTAGGCATGGTGTGACTGCAGTGGCCTGTAGAGGACATGGCACCCTGTACAGCGGTACAATAGGCACATATATGCAGACATTGTGCCTTCACTATGTTACACACTGAATGCCTGCAACATATGTGTTGTCATCAAATGTGATCCACAAAGGCCAGACAATGCTGTACACATGTGCACTGTATGGACCCATGCCACTGACACCATGGAATACCTGTATCATACTATCCATGCAGGTGCAGGGCCGACCTGCTCACTATAAGCAGGTTTTGCACACCAGGTCAGTATTGGCATAATGGGGTATAACAGGCTGTCTTCACTACATGTGTCTGCCAAACCAGGTACACCTGTACATATCACTGTACAGTATTGTGGGACATGCACATCCCAGGCAATGTGCATGTGAAGGACTATCAAGTACAGACATAGCATGCATTGCAAAGCTATGGCCCTACACATTGGTAATCAGGATGTCAGGCCAGATAATGCAGTACCCATCTGTGTGGGACATTGCAGACACTACACCCCTGCACTGCACACCATTGTCGGGTGACACAATGGCAGGGATTACTCTTCACCCAGCCTTGTACAGCCAACTTGCACAGCCAAGCACTACACACCCATGGAGCAATGTATACCTGCATGCCAGTACTGGCACCCTGTGTCTGCATGTGGGTTGTGATGCTCCCAACCATAGTCACTCCCAGTACAAACCTCGTTGGCATACCAACAATTGTCAAGCACTTTCACATACCCTAGCTCATAGAATCTCCAGATATCCCCTGTGGTGCATGTGGTCCTGTGCATTACTGCAGTGTGGTAAACTAAGTAGTTACATTATGTATTTGTGGCCCTGGCAAAGGTGGCAATGCATGTCCATTAGAGTGTGGTTGTGTTGACAATGGCATCCGTTCACGTGGACTGACATGTGTGCCACACCTAAGGTATGTCTACTATATCTGTTGCAGATGGCACTCACCTACACACATGTTCTTACAGCACAGCAGCATGTCGCCTTTGTGGCACATGTAGTAATGTCATGTACATGTAATAGTAATGAGTAGTCAGGGGTTTGACCCTGTACTATTCGGAGTGTGGCAGATGATGCTTATGGTTACGTCTCCAAGCCCTTCCCTGGTGTACATTGCCTGTTCACCCACATAATCTCTAGTGGATGTGAAGGTGTACACCTGCACAGTAGCAGCATGTGTATTGTAAGAGATGGAAATGGTCAGGTGATGGCCTCTGCACCTATTGCAGTCCTCCTCTAGCTGATTGCATGTGGTACAGCTGTGATGGTGTTCCCATAGCCATCCACATGATAAACACAGTACACTATCTAGGGAAACATGTTATTATCGGGCCATGACAGTCACTGTGAGTGGTACCTGGATGTGGTGTTCTGACACAGCATCACAGACGATATCTGGATGTACCTCAATCATTTTCCACAGTGGGAAATAGCCTAATGACAGGAGGGTGATGTGCTACACATAACTACAGCATGTAAGTGTAGCTATGCTGCATTGTGACTACTGCCTGTTTAACATGTGTGTGGTAATGGCTATTCTGCATGTTATAATACAGACATGACAGTACTCTGTTCATGAGGGACCCCCATCTGTAGGGCCATCTGTGAACTGGTCAGTGTGTGCAACTATTTGTTTCCTGTGTTAGACACTGAACACACATCTGTGCACAGCAGAAGCATGGTGTGCGGATTGCAGACAGTACATGATGATAGGGATGTGTTACTGCCATCGCATCCCTGACTGGACATGTGTCACATGAAACAGTGGTATGACTGACACTGTGTGGGATTCCCAGTGACAAGCCAATGATGGGCAACTGTTCATAGCTGTGGTCACACATCTACTACACATTGTACAGTTGGCATGCAGTATATATGCATATGTTTTGCTCCCTCTGCAAATGTATACCATCTGTTGTGTTGGGTTGCTGGTCATATCTATGCATACTGTCATAGGTAATCCTGTATGCTGTTGTCTATCACTAAGCCATATGTGGGTTTAAAATGCAACACCATAGGCTAAATGGGTTGGGAGGTCCCAGCAGGTCCTCCTGTCCAACTTCAGCTGACCATGGCACTGGGCACTAGCACATCAACCTCTGTTGGCTCTGCACCACCTTCTGGTGGTACCACCACTGAGGATGGAGCATGTCCCCCTTGGGAGCAGGACCAGACAGGTACATATCTGCTGTCGTGCGGTCCCGGACGTGTTGCGTTGGTGGCTCCCTAAGGGGTTACGAAGCCAGATATGCCAGTTCAACGGCGGAGTGTCACATTTACAGGGTGATGCTGCCCCTCCTGGACAGCCCCCAGCATTGCCTCCTTTGCAGCTGTGTAGGTGCAGTGGCAGTTGCCCATGGTTGGGGACCTCCATCCCACTGTTCCCATGGGCATTTGAATGCCGAAGACCCATCCCCATCCAGGGTGTATCCCCCCACATGTGTCATACCAACCCTGTATGCTGTCATTTCTGTGTTCCTACCTATCCTCCATGGACATACCTACACTCCTTCCCCAACATCTAATCCTCACCTATGGACACATAAGGCCATTCAGCTCCTAGGACACCATCTACCCTATAAATAGCTGTCCATTACACATACGTGCCCACTGGACACATGAAACCCTTGTAATATGCATCATAACATGCTACTGTTATCCTCACCCCTGTCCCTCAGGCGCATGATCCTGGTATGCACATCATTCCTACATGGTCCAGGTACATGGGAGGAGGATGGCCCCGTTACACAAAACACTACCGGTCCCTCTATGGTTACCCCTTTTACCTTTATCATGATGATGATGTTGCACACAGCACATTGCAAGAGTACTGTTCACACATAATGATTGGACAGGTACTGTTGTGTTAATGTACATTACATGCACAGAGTGATGTATACGGCCAATGTACAACTATTTACGTGTATGACTGACACATGTCTGTCTGGGGGGGTCTTTTTATCACATAGAGCAACACCACTACATATTACAGGTGTCATCGGTGTTTCCCATTTCATTCGTTTGTAATGCTTTGTTGCCACATGGTATGTTCCTGATACATATCTATATATGTATGTACCTATATGCTGGACATAAACACTCACATGTGCATCTACATGATGGGATACATTCCTATACTGTTGAATGACTGCATTGTATGATATGCTTGTGGTACTGTCCATTATCTGTATATCTGCCATGGCGTATTGGTAATGCACATTAGCTGTGTGCGCAGGGTTCTGGTTCCAAACCTTGCGAAGGACGTTTAGTTGGTTGCAGGGCAGAACAAGCCCATTGGATATGGAGGGAGTAAGGCACACTAAAGCAGTTGGGAGTGGGTGTGCATGGTTTTGCACGGTGTTAGGCACTGCTGACCTCTGGTTACAGCCTCTTACACTCAGTTAGCCTCTACATTGCTTAACCAATGCAATACCACATACTGGTAGCCAAACATGCTTACACCCGCTCGATCCCACACTTGCTAATGCACCGACATTGCTGCTTGCATCTGTCACTCACACCCTTATGTGTGAGCGAGGACCACAATATTACCTTGTGATGCCTATTACATCAGACTACATGAC